>NC_044001.1:30843605-31169855 GCF_902150065.1 Myripristis murdjan
TGAACTGTGTTTAAATGATGTGTGAAAAACAAGAAAAGCGTTGTGATCATGTGAAATGATGTGAAAAGTGGAGTTCAAGTGGCATGGTATTTACACACAATCCTGTGATATCACATTAGTCAGGAAGACAGTAGTTAAAACATCTGAAAATTCAACACAGTTTGGCCTTTCCAGTGTTAGCATGCAGTTAATCCTGGGCTCCTTTTGCACCTTCATCCAAACAGACAGCAGATATCCCGCTTTTTTCATGTTGAGACCCATTCGACACTTGGCAGTGTCAAATTCCATTTCATCATGAACTGAAAATGGCCTTAAATACATACTTTTACACCTATAGATTTGTAAGTAACACATAATTATCACTTTCCTCCAAGATAACATTAACACCATTGATGGATGACTGAAACACAAAAAGAACTGCTGCAGCAATTCAGAATAACTTACTTAAAGTATTTGCTTACAGAAATCTTGACATCTGTCAGAGCCTTCGCATTAGGGCCAAAGGCACAAATCTGGGTTTGTTCAGAGCTCTGGTTTCATGCCCTACCTTCAGTTACTTGGGTTTTTCTGTGGCCAGAGAGTTTGGCAAGGTGGAGAATAAATTAGATAAGTTCTGGGAAGTGGCTCAGAAGTAAACAAATCTGGGTCATGCTAATGGCATATTTCACACCCAGATCTGCGTTTGAATGTGAGGGGGCTGTGTTCAAAATGACCTGTGGTCACAGGCACCGCACCACACACTCGCACGCACGCACGCACGCATGCACCCCACACATACAAACGGTGCTGGATCACTTCTACTGTAGATGGTGTACTGAGGGAAAGCTACAACTATGTAGTAGAACCATAAGTCTATTTGATTAAACGTGTAACTGTCAAAGTTCCTGTGAAAGATCTCATGTGCATGTATGTGTAAGTGTGTGTCTGGTGGTATTAGTTGCTGTGAACCCAGACATCTGGTCTTGTGGTCTCTGTGCTCTCCATCCACACAGCACAACAGGCCACTATTTACTGCCCCTCCAACAGCCATAAAACATACATGCCGGTGTGTTTTTCTGTGTGTGTGTGTGTGTGTGTGTGTGTGTGTGTGTGTGTGTGTAATCACCTCGTCCTTCCTAGTCTTCTCTCTCACCCTGTCTTTTCTTTTTCTCTTTCTGCTTCCTTTACCTTCCATTTCCAAAGTTCAAAAGGTTTTACCAGAGGGGGAAAATGGAGGAACTCCTGTTTGCAGAAGAATATGGTGTGCCTTTCTCTCCTTCATCTCTCCCCTCGCTCTTTTCTCCTCCCTCTCTCTCTTTCTCTCTCTAACTCTCTGAGCATCATTTCCCAGCAAATTCCCAGACAGTCAGTGTTGATATTCCCAATTACCCTTCCAAGTCCTGCACAGACAAGAACATTTGGAAGCAGAGGTCACACAGGCAGACCAGGGCTAATAAATCAATATGAAATACACTCGAGTTTATGTTCCATAGGCTTCCTGCTAACATTATCCTGCTTTCACTATTCAAATAATCAAATCCATTCAACAGTCTGAGGATGACAGATTTCTATGTGGTATCTGTGCTTTGTTTAGCTAAAATCTGTTTGCACTATTTAAGATGATCAAGTCTGAAAGGTGCAAATACCATGACAGAAAATGTAAGAAATTTTAAATGTTTTACAAATCTCAAAAGAAGAAACCATTTGTCTTTTGGTTTGTTTTACCTCTTGGTGTATCGTTGTATATTGTGGATTTTATTCTTTTCTATACTTTACTGTTTATTTACTTGTTTACTCTTTTATACCTCTCCTCTTTTCTATTTACTTATACTGTTAAGAGTGTTTATTTCCTATCTCACCCTTTTTATAATTATTTTATTTTTATATTTTAAGTTTAGCCTTTTCTTATTCCTGCCTCTCATGTTTCCTTGGTTCAAATTGTTTATTTGTTTAATTTATTGTAGTGTTTATTATTATATTTTATTATTTTATATATTATAGTTTATGTAATAAATTTTTAATGTTCTCTTTTATTGTGTGAAGCACTTTGTTGTACATCAGTTTGTATGTAAAGTGCTATACAAATAACATCTGATTTAATTTTTTAATTTTAAATTTTTTTTTTTTTTTTGCCCACATGCGAACACAGTGTATGTCAACACAGTGAGAATTCTTTATATCATAAAACATAAATATCCATGACGGTGGTTGCTAACGCCTCTTTTTGTTATCCTGTGATTTACAAGAAGGCCTCTTGTTGCACAACTGAATGCCCCACCTCTCACCAGTTTATTTTCCTTTCTTCTCCCGGCAGGAAGTAAAGCAAATGCCACAGATCCTGCCCCTGCTTGTTCCCACAATACCATGTTTTCTGTCCAAACAGATGCCCGTCCAGGTATCGTTATCTTGACCTGAACCTACGCCCCCCCCCTCTGCCGGGCTGCCAGAATTTGAAGTCAACAGGAGAGGTGCAAAGCACTGACACCATCCACTTTTGAAACCTAATTGTCGACATCACCTTTCCTCATTTTTGCCAGTTTTCTTTTTTCTGTGTGTGAAAGGCCATGAAAGTTGAGGCAGAATGTGCTGTGGAATGTAGTTATGTGTTTTTAGAAATGAACAATATTATGCTTCACATGAAGAAGAGGCTTTTGCAAGCTAAGGCTCATTGTGCAATATGTGAGCCCATGGATGACTTTAACATTTGAAACCAAGCTAAACCAGTACGCAGTTGTATTAATAATCTCTTAATTGCTAATAACATTTGGTCTGTGCAAAAGCAATCAGCTTTACTTGCTTAGGTAAATCCTGTTAATTTTAGTTCCTGACCTCATGAAGAAACAGAACATCTCTTTCTCTCTTGGATTCTCTACAGCTCTGTGTGTGTTGCTTTCATCTTGGACAGGTCACAAATGCAGAGAAAAATTGAAGTGACCTTGAAATGTTGAGGAAAAATTTATGCTCCTGCCACAGCTGAACAAAAAAAAAAAAAAAAAAAATCAAAAACTGATTTTTCTTGCAGCTAATTCTCTGTTTTTTTCCCCTAGAGCTAAACTCCAGTGGATGGTTTTCAGGATGGATCTCAGATTTTAGTTTTGGTGGGTCTTGAATGGCTTCACACTACGCATGCCAGCCTGACTGGACTGACCAAAAATCAAACATGTTGATGGCACAAATCTTGTTGGGTTTCAACTGTAGTCTCCAGTCTGGACTGGCTCAGATTCCAGCTGGGTGTAAAAATCATCTGGTGTGACTTAACCTTGACATACTCTTTTAGTTATCTAATTTTACCCAGAACCCAGCAATATCCTTATTTTAAGGAGTTTTACAATAACACTCTATTGGGACAGTCCAATGTTAACACTCAACTTTGTATCAACTTAATGGAAACCCAACCCTAACTGATAAAATGTTGTGAAGTCAATTGATGGTATATTCATACTAAGTTGAGAATTTACATCGGAGAGGTTGATATGAATGTAGGGATCTACACTGACTGAATTGTGAAACTCAACTGAAAACAAAGTTGATACTAAGTTGAATATTAAAGGAACTATTAAAAACTATACTTTTCCTGTTGTCACCATGCAGAAAGGTTCAGTAGCTTCTGCACTTCCTGTATCACCCTGTCCCTGAGGAACACTAGCCACCTCAGAGATGGAGGTAGATGAGTTTGCCATTGTTTTTTTTTTCTTCATTAAACACATGTGTATGTTGAAGGCCAAAACTAACTTTCTCTGGGGAACTAAAAGCTAGCTCACCAGAAACTTTGTAGCAAGCTTCTTCTTTTCCTCGGCTCCCCCTGCCCATACCTTTCAGGCACCTGCCAGCCACTGTTGTAACTGAGGAAAAATAGTTCTACCATAGAGATGAAGTAGAGATATAGTTTCAGTGGGTTAAGTGACTTTTAAGAATGTCATCCAGGGGGGAAGTCCAGCTCAATGGCAGGAGGCTAACAGTTAGCATTTGGAGCATCCAGCCAGTATCCAGCACTCAGTAACAATGAGAGGAAGAGAGCACCACTACAATAGTTTAAAAAAACAACGTGTCAACAATCCCCGTAACATTGGACAGTCCAAATAAAGTGAAACCTTTTTTACTTGCATCACAGCAGATGTTTTCACCTGACGAATGGGTGAAAATGTAATGTTCAATTCATTTTGCCTGCACACAACCGTTTCATGCTGGAGGGTCATTCTTACTGTATGTCCACAACACGTAGCCTCGTTTTCATTCATTCATTCATTCGTTCCATTTTACATTTTCACAGCACATAAAAGTACAAATCCTGCTGCCCTGTCACACCTGAACCACCCAACTAAAAGTCACATTTCATTCACTCACCACAGGCTCTCTACCACCCTGATCTCCTCCCACACACCATTTATAAGCCTATTCAGTACCTTAAAGAGTTCTATTCAGTATTGTGCACAGGGGTGTCTCACACAAATTTGGTCTCTAACCAAGGGCTGGCATCTCTTCACTGTGTCCAAGCCAAAGATACCATGATATTCTCTATTCATCCAGTAGACCCACTGACACATTTCTGGTAGCTGTTTGATGAGCATGGAGCCGTACCTAGCAAAATAAAATTTTAATTAAGTAAGAGGAAAGAGAAAGGGCTCTTTTTCTTGGTGTGGGTCTAAGTCCAGAGCTCAAAAGTAACACAGAAATAAACCGGGGGATGATAATATATTTATTATATTTTGTCATAGCACATGTGAGAGGATTTGAGTCTGTGTATGTGTGTGTGTGTGTGTGTGTGTGTGTGTGTGTGTGTGTGAGAGAGAGAGAGAGAGAGAGAGGGAGAGAGAGAGAGAGAGAGAGGGAGAGAGAAGACAGACACCTCCCTCTTGTTTGGTGCTGTATAGTAGTTTCAATACTCCATCTTTCATATAACAGACCCACATATCTGTTCAATTAACTATAACAGAAGACCCAACATCATAAGGAAGCGCGTAACCTATTATAACGTATTATGTCATTTTGAGCTGTATTAATGTGTCACTGATTATATATTTCATAACTTCCTGATAGAACATGGGTATTTGGTCATTGGTGTAACTGTTGTTCTCTATCGTCTCGAGACTATCTCTCCACTCCATTACATATTCCATATGTACGGGGATATGATCCCCCTGCTTGTCAGGGTCCGTGGATATAACTTTAAGACACACCGGCTTGTCCAGTCATGCCCCACGGCTTGCCTATAAAGCGCCTGCGCTGGCGTGAAATCACTGATTGTTTGATCTCCACTTCAGTCAGGGTGCAGACAATCCATGTATGTTTGAAAGATTTGTGTAAACAAGTGCAGGAAGGTTCTGGGGATTCTGGTATGGTGGGGGAGCTTCAGACGGCTTCCTCATGTCTCTCCTCTGTGATGAAGGAGCAGGCAGAGGCAGCGGGCAATGCTCTGTCGTCCTTCTGGGTGGTTAGACGTCACCTCTGGCTGTCTCAATCCCAGCTCCAGCAGGGAGATAGAGACTGCCTTCGTAAAGTGCCGGTGGAACCCTCTGCTATGTTCGGGCCACATGCTGCTAAGTTGCTGCAACAGGCACAGGAAAGCAGCCACTGTGCCAAAGAGGTCTCAGTGGGCTTTACTAAGCATAACAGGGGCTCTAGGCAGAGAGGAGCGTCTCTGCCTCAGCCAGTGCCAACATCAAGGGGCCCAACATGGGGGCCTGGGGACCTCAAGCCCCAGCTGGAGGCTTTTCGTAGGCGCAGATATCTCCCCCAGGGCAGAAAGGGAGGACCACCTGCCAAGGTTCAGAGGTCCTCTAAACGCCCCCCCACCCTCCTGATGATTCCCAGTCCCTGACCAGCCAGCTTCCCTGTCAGATGTCCAGTGCGGTGGGGCTGGCCTTAAGGGCAGACCCATGGGTGGTATTCACCAATACCCATGGCTACCACATACAGTTTTCATGCAGGCCGCCGGTATCGAGGACACTCACTTTCACTACAGTGAGCGACCCTCAGCATGTATTGAGACTGCAGGCAGTACTGTCCTCTCTCTTAGAGAAAGGAGTTCTGACAGTCCCAGAGTGAGTCAGGCCATCACTGCGGGAGACTGGTTTGCCACTATAGACCTCAAAGATGCATACTTTCAGATACCCATGGCAGAGACACTGGCGATTCCTGAGGTTCGGCTTCACAGGCAGAGTGTATGAGTTTCAGGTGCTGCCTTTTGGCATTTCTCTGGTACCCTGGACATTCACTCGTTGCATGGATGCAGTCCTTGCACCCAACAGACAAGGGCTCAGGCTCCCAAGTTGATCCTGATGACTGGCTAATCTGCACAGTCTTGGAGGAGCAATGCCACCGCCATGCCACCCTGCTCTTGGAGCACATTCAGGGCTTGGGTCTGCGCCTGAACCACTAAAGGAGCAAGCTCCAGCCTTTCCAGGTGACAGGAAAGGCAGCACAGTGACAGCAGCTTACATCAACAAGCAGGGGGCCCTGGGCTTCCCCTCCCTATGCAAGCTGGCAACCATCCTGTGGCAGTGGGCTCACCCACTCTTCCTCTCGCTCAGAGCCGAGCATGTGCCAGGATCGCTGAACTCGGCAGCAGACATCATGTCGAGAGGGGATCTCTCCCCAGGGGAGTGGAGACTCCATCCTCAGGTGGTCGAGGAGATATGGCGGCGCCTCAGCAAGGCTGAGGTCGACTTGCAAAGAGTCGGCACATTGTCCGCTCTTTCTTCTCCCGGAGGAACGACTGTCCTCCTCGGGGGTGGATGCTCTAGCGCATCCATGGCCCCAGGTTCTGCTCTGCGCCTTCCCTTTACTCTTCTCCAGGATCTTCTCCGAAGAGTTCAGGTGTAAGGGGTGAGACTGATATTGGTGGCTCCTCTTTGGCCCCACAAGCCATGGTTTTTAGTGATTCCGCCTCTGTTGGACGGGTCACCATGGGAGCTCCCGCCCCGGGGAGACCTGCTGTCGCAAGCGAGCGGGACCCTGTTCCATCCCTTTTCAGTGGGGCTCAGATGGGTGGTTTGGCCCCTGAGAGGGACCGGCTCTTGGCCTTTGGGTTGCCAGGGCCAGTGATAAGACAATGCAGGAAGCCCGGGCACCATCCACAAGAGCTGCTTATTCATACCGTTGGCAGGTGTTACCACCTGGTGTGGAGCACATCAGGTGGATCCCTACTTAGCCGCAACACAGCAAATCCTGTTGTTCTTGCAGTCCCAGCTTGAGGTGCAGAAATCTGCTGTTACTCTGCGTGGGATGGTGACAGCAATCAAGGCAGTTCATATTGACAATATGCACTGAGTGAGGATGGCTGCTCTTTGATTTCCTGTTTTCTTAGAGGTGCCCAGAGGCTTACAGTGCACAGCACTGGTCCTTCAGTTCCACCTTGGGACCTGGATGTCATCCTTGGTGCGATTCAGCATTCCCTCTTTGAGCCCCTTGGGAATGTTGATTTGAAATGGCTTTCCTTTCTGCTTGCCTGCCTATTGCGGGTTATTTTTAGAACGCAACTCCCGCGATTAACAAGGGACCACTGTACATCAATAAAACAAAAGAGAACTGCTTTATGACAAGACTGCACAGCATATTACTGTACATAGAACATTTTGTATTTTTATATACATATTCACGGATAGTTTCCAAAAATAAAGGCCTCTTTATAAAACAAAATTTAAATTAAAAAATAAAGTCCTCTTAATTAAGAAAAAAAACATAGTCCTGGTTTTAAATGTTTGAAAGGTAAACATTAAAAATCTTTGTAATTGAGAAAGTGCTCTGAAGTACAGTCGAAATCTAGTGCCAACATTGAAATGGAGAACATTTCCCTCGGTAAACAAGTGAACTCCAGAACACATACTTTTTTTCTGCCCCTCAGCCAATTCCTGTATAAGAGAAACTGTTATTTGTTTGTTTCATTACATTCTTTGCTTCTATTTATGTTAATATTGTGTTATTTGCACTCGCTACCGGGCAAGTGAAAAGACAAATTCCTGTCTGAGTGTGGCCTGGAGGCAACTCCTCTTTCCCGAGTCCTAACCTTAGTAATAAATTTGCACACTGCAAAACTGTTATTATTAACTGCTATTTTAATGTCTTGAAGGTACTCAACCCAGCTAAATTCTCTGGCTTTGTTCCCACCTGGTAATAAAATGCAGCTTTGGTAACACAAGTGGACAGCTTTCAGTCTGTCTGTTCACATTTGGCATTAGAATGCATCTCCACATGCGTCTCACCTGCCCACTTTGATCATATCTCACGTTCCCACTCTATATGTAAATAAACATGTTTCATTCGAGAGAGAGAGAGAGAGAGGCTGTCACCAGTGAAAGTATCTGTGTGTGTCTGTCTTTTTGTGTATGTGTCTTTCTACAAAGTCTGACCATGTTATGTAAATCTGTTTAGATCTTTTTGCACCTTTTTGCGATTGGCAACTCCCATTGTCACACCCCCTTTTAGCCAATTGGCATGATCACAAACACACACCTTCACACACACCTTCACACACACACACACACACACACACACAGACACACTTAAGCCTCCTAAGGCAAAAAACTGTGGCTACCAAAACGTGGGGAAATTTTTGTGGACCAACCAAATGACAGAGGGAGCTATAGAGCTGCTGGTCACAGCTAAAAAAAAAAAAAACTAACAAACAAAACTAACAAACAAAACAAACAAACAAACAAACCAAAAATTGCTAACATCAGCTATTTTAGAATTACAGAGGTTGAGTATTATGTAATTCTTTACTGGAATTCTCTAAGGCCCTAGTTTGATAGTAAATATACATTTAATAATAGATTAGTTCTATAAAACACGTAATGGATCCACCTTGTAGTCTTTCTAATGTCACAGTTGAGCATATTTAAAGGTCAAAACAGGAACTAGAAACCCTACTTATTTTCACCATAAAAACTCAAAATATCTAAACTTGCCCCAGAACCCCCAAACACAAAGGAAGTCAATTAGCCACCTAGTTAACTGACTCAATAAGCAGGCCTGATGTCTTGCAGCAACCTGGACAGTGTATTACATTCTGCCACAAAAGTCTGTGTTGACAGTGTTGGCTAGTCTTGGGGATTTCAATTATAGCATTAGCAACAGATGCAAACAATTACATAGTAGTTTTGATTCTGATTTTTATGAACAAGAAGTAGACCAGCTATCCAAGACAAAGTGGTTTGCACTCTGAAGAACCAGTTGAGTGGTTGGCTAGAACAAAACAGTTTAAAACAGACATAGCACTTATTCACATTTTCCTTTAATCGATACACCAACTTTTCCACCTCCCCCAAGCGTAAAAACTTTTTTCGACATTTGGAAGTTTTTTCAAATTTTCAGTGTTTCCATTTGGGTTTTTAATGTGCAAATTGAAAATGCAAATAAAAACAGGTGGATGAAAACCCACCTACTGTGACATACATACAGTATATTGTATACTAACAGTAGCAGGGCCAAGTGGAAATGCCTATACCAATTCTACTGTAGATTGATGTTCAAAATCACACTCACAATTACATGAGGAAGACCTATTTCTTCACAGATTACATTTGTTTCTGACATAATACAAACACATTTCTAATCCACATATCTTGTATATCTTGATGGGCAGAATTTAGACCAGTTTTATTACCTTTAGCCATCAAAACTACATGGTGCCATGGCTGGGAAAGGGTCAAGGTTAAGATTAGGAAAAGGTTTGGCATCATGCTTAAGGATAGGAAAGGGCTGTGGTTAAGGTTAGGAAATGTTTGTTAAAACAAATGTTAGCTAACATAATGTTAGCTAAAAATGAACACTACTCTTGCTTAACATGGGTCTTCTAAGCAAAAGTTATTTTGATTGACCTGTCTGCCTTCCTGCCTTCTCTCTGACATGGACTTTGTCACTTTGTATACTATACAAACATAATCCGTGACAAAATGCGTTTCCCTCAAAATTTTGAATGCAGTTTGTTTGTATGAGGGTTGCCCAGTCACTAAATACTAGGGAATGTCTTCCTGATAATGAGTTGCGACCCCTTTGACTCAGTTATGTCTAAGCTTAAAGGAAAAGTTCACCCATTTTGAAAAATTTGCCAGCTGTTATGTAGCACAGTAGTGGTGCTATCTTCCCCTCATTGTTAATGAGGATACTGGCTGAATGTTCCAAAAGCCTCCTGTCACTGAACTGAACTTCCCTCAAGATAACATTCTTCTTTAATCCACTCAAAGAAGGTTTAGCATCACTTTACAAATGTCAGGCCTGGAAACTAAAGAGCACATATGATGCTTACATATGTGTTTTTTCTTCACATCCCCTCCTTTGTGAATTGTATAGATTTAATCTGGGAAATCACAACTTGATTTCATCAGTGGACTCATCAGTGGACTTCATCAAAAGAGTTAAGTGCCCCTTATATTTTTATATTTACTGTACATTCCTTGTCCCACCCTTTGACTGGCCAGCTGGGCAGGGATGCTGAATGAAACCTGAGGCAGACCAGACTAGCTGCTGAGGCTT
Source organism: Myripristis murdjan (assembly GCF_902150065.1). NCBI lineage: Eukaryota > Metazoa > Chordata > Actinopteri > Holocentriformes > Holocentridae > Myripristis > Myripristis murdjan. The sequence goes on from NC_044001.1 coordinate 30,854,058, forward strand.
GGACCTGCTAATGCGCCGATATCCCAGGGTTTATTCAGCTGGTCCAGCTGGAAGATGACCTACACTAACACAGGGATCCATTACCCTGGCCTTCCTCCCATTGCCAGTACAACCTAATAAGATGCAGACTGTTGCCAGTCAGCTGGTCATGGCCTTAGGGAGCCAGGTTGGCACTGAGGTAAAGAGGCTGACTATTAACTGAAAGGCTGTTGTTTTGGAGGGTAGTTTCCCGCTGTCAGTTGGCCACTGGAGGATGGCTGGTATTATATCTATGATACCAAACTCTGCCCAACAGCAAGCCACTAAATCCTAAACTGTGGCTTAATTTCAGATTAATTTAATATCTTCAGTTGCCTAGTTTACATTTTCCCTTAGTGTATTTAAGATTTTGTGAGGCAACAGGTTCTTGAAGGATGGTTTCCAGGCAGAGCCTTGCATTTCTTCCTGTGGGTGTCAGGTGATTGTTGGGAAGAAGAATGCAATGTAATGCCGCACAGTACAATAAAATAAAGAACAGTGTCTGAAAAGTGTCTGATCTGCCTTGTCCTGCCTTGTTCTAACATATTTGTTCTTTTTACCAAAAGAAAAAAAAAAAAAAAAAAAAAAAAGTGAAAATGCATGGGAAACAAGTGGGATTATCTAATATCTAATCTCTAAGAAAAGCGATATTGTTTTGTTAACCATGTATTTTAAGATTAATGACTTAAGATAGGGATCTTTCCAGTGATAGGTTATCTGCTTCTGTGGATGTTTCTTTTAATACTGTACAACAAAGAACGGCAGCACATACCCAGTAGCTTCTTCTGATTTCATGATTTCTCCAACTAAGATGATGATGTGCAGAAACAAGCAGGAATAATATAAAGGACAAGGGAACAGAGGCCGCTTCATAAAATATAAAAAGCACTGGTATTGTGACAGCTGTATTTTAGTTTTTTCCTTTGATTAATGTCTTATAAAACTATTCTTTGGGTTCTCTTAGGCAATACAAGTAAAGAGAATCTTTGCATTTAAAACATGTAACTCTAATCTTATTGACACCACATCCCATATGCACGGCGATCTGTGTTTCAGTTCTCCAGTGTTTCTCAAGTTTATTACGATTGGCACCCTGATGTTCTCAGACTGTCAGATTACTACAACTTTGTTGCACTGCATGTGTTCATCAAAAACAACTTGCTGACAACCAAGAAGGAATTGAGAGACACCGAGAAAGATGGATAGACACAAAGAGAATGTGTGAGTGTGAGAGAGAGATAGAGAGAGAAAAAAAAACAAAAAAACAAAAAGCCTAATCTAACTTGCAGCATGTTTCCACGGCTTTGCGGACAGATGAGCAAATTTCTTGTGAATGCTATCCTCTGCATCAAAGCGTGCTGTGTTCATTCAGTCTTAAAACAGGCCCTCTGTATCAATCAAAGCCCTGATGACCTACAACAGGATTAGGTTCTTAAAACAACATGCTGTCAGTGTCTTAACCCAACATACCTGAGCAGCAGGCCTCAGAACAGCAGGAGGGAAGGAGGGAGGAGAAGGAAAAAAATGAGGAGGAGTAAACTTCAAAAGGTTTGCATGTTTACAGAGAGTCCCTTGTTTCCCCTCTGGTGTCATCTACCCCCAACACACACACACACACACACACACACACAGAGTTGAAGTGAAGATGGGTATCCTGGCTGGGGGGTAGGGGGTGGTATTGCTATCAACCTCCATGAGATGACTTCTCCTCTGTCTGGAATCAGTTTCAGTTTTTAAATGTATACTATTTTGCTGTCAACAGAACCTCTCATATGAAAGCAAAGATAAAACAACAGCAACAATAAGAGGGGAAAATTCCATTTATTTTTGAATGGTTCTCTCTCTATTTCTCTCTCTCTCTCTCTCTCTCTCTCTCTCTCACACACACACACACACACACACACACACACACACACACTTCCAAACAAGCTAATTTTCCACTATCAACTCAATCAGTCACTATCATCTCACTTTTCACCCGTCTTTTCACGCCCCCATTCTTTCAGAGCCTCTCTCTAAGTGTCAAGGAACACTCAAGGGCTGCATTTGATGGAATGCAACACAGATCAGCTAAGTGGAACAATGCTTGAGTACAAAAAGTGCTAATAGCCAAGAGGATGAGCATGAGTTTCAATCAACAAAAGGAACCTTATTACAGAGAAGGTGCTGGTATATATAAACTCAGTCACCAAGACTCCAAAGTATGCAAAGACTAACTGACACTGGAGATGACTAAGTATATATGAGTTTCAAGAGGTTTGAGATTTCCCTTAATGTTACATGAGAAAGTACAGCCTATAAAATGCAGACTGAAGACATGGCAGGTTTGACATCAGTCAGAGGGAGACAGACAAAGAGAGAGAGAGAGAGAGAGAGAGAAAGATGACCAAAAAATGTATAAAGCTTTTTTGGATTGGATTAGTTTTCAGGACAGTGCAGAGTAACCATAAGGATTGTTGATACTTTACAATTCAATTTGTCAATACAATGTTTTGTTGTCACTGGGTGTAGAGAATATGAAACTTGAGAATCTAAAGAATCTAAAGTCCTTTCTATGGAGTGAGGCCTCTAAGTAAAATGACTGGTTTTGCTGGAAATGAAAGGCTACTTTCACTCATAGGAGTGGTGCAATCCAATCAGAACCTCAGTTTTTATTCCTCCCACCCCATATTTGATTGACTAGTCAGCCTGGCTAGGCTCATCAAAGAGTAGTGAGGAACAGTGGGGATTGCCCATTGATCTGAAGGTCCATAATTCCAAAACCCAAATAGTCCCAAAAATTTCCAATTGTACTGAAAGCCCATTAGTCCGATGGCCCGTTATCCTGAAAAACAAATGCCCATTATTCCAAAATGCCAACAGTCTGAAAAATGTCCAAATTTGGTTAAGTTTAGACAGGGGTTCCTCAGGTTACAGGTAGGGTAAACAGGGGAGGATGCATTTTTCTGCAGGGATGAAAAACCTGCCATAATGGTATTCACTGAACTCAACAGTGTACTTTTGAAACAGTGGACCTTCAGAGAACTGGGCAAGTGTTTTCTGGATAACAGGCAGTTGGACTAATGGGCTTTTGTTCCAAAGGGACATGTTTCAGACAGCTGGCGTTTTGGAATAATGGGCCACCGGATCAATGGCATGGCACCAAAACAGTAATCGTTATCTCGTTAGCACAGCTGCTAATTTTGTGCTGTACCTGAATGTGAATATAAGCCAATTTTACCTAAGATTTTTTTTTTTTTTTTTTTTTTTTTTTTTACCAAGCTTATGTTGTATCAGAAAAGGTAAGCCAGCAAAGGGCTTCAAACTAATATGGTAAGTTTTAGTTTTAGCTAAGCAAAATTATTAGCAATTGAGTTTTACAGCAATATTGGCTAGGAAAACATTAGCTAACATATTGTTGCAGCTAACATATTGTTGCACTGAGCAGCAAAGTTAAAATATCCTGTTTGTTGGAACAGAAAGAGCTGTGGGAACCAGCAAACAGGACATTTTAACTTTGCTGCTCAGGTGGTTGGTCTTACCAGGGTCCAGATAATATTGTTACACTACAAGGGGAACTGCTGGAATAGAATAAAATAAAAATGCAGCCCCTAAATCTGCAGTTCATTGCAGTTATTGACTTTTAGGAACTCTAAAAATCTTGGATGATGACGGTAGTACTAAAACATAATAATAAATAAAAGAGTCCATATCTGTGTTTACCATCTCTTTTAAACAGGACCTCTGTAATGTTAATGTGTAAGAGATTATGTACTTAATCTCCAAATTGGCCAAGGCAGAATCTCTCCTCTAACGTACCCCAACAAATACGAAGATTCAGATGGAAATACGATGAGATGCATGCTCTGGTAAAGATTACATTACCCCACCTAACCTTATGAAAGTAATCCCATCCAAATAGGGTTAAAGACAACCTAGTGGGCAATAGATCATTTGACTTCGTTCCCTGTTTTAGCAGCTTGACAGGAATTCCTTTCATGAGACTTTCATGAGACTGGAGTTGCTGTATTTCAGGCCCATATGAGTCCAATAAATATATTCTTTTCATTGAGCTCATCTTTCAAAACACATACATGCATACATACGTACACATACACGCCACAACCATTCACCTCAGCTCAGTACATCCTAATAGCATAGCAGCAACACAGATTCATACAGGTACAGGGATTGGTTGAAAAGGGTACTTACAGAACATACTGATCATTCAACCAAACCAAATGTTTGTTTGTTTTTTCATTGCCTCCCAAAAGTTCCAACACCAGTGTTATTTCAGTTGTTGTTGTGCACCGACGATATACATTGGAGTATAAGACAGCTTTCCCCTTTGTGGTTGTCCATGTCTTTCATTTCATTCATAACCCCATATGCTTTCAAAGTTACAGCCTGTTTTATTAACAGAAGTTATCCATGTGTCCCATCAAGCTTGCAAATTTGCCAAAGGAGCTCAACTGGGAGAGAAGCTGAACCCGCCCATGGCAGATGGCTACAGGAAGACTGGAATAATGTTACATTTCACTTTTCGCCCCTCCAGGATAGCACAGTATTTGGGAGGAAATGACCAAAAAGAGAAAAACTGTGAAGAACTTGAAAGCGCTTACACACAGCATTATTTTATTTCTGCGCCTGATGGAGATTTAAACTGGCAGTCACATTTCGCTTCCATCTTCTCCTCTTGTTATGACCTCATGACCTCTGGATGTTAATACTCCTTTGCCTCTTTAAGTTCCATCTGAAACGCTTGTTCTGGGGGATTATCGCCACAGCCCAAGCCATTATTGGGTGGCCTTACAGAGTGAAACAGACTCCAGTCTCCTTTGCACAGGATCCAAGGCAGTACATCCACCTTGTAATGCAGTTCCGGCGAGAACTCTGTACTGATCAAATTTGGTGCCCCCGCTCCTTTTCCCCGTGTTATCAATCTCATTTGGTCATCATAGCAACAGTGCTGTGCTGCTAACGTAGTGCTGTCATATGACAGCATGGAGCGGATGCAGAATCTGGCTGACGGCTTGTAGATGTCCAGGCGTTCTTTAGGTCCACTTGCGTCTCTCCAGCGGTAGGTCTTGTCGAGCTTTGCATCCAGGATGTTGACAGCGCTGTAAACAGCCTCAGAAGGGTAGGAGCAGGGGCAGCTGGGGAGCTCTGTGAGCACTTGGTGCAGATACTTCTGGAGGAAGTCGTTCTTGCAGCTTAACCACTTCTCACAGCTGTCCACATCTGAAGGGAATCAATTGCAGGAGGTTAGAATTCATCAAGCACAAATCTCTTGCACTACACCTGGGTGAACTTACATTCAGTAAAGACTTTTCTCGGACTGGTTGACCTATAGTTTATCTTACACAAGATAACAAAAACGTTCATCTTGCACTCTGGGTGGATGCTCATTTAAACAATTTCCATCAGTAAAAGACCACATTTGTGCAGGTGGATTCTGTCACTCAGCAACACACACCCCTTCCAGCAGTGCACCACGTAGCATTCCAAGTTGGAGTGGAGCAAAACTAATTGAGGCGATTTACAAACTATTCCAGGTGACAGATATGATTCAGGAAAGATGAAAAAGAATCAGATTGTTACTTTCACGTCTACACTAACAAATCATTGGTCTAACCAGTAAATTAAATGGTTGTGGCTAGTTGTGGTCTAAAGAATAGTTATTTTCATTGTGACGATTGCGGTAACACCATTTAGCTTTGGCTGTAAAAATGCTTTGTGGACCTAGGACTTAATACTAGGCACCAAGGTACTCATTGGTGGTCCCTAGCTTGTAAAATGGCTGTACATTAGTAATCTATGATGATATTATATTATGATATTTGCCCTACCTGCATCTCTTTATTGCAAAAGTGGATAGCCATGGTTTTATATTAAAGGCTATCATTAAAAAATCATGTACTGTTTTTCTTGAAGTGCTCATTCAAAAGTGACAAAAAAAACGTAATAACAGCAAAATTTTCAGTGACTGCTTCTTCTGTTGGGCTAGGCTTTTAATACAAAGAATGAAAAATATGAAAATATGAAAAAGTTTCAATTCCAAACAAAAAAGACACCATCATCAGTGTGTGATTTTAATGAAAACCCAAACAAACCAAATGTTCGTGCTCTCATTGTTCACATCATGATCTCTCTTTCTCCAGGAAATATTTTGGATGCAATAGAGGTATCAATTCTCAGGTGGATTAAGACTCAGGATGGCTTTGATTACCAAAAGAAGAGTGCCAGTTGGGTAAAAAGCGAGTCCAAATCTTTTTCTTTGAACTCTACAATCCATCTCTGAAATATGAAATGGTAACACAGAAAGGGGGTTAGACTGCCTAACCAAGGACTGATCAATGCAACAACAACAAAAAATAAGGCTGTGGTCAAATTAAAACCTATTCTCTCTGTTTTCCATAGTGGACAGGGGGTTGAGAGAGAGCAGAAAAATGTCAGACACTATATCGTGTTCTCCTTTCCTGGTGTATTCTTTGTTATGTTTGCAGAGTGAAAAGAACTATCATGTTCACCAGCCAGCGCTTAGCGGCAGGAGAGCAATAAAACAAAAACTAAAAAGCAATTCAAACATTTCTGGGAAGAATGGTTGGTGTTTCATAGTGCCTTTGACAGCCTCAGCGGAACACTCCTTTAAGCATGCAGGGAGGGGGGAGCTTTCTAAATATCCAAACCAGACACTCACGCTCTTTGTAATTGATTCATTTAACCCGCACAATGAAGCACACTATTAGAAACACTGCCTATCTAAGAAACATAGAGTATGGCATGTTGACTGTAGATGTGTGGCTACATGGAACAGGCATGATAATGTACCCCCACCCCACCTCACCCCCATCCCTCTGGGCCCACCTCTCGACACAAACACACACACACACACACACACACACACACACACACACACACACATACACACACACTCCCTACATACTAGTGTCTAGAGAGTCAGTGCTGTTGGTTGTCTGGGTGGGTGTCAGCTCAGTCACTGCCTCCACGGTGTCTACAAGGCAGAGGGAGAAAGATGCTTTCATTATCTTATCTTCAAAAATTTGAAATGCAGACATGTACACACATACACACATACCAACACACACATTAGTCAGCTGGATTATGCACATACATATGCCAGCAGAAGCAGGTCTAGTGTGTACAAGTGGACTGAGCGGCAGGGCAGATGGCAGTGAAAGTCCAAACACACTCATCAACACTGGCTCTGCACTTGTGTGTGGTTGTACTGCTTCTATCACACAGTAATCAGAGACAGACTTGTCTTATTTTTAAATTGAATCACACCTATTCCAGTAGTCTGGCAACTTATCTAACATTTGAACTGAAAGAGTGTGAGTGAGGATAGTTTTTGCCATGTTAGCAAGTGCTTAGGAACTGGGTTTTCGGTTGAAGGAAAACACAGAGTGTAAAAAAAATCTCTATCTTTAAGGACCATACACACTGTTCTAACTTAAAAATTCATATTAAAAATGTTTATACAGCTGCTAGGATTCCATTCTTTCAATGCAATATATCAAGTTGTATAAGTGAAGTAACTAATAATTATTTGTTAACTCAACTTCACTCTCTGGTTTAAAAGAAACAAAGATTTCATATCACCCTAAAGAAAAAAAATTATGCTCAGTGGGACGCACCTGAATCAAAATCCACATTCAGCAGGTAACAATGAATTGCTTTCTGATGAAGGAATTTTTGTTCCAGGTAATTCATATAATAGTCTCAAAAGCTGGGTTTGCTTGTGAAGGATATCACATCTTTGACTGTCTTCTACATACAAGTTTTTAGTTCAAAGTAGCTTAACCACAGATAATATATAACAAATCGCATAGCAGGTGGAGGTACAGCAAAAGAATAGACAATAACAGTAATGGTTCACAAATAATGTAAACCCATCCTTAAACTTAATAATTCAATACAAAGAGCACATGATAAACAATACACATCCAGACCAAATGACTAAATAGGGAACATGAGCTAAACAACAATGAATTGGGCTAAGTAAATGTCTGTTGCCCAAGAGCACATTGGTCACCAGAGAGACAGAAGTCTGCCAATTTTTTTCACTATATTTATAATATTATAATATTATATTATTCACTATATTACTTTTGATTTACAGAATGGCTAGTCATTAGAGAGGGTTTCGTAAACCTATATAGTTTTAATAAGGAAGAATTTCAAGTTTTTATATTTCTTTGTGGTTAAAAAAACAAAACAAAACAAAAAAAAACATCCACTGAGTCACGCCCACTTTTTCCCAAATTTGAATCGAAATAATTTTGTCATGGAACAAATATAAACCCAAATATAAACAGTTGTGCTTCCGCACAGCCCTAATGCTTTGATTCAAATAAATGGTAATTTCTCATTTTAATGTTTTAACATCAATAAACTTGGAATTATTAGTTTCCTTTTTTCCTTTTTTCTCTTTTTTTTTAATTTTATGCAACAACTTCCAAGATTGAGTTGAATGAACACTGAAAATTCTCATACAGTCAAGACAATGAATGATTTTAAGTTCAAGAAAACTTAAACAGTTGAGTTTGATATTCAAAACGAATCATGGTACATTAAGTTAAAGATAAGAAACAAGTGGAAATAACTAAAGAGGGGTGTTATTTTTTGCAGTCAACAACCTACATTTTCAATGCTTCCCCTGCATTTCATTAAATCGTTCAGTGTTACTAAAGATTTCACAACATATAATCCAAATCCCTCAATTTTCAAATTTGGATTTCAGATGGAACACCACCTTAAAATGTTGTGTTCTTCATCACCATTCATAAACCACAGAGTTAATAACTGGCTGTGCAAAGTGAATGTTTCTCCAAGGACTATTTTCCAGAGAAGAGGCCATTTCACACCACCAAATTTCAAAAGGTCATCAAAAACACAAAAGTTCAACTTTATTATGGTGATGGAATACTGGTGTGGAGAAAGTTTGAGGTTTCTGAGAGGTCATTTTCATATCGTAGTGGAATGAAGGGAAACCAATGGTTGGATAAAAGGCAGAGAAAATGATATCATCTAAAATGCGACTGCTTGCTTTGGAAAAGATTTGCAGAAATGTTAAATATATACATTTTGTGGACATTTTGTGAAACATCCAAAATCACTATGTATAAGTTATTTAAACTCCCGGTCAGTGTTACAATCTTATTTTTCTTAAAACAAGGTAAAAAATCTGCCAGTAGGGTGAGATAATACCACTTCTTTGCAATGCAATTAGACTTCTTTCAGGACTTTTTATGTACAAGTATAAATTAGGGCTGTAGTCAACCAAAGAAAATCTTGGTCGACTAAAGTCCTAAAATTTCGACCAAAAGTCGACTAATTGGGAGCCGGGGGGAATACAAAAAAAAAAAAATCATTTTTGTGTTTGAATGATATAGGAGGCTTAACATCCAGCATGGTCTGGGTGTATCTGGGAGAAGCTGCCGTCGTCATGGGTGTGTGCACCTGCAGTTATAAAACGATTAATAGACTAAAACTTTGAAATATGCCAATTCTGATATGTTTATACTCAAAACTGACGGAGCAACCTAACACAGACATGTTAGCTTACCGTTTTAGGTGATATGCCATGGTGGTCGTTGAGCTGTGATACGCAAACTGTTGTTTGCAAAGTTTGCATTTGACTTTTTTGCTATCTATTTTGGTAAAATGCTGCCACACTGACAACATCTTTGACATGGTAGAGGACTAAATGTTCATTAAATGTTCTTAATTAAGCAAATATTCGGAAAATCAGGCCTAATTTTTTCTTCAGTTCAGAACATACCGGCCTACCTGTCTGTCTCTGCCAGTGGGTTGGGCTAATCCAAAATTGTGAAAACAAGGGGGGTGTTCTCAAGACAGACTGTTACCTGTGAAACAGGGTGTTCTGAAAACACCCCCATTAGCACTTACTCCTGATAAAATTAACATGGCAAATAATCAACCAATCAGATTCTGGTCGACCAATCAACTAGCAGACTATAGCTCTAGTATAAATATGTTGAAACGAGGCAGAATAAGGCAGATCAGCACACTAGAATCAAGAAAATGACAGTTGATGATATCACCAAGATTCACACTGCTTACCAGCACAACTCTCAAGGTCGCATGTGCGTGACTCTGTCGCTGTGCATGCATAGCCACAGGAACGAATGCGCTTCTGGGTGCCGTGGCCACAGGTAATGCTGCATGGTGACCAATCGCTCCACTCCTCCTCATATTCTGAGAAAGGCGGGATGAGAGATGGATGAAGGAAGGCAGGGAGAGAAAGCACAGAGGGGAGAAAAGGAAAAGCAAAAAGCAATATATTAAAGGCCAGGCTTTGAAGTTGGCCTTGTGAATTCCTCACCCAGCTGGTGTATGTGTGTTATGCAATTAAGGAGCGGCTGAAAAGGACCAGGGAAACAACAGCGTGGGACCTCTGAGACATGCTCCTCTGTATTTAAACAACACCTCCAGGAGAGGAGGAACAGTGGGTGAATTTCAAAAGGCTCGAGTGAAAGTTGTCCTGTTGTAGTCGGCATGACATTTTGCAACATGAGGTTCAAAACAACAATGGATGAAGAAGTGAAGAAAACTTTTAACTCCTGGCAGTTAGGCTTACTGTGTATCAGTTAATTAGACATAGTAAGGGAAACTTTGCATTCTTACCTGTTATAACCTGATATTTAGTCTGGAGAAAAGCATACCAGTAACTTAAACCCCTGCCCCAGAGATTTGGAACTATTCCACTCCAACCTGTTTCCACATAGAAGTTAATGATGCACTGCAACTAAATGAATATTGCATACTTTTCAGGAAAGTCATAATCGCACTAATGATCAGGCAGGAAGAACGGCCAGCTGGCATTTGTGTGTGAGTGTAAAGAGAGAGTCTGAGCACATGAAACTATGTCTCTGTGTGTGTATGCATTTGTCTTCAGTTTGTGATACATATGTCAGCGGCAAGCTCAGACAGAGTACATTAGTCTGTGCCAACACAAACAGTGTTGCAGGACAGCAAAATGCCCAACAGGCACTCTCTCTAATCTCAAGTGCCAATTCATTCCCTCCTCCAGATCCCCTGCCTGACATATATCTCACCACCATTCACATAATTGTGGGTAATTCAGGAAATGGGAAGAGAGAGAAGACATAGAACAACACTTACAGCTACGCTAGTTTAGACTTTTACGCAGAAATCCAGCTGTATAATCATCCTAAATAATTAAGTGTGGCAGCATCCCCAAACTGAGATACTGTAGATTTATCCTGTTTAAATCCTGGTGTATATGGTCATTAGAAGAAAATCATCTTTACACACAAAACATGAAGAAAACTTAGAACATAATAAGTTTAAAAGAACTGAGCAAACTCTTCATCCAGAAAAAGCTGGAGTCAGCAGGTTTTCTTTTGCCTCTCTCATCCCTTTGGGTTACTAACATCACCTGAGGTGATTTCTGCATATTTGCAATCAAAGTTCCCGGACATTTACCTCTCATTGTCATTTAGAGCTGTTAGCATGCAAAGGTATCAAGTGCTTTGTGATAAGGTATTAATGAATGAATGAATGAATGAATGAATGAATGAATGAGCACCTTTCATGCAGCTCAAAGTGCTTAACACTTCAATAAAAACAAAACACAAATTTAAAACTGTGCACAAGAACACACAAAAGCTAACACTAATTTAAAACCATTCACAAGATAAACACGGAAACATAGAAACACACACACACACACACACAAACACACACAAAGTAAGAGTAAGGGGCTACTCACATTAGCCCATTCGTGCTGTGCCCAAGCACGTTTAACTCCACAATCCAGATTATTTGACTAGTGTGAGCGCTCTGTTCCGTGCGTCAGTACAGTACACTTCCTCCGCTCTGGCACGGTTGGAGGAGGTGTACTTCAGCATGGTACGGGCGTTCATGCATGAGCACATGCATAGTCATGCGCGCAGCATGCGAACATGTATATGCTGTAAATCATGCGACCGTCCCTCCCCGTTTCCTCCTGCCTCCGCAAAGTTGTTTTATGCGTGCAGCGCGATTAACTGCAAATCGCCGCCTCTTGCGATCAATTATCAACCATGTTGTCTGTGTCGCTGTCCATCGCGCTGCTGTAACCGTATATAAACAAAAGTCGATTTTTGATGATGTCGGGCCATGTGTGCCGTATTTCAATGTGATGACGTGCGTACCGGAGGCAATTGCGCTTAAGCGTGGTTGGGCTTTGGGTAATGTGAGTGCAGGCCAGCAGGAGACTGGGGAGGGGCGGCATTTGTGCTTCAGCACGATACAGAGCAACTGGGCCTAATGTGAGTGGGCCCTTAAATGCAGTGCTGGGGTAACATAATGGGACTTTGGGATATGGAAAAAAGAGACGGGCTCATCTTGTTTGCTTCTATATTGCTTCAAGCTGTGACTTTTTCTTGGCTGCACTGCCACAGGTTTAGCCATATTAAGCTACTGTAATGGCTGACATCAAAGGCTGAGGCCTATAGTAAGAACAAGGGACGACTAGGTAGAGACACAGAAGGAGAACAGAGCAAGAAGACATTCAAACCTTTGAATTTCCTACATACAACAGTGTGTTATGGTATGCTGACCGGGATTCACCATTGCAAGAAGCAATTCACACCCCCTTGTACATGGGAATGTCCTATGTAAGGGCCCTGCCAATTACCCAAAAGTACCCCAAAGAACTCAGCTACCCAATTTACCCTGAAGTGCCCAAAAGTGGTCAAACAGTTACTGCAAAGTTACCCAAAATGCCCAAAAGTGCCTGAACAATTCTAAAAGCACCCCAAAATACTCAAAAGTAGTTTGGGAAACTGTTGGGGCACTTTTGGTTACATTTGAGTAACTGTTTTTGTACTTTGAACTGTTTGTGTCCAAACAGTCTCACAAAGTAGTTTTGGACACTTAGGGCCCTATCTTGTGCCACCCGCTATCCGCTGCCACTACCCGCTACCCGCAAATTGCGGATTTAGGAACTTCCGCTATCCCTATACAGTATCTTGTGCCACCCGCTACCCGCTCTCCGTTATGCCGACTGCATCATTTGCTCCTGGAGGTGCGTCGTGGGCATGTTTCATGCGCTATCCCTAAAGTTGCTATCTTGCGCACACACTTAAGGGATAGCGGATAGCGGGTGGTCCTGACCACCCGCTATCCGCTATCCCTAAAGTTTGGGCTGTTACGAGAGCGCGCCCAGGCGGCTTCAATGCACGCCCCGACGGAGCCTCGCCACGCACACGGTCGGACTGATACCGGGACGCCGCCGGAATGGACTGAGTATATTACTCATATAGACTGTTTAGAGGAAAGACTGTTTTAATTGGACACTTACGCCAGCACGTTTTATTGTTTTATCATAAGCCAGCAGCTGTGCTATATTTTTATTTTTAATATTTTATTTGCCCAATCTACCTTGTCAATAAATTAGTTTACACATAGACACACCTCTGCCTCTTGTGTGTGTGTGGTGTGACCCGGGGATTTTACTCAATCAGTACAACCTTGTGACACGTCCACTTGGACACATGTGGCTCCACCTCCCGAATTAACTCGCCTATAATATAATATATAATATGTATATAAAGCCAACTTGCTTTAGCCTCAGTAGAAGCCCTGAGAAAATCTACCTCCCTCTCTCCATCGCGGGTTTAGGATTTAGGATTTAGGATAGCGCAGCCTGCCCTTAAAGGCAATGGCACCTGGCACATTGATTGGTTTAACTGGCGTAATGCCCAAAACATGCCTATGCATAATATAGCGGGTAGCGGAGGTGTTTTGCGGATAGCGGGAGGTGCACAAGATAGCAACTTTTACGGGGGAACGCCTCTTCCCACATCCTAAATCCGCAAATAGCGGGTTTAGGGAGTCTGGCGCAAGATAGGGCCCTTAGGGCCCACTCACATTGGCAAGTTTGAGTGGCCGCGGCCAGTGCCGGCCGGTGCCGACGCGGTGCCGGCCAGCACCAGGTCTGCCGGATCTCCGCACACAGACTGCTGTACTTTCATTATAAACCAACTTTTGTTTATACGCGGTTGCAGCAGCACAACGGACAATGACACACACAACATGGTTGATTACTGATTGCGCAACGTGGCCATTCGCCGGTAATCAAGCTGCGCACATTAAACAATTTTGCAGAGGCAGGAGGAAAGTTGCATGATTTACGTCCGCGTGCGTGACCGTGCATGTGCTCGTGTATGCGCCCGTACCGCGCTGAAGCACACCCCCTCCAACCGTGCCAGAGCGGGGGAAGTGTACTGTATTCAAGCACGATACGGAGCGATCACACTGGTCAAAGAATCCGGATTTTAGGGGCAATCGTGCTTGGGCGCGGATCAAACTTGCCAGTGTGAGTGGCCTCTTAGGGGTACTTCTAGGTAACAGTTTGTGCACTTTTAGGCATTCTGGGTTACCTTTGGGTAATTGAGCACTTTTGGGCATTTTGGGACACTCTGGGATAACTGTTGGGAGGTGTCTGGGGTACTTTTGATTATTTGTTGGGTACTTCTGGGTCATTAGTAAGGCCACTACCATTCACAATTGGACGCCACTTGTGTTTGCTATTGTATGTCCGTATTCGCAACTCTATGGACTGTTACCTTGTAATGTTTTTTTCTGTTCAATATGGTGTCTGCTATGACACTCAAGACCTTGTACACCTGATTCTGTGAACATGTGTTAGTTTTTGTGTAATGTTGTGTAAGAAGAACAAAGCCTTATGGATGTGACTGGCTTCATAGCAAATCCGTAAGTGCTGGTCTGAGTTGAAGTTGTAGCTCCTTCCCTTCCGTTAGGGGAACAAGGTTAAATTTATAATTCAAAACCCAGAATGGTCTTCCTAGGTATTTTGCATTTCCTTTAAATGGCACCTCTCTTAAGTTAATTCAATGAACACCTGGAATTTTGTCAACCAGCCAGGTTCCTCCTCATCTCGGACAGGCTTCTGTCTTTTGGGACTGATACTGAACCACTGTGGTCAGTGGTTGGGCAAGCAACCACTGACCACATACAAAACAAAGCAGAAAGTGACTTGTTACTCCACAATATCACTGATTACCAAGCTGGTTGATGGATCAATGGATCTCATTTTTTATACCTTTAGGAGAATCTATTTTTTTGATCAATTACTATCAACATGCCCAAGAGCATATTCGAACAGATTCAGTTTCATGTGGCTTGCATAATGTTGTCATGTCTGATGTTGGCACAGATGCATCATGAGCATCTGCTGGATGGAAAACAACAATCAAATGGAACATGAGATAAAATGATGCTGGCAATGTTATACAGAATTAATGTTAATACTATAATGGTATTTTTATATGGGATAAGTAGTAATGCAGCAACACACACACACGCGCGTATGTATATCAGTTATATTATATTATTATAGTCATGTTATTTTACATATGTTTATTCCATATATGTGATAGTTAAATAAATGTCCATGGTTGCCCTCAGTTTGTCATAAGTGCTTCAGTGTTTTCTTTGTTTTATTTTTGTTTTTTGTTTGTTTGAGTGTGTGCACCTTGTGAAATGTGTGCATGTGTGTGTGTGCATGTTTGTGTGTGTGTGAGAGAGAGTGTGTGTGTGCGTGTGTGTGTGTGTGTCATGTTTAGCATGTTTATGTAGTGGGCCTTGAAAGAGTTGATCCTGTCATAAATCATGTCATCAAAGAGAGAGTCTGAGTGTGTGTGTGTGTGTGTGTGTGTGTGTGTGTGTGTGTACACGTGTGCATATGCGTGTGTGTGTGTGTGTGTGTGTGTGTGTGTGCGTGCGTGCGTGTGTATGTGTGTCAAGAACAGGGTGCCCATGCTCCCAACTCAGACAGGCAAGTCAAAAGAACAAAAACATCCTCAGAAAGCTTGCCAACATGCCGTGGCCTATTTGACTCCCACCCTCTCCACACACACACTCTCACACACACACACACACGCACACACACACACACACACACACACACACACACACACACACACACACACTGATAAGAGTCCAAACACTCAGACCTTTTTACACAAGCTGAAAGCTCTACAGTGCACAAAGCATTCACTGAGAAACTTTATCTCACCATTGTCTTGGGGAGTTGGGGGTGGTGATGGGTGGGGAGGTGGGGATTGCATCCGCTCTCTGAAATGTTTTCAAAGTGTTCTTTTATAAGAGGTTCTCAAGCAGACCTTCAAGGCGTCTACACTTACCTCCCCCAGCCATGCATGTTTTGAAAGAGTAACCCTAATGTGTCACACGGATGGGCGGAAGTTTGCTTTGGGAGTTTATGCAAACTAAGACTTAATTTCGTTATGGTGCTATAATTAGAATGACCTCAGGAACAAACTAATAAGATAACGCATTGTCAAAATCAAAACTGATAGCCTATAACAACAGGACTTTATATGTATTGGCTAGTGTCTAGCTAGTCTTTCTTTCTTTCTTTCTTTCTTTCTTTCTTTCCATCTTTCTCCCTCTACCTGAATACAAGGCAACTCAGATGCATTGTTTTCTTATGGGTTGATCATTTTTTTCTGCCCTTGGATTTATGGAAATCTTTCACAACCAACTGTATTCCCAGTTGTCTAATAGCATGTCATGAAATAGCAGGTAATCACAGGTGTTCTTAATGCCATTAATTAAGGTTCAGTTTCATGTAAGTGCAGCAGAGCCTGTCTAGTGAGTCAGCAGGAACAAGACATGGACCCTGCCTCTGTGAGACGTAAGCAGTACAGAACTTTAATCAGTGTCATTAGAAACACCTGTGTTTGCCTGCTGTTTCATGTCAAAATGGCTGCTATCAAAAAGGCCTAAAAGCCTCAGAATTCAGATTGTCATTTATCTCTGATTTGTCAACATTTTCAAGATTTCCAGATCAAAAATATCAATCATCTGTGGGAGAAGGAAATATGTTTTGTCTTCAAAATAATTAATGACCTTTGAGCATTTGTTTGAATATGAGATAAAAAGAAGAGCATGTTTTTTTAGAATCTGTACATGATCAGTGGTGTTCTTAAAACAAACTGCTAACAGTTACTAGGTGGGTAGCTAACCATGTTGACCCATCCCACATGACCAGAGCTGTAGTGATTATCATCCTCTTGACACTTTTGTGTTGTTCTTGAACAAAGACAACAGATTGGCCAAAGAAAGAGACATGGTAGTAGCTGACCACTTATTTTTAATAGCTCATCATCAAGCTAGAATGATTCTACTGGGAAATTTATTAGCAACCAGTTACATATTTAACGTGTGCATTAGCTGGTTAGACAGCCCAAATGTCGCAGCAGATGCCCCTTTGCAAAAATCTCACATGTGATTTCAGAACAGATGTACTTTCTGGAGATTTACCGCATGAAGCAAAAACAGTAATATGTCATGACATGTGAAAATATGAACAAAATGTGAAACTGTGTGAAAAAATTACTTTTCACTAAAGAGGATGGCAATGGCAAGACCGGAAAGAATGTCAGATACCAGTGTAATATAATCATTAGTGGGGTTAAAGTCCCTGTGTGCATAACAAGGCATCCCTACGTCCATAAAGGCATCCTTATGTATGTAACAAGCAGAGTAGACGTGCGTTGGCATTCACCTATGTAAGCGCACATTACTATCTCAATAATGTGCCCTTAAAATCACAATGAAAACTCCATCACTGATATCAGACCTGATTTTTGTTGCTCAGTCACTTTCAACTGCCCCAAGATACCAATGCGCCAACAATATGCCTGACCACACCTCATTTCAAGACCAATGGGAGCTGCTATGGGAAAATACGTAAAGGGATCTCAGGAAAATAGAATCACAGTTCAGGAGCTATTGTCCACAACGTAAAGTTGCTTTTTATAGCACTGCCACCTGGCTGAATTTTTATTCCTTAAGTAACAGGAGTGTTTTGAAACCTGTCCACCAAATTTGGTTGCTCTGGAATTAATGGCCTCTGAGGGCCAGATTGTTTTAGGGTAGAGGAATAAGAAGCCAAGAGGGTTCATGGTCTTGAACCCCTACTAATACAATGGGGATAAAAGCTGTGTTGCTTTGGGTTTGGAGAGAATCCTTACCATAGTTATCCTTGGCATCCCATTCTTTGTTCCAGTGACCACCCCAGTCTCCACCCACTCCACTCAGTGCAGGCTCTTCTGGATCGTAGTTGTAGTCCTCAGCTTGCTCCTCCAGACTGGCTTGGCCAAGCCCGTTCTCTACCTGCTCGGGATACTCCCAAAACAGCGGCCAGAACAGCTTCTTGTGGTTGCTGGCCCACTCTGAGGAGGACACTGACCAGTCATTTCGCTGGCCCTCCTTGGCCAGGTCCATCTCCATCTCCGTCTCAGTCTGGGGGTCGTCCACTACCTCGATGGTCACCTGACAGGAGCACAGGCACAAAATATTTACACTGAGAAGTGGACGTTTATTCACATTCATAATGTAACTAATGTATTCATATATCTAGATAAGACAACCTGTAATCATTATTTCCTTTGGTGAATTGCTGGAAATATTTACAGCCATAACAGTGAACCACAGGGGAAAATGCCATGTTGCTTTTGTTTTCGCGTCACTATTTTCATTTTGTTAAAAAATTAGAGATCCTTAGGATCTCTTGGATGAACATAGTAAGAAAAAATACACAATGGATCTAAGTGTTATGTTATGTATAAGTGTTATGATGACTTTATCGTGAAAAATACAGACAGATGAATTGTTTATTGCATTAACATCTTTGCAATCTGAAATTAACTTTCAAGGCATTTTGATTTGTTGCCAAGTGAAGAGTATAAGCCTAATTCAAAAAGTAAACTCCTTTGCAAGAAGGTAATTTCACATACTACAACTATCCTGAACAGCTACCTCAGAAAGTAGCCAGAAGTTACATCATCTAGCACAACTGCCCCTGTAATCATTTGAAGCTGTTAACTGCTGTGAATTGCCCAACAAAATGCATTCACACATGAGTGTCAAAAAGCCACAGCCACAGAGTATCCTTGCTAAACAGAGCTGCTTCTGTAGAGCTGTTACTCCAACAGCTAATGATTATTATAGTGCATAATATTACAGGAGTAAGAATTTTGCAATATTATCAGTAGCCTGATACATCTTTATTATTTAAAAGGTAGGTCCGGAGATTCACTGCCTGGTTGACTGATAGCATTACCCTAAAATAGAAACTACTTGGATACAAAAGTACAGAAACATCATGAGAACAAATCACATCACGATCTAACATTTTCAGGCATCCAAGGCAAACTATTCTTAGAGGATGAATCTCAGTGAAAACCAGTATTGTTTCATTTGTTTTACAGGCTGAATATAACACTTACTCGCCATGTTATACTCTTAAAATAAACCAAAAACAAACAAGCCAAAAAAGTTAAACATGTCATCCCTCACGAAATGCATTATAATGATAGCACCTGTATTAGGCCAATTTGTGCAATTTGTTAGGAATTTTACGAAGTGAGAAAATCTGATAATTGCAGTGCCAATATCAGGCATTTACCATTGGTGTACTTTAAAAAAATAAATTAATTCATTAATTAAAACAAAAAAAAAAAAAAAAAAAAAAAACAGTGCTAAAATGTACTATTCCTCCAGGTTTGTTAAAATAAGACCAATGATGAATTTAATGACTTTTTAAAATTTCTTTTTAGATCATGCATACAATAAGTTTTTGATAAAGTGGACAACTAGTAATGAAAATGTCCAAAACAGCTCATTCTGGACTTTTTGTCTATATCTGTAAAAATAATATACTGATAAAAGGAATACCCTTAAATGCATGTATATGACAAGATACTTTCTGTAAACCTATACTTGTATACATGAATTTAACGACTTTTTTAAATTTCTTTTTAGCCTATTGTTTTTATAGTATGGATTAAAATCACATTTTGACTCTATATTCCTTACGTGTTGGTGATGTTATTTGTTGGTGTTGTGGTTTGTGGTTTGAGGCAAAAATCTGTGCTGATCTCGTGAACTTGTTGTGAAAAGATCATCTTTATGTATGGGGTCTCCACTAGGAAGCCAATTTCAGATTTCTTCTAGAGCAGAGTGATGAAACATCCCTGTTATCTGGGGACAGTCCTCTGATTTGATGCTTTGTCCCTGGTTGGAGTTTTTACTGGAGACATCCAGAACCCCAGACAGTATTGGTATTACTAAAAGGGATCTTGTGATTTGCAATTTTTTGTCTCAAGAGCATAAGAATTATATACTGCTTGTCAGTGAAGGTATATTGCTTTAACGGTTTGTGTCATGGGAAGTCTAGAGTTTTCATGTTAGTTCATAACTGGCAATACTACAATCTGCTACATTGTTGAGCTATGTGCTAATGGCAGATGGGGTGCATGCTTCCCTCTGTTTAACAAATTGCAGGTGTGTCAAAAGTAGAAAACAGATCCTTAATTTGTAATTTGTAGCTGAGAAGGTTAACCGGGCACTGCCCCACAGTTGACAGGACATTAGCTGGGTTAGCAGCTTTAGCCCTGAAACCCCAATGAATGCTCCTTTGAATCTGCAGTTCAGAGTGACCAAAAAGTTTAGGTCTATTTGGGTCTCTAGACACTGACAATAAATGATTTCAATGCAGTCTGAGCAGAGTATAGTCACTACATTACAGAATCTGACCAATTTCTGTCAGATTCTGGAATACGCAAGTCTGTGTTATGCATACTTCTAGTTCTCAAAATCCTGGTCAGTTTATTTTAGAGTGTGCTAGGCCTAAGTTAACAAAAAGCCAAAGTACTAAAAAGTCTGTGTAATTGTTTAAGTTGAACGAAGTGATGACATTAATGTCCGTGGTGGTAGCAGTAAGCAACAACACCCTGATCCCCATATAGCAAACAGCCTACATGTCCAATGAGACAATGGTATCTTGACTACATCATGATCCACTGGATTCCAAGGAAGCTTCCCTTGCTAGTGGTAGTGAGGGCTACTGCTTGTTTGTAGTCCTGCCACACTAGTCTCCCATGGAGGAAAGAAGAGGAGGGAAGAGAAGAAAATAAGAACAGCAAAGAGAAAAGTGAACAAGATGATGGCCATTCAGCAATGGAGCTCACCAACAGAGGCTTTACAATGCTATCACAAACCCTCTATCAACCAGTTCTGGTATCATCACTGAGCTCCAATAGAGAACTGGCTGTGTCTTAATGTTACATATATTAATTATATAAGAATCAGCATAAAAAAGAGAGAAGCCGGAAAAAGACAGTTGTGATGTGATGTAGAGTAGTGTGAAGTTGTGTGAAGTTCTCTGAAAGCACCTTTGTCAAATAGTTGGTGGTGGAGTTGATTTTTTTTTCTTCAAATAAAGAGGATGAGAAATCCACTAAATAAAGTGGTTCTTGATGGTTCCTCATGGAGCTACACTGCAAAAACTCAAAATCTTACCAAGATTATTTGTCTTATTTCAAGTCAAAAATGTCTTATTACTAGTCAAAATATCTCATTACACTTAGAATAAGACATGATCACCTCAGAAGTAACTTGTTTCTAGACAACTGTCTCTTGTTTCAAGTGAAAATTTGCTTGAAACAAGTGAAAATTTGCTTGTTTCATTGGCAAAATTTGTTTCTTGTTTCTAGCTAATTTTCACTTATTTCAAGTGAATTTTCACTTTTTCCACTGGCAAATTTTGCCAATGAAACAAGAAAATTTGCACTTGTTTCAAGCAAATTTTCACTTGAAACAAGAGACAATTGTCTAAAAACAAGTTACTTCTGAGCTGATCATGTCTTATTTTAAGTGTAATGAGATATTTTGACTAGAAATAAGACATTTTTGACTTGAAATAAGACAAATAATCTTGGTAAGATTTTGCGTTTTTGCAGTGTACACACTCTTTTCGAGAACCATTTAGAATCCATATTATTCTGTCGAGCAAACTTGGAGGTTTTATTGATACACACAAAACATTATTTCAATAAAATTATGGTTTATTGTGTAATTCTGTGTAATGGACATGTTTATTTTAAGATCAGATTAGAGTGTACAGGTACGCTCCCTTCATGAATCAGTGTCATTGTACACTGGAGGAAAAAGCATGGAGGGAGGTGGATGAACAAGATAGAAGAATGGAAAGATGAACTGATAACTAGTTCTTCCCACAAGTCTAGACAAAACCCAGGTTGCTTATGTTCCCAACTGCAACTGTTTACAAAGACGAACCACCTGAAGACAGAGATTACAACATGATGTTAAATAAAAGAGAACAGAGAGTGTGGGAGAAGGCATCTCCCTTCCTCTCTCCGTCCTCCTTCATGCCTCTTCTTTCTTGTGATCATAGTTTTTAACATAATCTTTTAATTCATCTTCATCATTCCTAACATCCTAAGACACCAACCACAGCAAACTATTTGGTACCAAACTAAACCAAGAGAAAAAAAAAAAATAAAAACAACAAAACAATATCACCAGAGCACATAATAATGCAAATTTCATCTTAAGCTCGCTTCAGGGTCCTGCAACAATTCTGAAGTGCAGTTAACTTACTTTTGCTGGTCTTTCAGTCTTTGGGCTCTAGTTTCCCGGCGCAGCGTGGGGTGGCGCAGTGAGGCGAACCCCGCGCAGAGCTAGTTTCGACCAGCGAAACGGCTGAGGCGGACAGTTTCCAAGTTTCGCAGGCGGAGGTTCGCCGAGATGGGAGTGGCGGCGCAGCGGGGGGAGGTGCCGACAGATTTGGCTTGGCGCAGTGACAGTTTCGTGCCAAAAGGCTTCACCGAGGTGCGCCAAAAGCTCGCCATCTGAAACCACGTCTACTTTCAGCGCAAGGCGGAGCGGAGCCGGCGCAGTGGAAGTTTGGCTGCCCGGCGCACATCACCAAAACCTCACAATCAGCACAAACGGTGCCAATCTCCTTTGATCTGACATCAGCTGTGACGGGACAGTTGATATGGAGATATATGTATGTGCTGATTGTGATCGTAGCATTGAATAGTGTTTTTTTCGGTATTTATTGCATCGTTCATGTGTCTGACATTCCGGAAGCCTGCCTGTGAGGTTTTGGTGACGTGTCCGCACTGCTCGCCAGTCTCCGCTCCGCGCCTGTCTCCTGAGCTCCGCTCCGCCTGTGGCAATAGACCTCCATATCAGCTGTGTAAACTTTCATTACGCCTTCACGCAGCGCATTTTAAAGGCAAGGACAGGGGCTCATTTGATTGGTTACATGTGAATCGGCTGTGTCAAACCCACTCCACGCCTTCTCTCCTCCCCTCCGCCGGTAGGAGGGACGGCGGAGTACTTGCGCCACCGAGAACGGCGTGCCAAACTTGGAAAATCCACCTGGCCACACCCAGTTGGCGAAGCGCATCTGCGCTACGCCCCCGGCTCGCCTGGTCTGCGAAACTAGAGCCCTTTGTGTCATTTTCTTGATCCCACTGGACTGATCTGATTTTTTTCTGCCTTGTTTCAACATATTTCTACTTATACTACTGACACAAGTGAACTGCATTAGAAACAAGTTGGATTATCTCATCCCACTGACAGACTTTGCACCTTTACTAAAGAAAAACAAAACTGAAAACAGGACGCCATGACCATGCACCAGGCATACAATCAGTTTTTGATAAAGTGGACAACTAGTAATGAAAATGTCCAAAACAGCTCATTCTGGACTTTTTGTCTGTATCTGTAAAAAATAATATACTGATAAAAGGAATACCCTTAAATGCATGTATATGACAACTTTCTGTAAACCTATACTTGAGGAAATGACATATTTGTACATTCTGAACAAATGCTGGAAGTACATTTGTTTGCTTTCTTCACATTCACATATCCAATTCATTTGTTTTACAGTACTGCTGTTTGGTGCACCTTAAAAATGCTGTAATCCATACTTCCTCTCATACTTTGCATGCATTTCATTTTTTAGTGTTAACAGTCTTTGTTGTGTATGTTGATATAACCCCTACTTGCAGTATTGTTAATTACCTCCACCAGTGGAGTTGGACAGGGCTTGTGTCTTCACCCCATTCCATTTGTATTTCTGTTTGTTCGCATTATATCTCAAAACAATATGAATGGATCTGCACGAAATTTGGAGAATGGTCATGGAGCAAGGAAGAGCTGATTCACTTTTTGCATATATTGGCCAAAGGGGGGCATAGTGGTATGAAAAAGTCCTGTAACTTGTGAACAGATTCACAAAATATGAAATTTTGTGGAAAGTTTGGTCATGGAGCTAATACACTTTTTACACCAATTGGCCAAAAAAGGATTGTGGCAGTGGGTTTGATTAACTTTTGGTGAAAATCCAACATGTGGAACAAGCATATCTTGACAGTTGAATAATGTTGGTAGGGGCATGGATGCTACTGAGTACTTTGTACTTATATTATGTTTGTTGTATCCTGTTCTTTGTTGTATCCTGCTACACTTTTGCTGGTCCAACTACCAATGAGGATCATCATTAAAGTTTCATGTGAGATTATCTTTTGCTGTAACTTGGAGTCATGTGTCTCAAGTCATGTATCTCAGCACCAACTGCACCAGGGCAAAATTTTTTTACATCTACTGTATTTCATATTAAGTTTACGTATGTTATGTTCTTTCTCAACTGAATTTAACATGGTACAAGGCACCCATCTGGCAAGCTCTGACCCATCACAATCAGAACCAGAGAATTTCAGCTGACATGACAAGGAGGAAAGCTTTATAAGGCTGCACAAGATATTCACTACAGGTGAAAAGGCTAATTACTTTGTCTGGGCTGTACCAAGCACAAGTGCTTTTTGATATCTGGATAAGTGGCCTTTCTGTGTAATTTCTCCCACAGTCAAAGCTCATTTCTGTCCAAATCCAGTCTACAAGTAATAACACTAACTTTCTTTGTAGTTTGGTTTTAAAAGCCACTTGGCAACCTACAGTCACATTGAAAAGGGATCTTGTTAAACTAATAGAGTTAATTTGGACCTTTTATATCTGGCTGTCATGCTTTTTTTTCCTTTTGTCTTTTTTGTTATAGTTCTGCTATTTCTCTAAACCCTGTGTAGATGTCTGAGACTCACGGACAACTTGAAGCTCCCCACTGTCAAAGGTTTTGCATGGGGTAATATAAGACGCCGCTCTGACTCAAACCAGCTGTATAGAGAGATCAGAGGTATGGAGGGAGAGAGATAGAGAGGAAAGAGGAGATGGAATACAGGAGAAGGATGGAATGGGACTCTGTGAAACCCTCACCTCTTGAGTATTTTCAGTTTGGAACAACTGCATGCAAGTCATGATAGGAATCCTTGATGCTAAGACAAGTGTCATCTAAATCTGTGTCATTCCTAAGAGATGTTGGCACTTTTAAGTCAGGTTGGTCGCAATCCCACTGTCCTACAGCTGAAGGTTACAATTTCCCACAAATATGTCCATAAGCAGTCAGGTATTCTGTCAAAGTGTCCATGAACAAGACACTGAACCCTTGCATAGTCACTGATTGGAAGCTTCTCTTGACAAGGTGCTTTGAATAAATGCTTCAAATGTCAAGGTCTTTTTCAAGCTATGTAAAGTTACATGCATCTTACATTGGACTTATGCAGCTTTGCACTGCTTCTGTTCAGATGTAAACTATTTGATGTGTGTACTGTGGATTTTGGACATGCCTGCACTTGCAAATTGGTTGAAAATCCTTTGGAGATACTTTGGAGAATCGGATCAGTGAGTGACAGAGGTTCATCACTGACGCTCAGTGGTCACTCAACACTACATCACACATTGCTCTAACTGGTTGCAAGCCTGTCTAATTCCATTCAGAGGCATAGACCTACTGGTACGCGATTTTTGCTAATACCCTTAATTTGCATTTTCAAACCAGAGACATTGGTCAGCTTGCTCCTTGGAACAAAATACAATTTGCTAAATTTTGAATGATTTTATTTCCTGTAATTTATCACTGAAACTTTTTCAAAGTTTTATATCAAAAGTTGAGTCACAATCACATGAAAATTTCCGCAAACACTTTTATCTCTGCCAACAAATATATATTTCATGTTGCATTTCTTGTTGCCTTTTCAGACTGATATCAATTTGATTTCACACACTTGGGGCCCTATCTTGTGCCAGACTCCCTAAACCCGCTATTTGCGGATTTAGGGTTGCGCAAGAGGTGTTCCCCCGTAAAAGTTGCTATCTTGTGCACCTCCCGCTATCCGCAAAACACCTGCGCTACCCGCTATATTATGCATAGGTGTGTTTTGGGCATTACGCCAGTTAAACCAATCAGTGTGCCAGGTGCCATTGCCTTTAAGGGCAGGATGCGCTATCCTAAATCCTAAATCCTAAACCCGCGATGGAGAGAGGGAGGTAGATTTTCTCAGGGGTTCAAATAAGGCTAAAGCAAGTTGGCTTTATATACATATTATATATTATATTATAGGCGAGTTAATTCGGGAGGTGGAGCCACATGTGTCCAAGTGGACGTGTCACAAGGTTGTACTGATTGAGTAAAATCCCCGGGCCACACCACACACACACAAGAGGCAGAGGTGGAACTATGTGTAAACTAATTTATTGACAAGGTAGATTGGGCAAATAAAATATTAAAAATAAAAATATAGCACAGCTGCTGGCTTATGATAAAACAATAAAACGTGCTGGCGTAAGTGTCCAATTAAAACAGTCTTTCCTCTAAACAGTCTATATGAGTAATATACTCAGTCCATTCCGGCGGCGTCCTGGTATCAGTCCGACCGTGTGTGTGGTGAGGCTCCGTCGGGGCGCGCATTGAAGCCGCCTGGGCGCGCTCTCCTAACAGCCCAAACTTTAGGGATAGCGGATAGCGGGTGGTCCTGACCACCCGCTATCCGCTTTCCCTAAAGTGTGTGCGCAAGATAGCAACTTTAGGGATAGCGCATGAAACACGCCCACGGACACACCTCCAGGCGCAAATGACGGAGTCGGCATAACGGATAGTGGGTAGCGGGTGGCGCAAGATACCGTTTAGGGATAGCAGAAGTTCCTAAATCCGCAACTTGTGGGTAGCGGGTAGTGGCAGCGGATAGCGGGTGGCACAAGATAGGGCCCTTGGTGTCCTGATGGAATACCATGGAAAGGATGCCAGCTGGAGTAACATGTTATCAGGAATATTATATTTAATTATATTCCAGCATCACAATCATAGGAAGGGCTAGATTACAAAGATTACAAGGACTAGAGGCTGGAGTTTCTGTCAATTTCCAGCATTTAATGGCATTGAGCACATGCCCATTTCTTTGTTGTTTTTTTTTAATCTTACAACAGACACAAATTTAAATATATCTTGGTTGAAAAAGTAAACAGCCTACTAATGCAAATAAGCAGCATCTCTGAATCGCTACCTGGATGTTGGGGTTCTGTGAGCCCATGTCTGCATTTGCCAGGTCTGGAAAATTCCTCAGGTCCAAGATGAAAGGTTCAGGATCCTCCTCTGGTTCAGGTAGGGGGAGGACACCCTGGTGGTGGTGCTGGGACCAGCGGTGTCTGGACCTAGTTAAAGATGAGGTGGAAGGCAGGGTCTGGAGATGGTTCTGCTGCTGAAACTCCTCTAGAATCTGATGGACATCTTCATGACCACGCTCAGCTATCACCTGCAGAGCAGAAAATAGCAAAGAATATGGTGGAATGGTGGCTAAACTGTCATATGTTTTTTTAAAGCAGGAGGAATCCAAGTCAACAACTTTATTTTTGCTGTGCCAATGTTTGCTTATCTTTGTCCCTGATGTCTGGGTTTCCTTCCAGCATGTGAACACACCAGAAGACTTGTAGCCTTTTAAAAACAGTGTGCATTGAACTAAATCAGCAGACAATGATACGGTGATCAATTACCTTCATCAAGCATGTTTCAGGTCTCAGCAAGTTGATTTCTGTACCATGCTTAAATGAAGGAAATGGGCAGCTATCACAAAAAGGAAGGGAAAACACAATCAAGCAAACACCAGACAGAATAATTTGCTTTGGAAAATACTAGATGGTAATGTAAAGTACATGCAAATTGTAGTAAATGGGCTAAAACATGCAAAAAATAGTCAGGAGAAAGGAGGAGAGGGAAAAAGGCAGGAGGAGGGATGATGGATGTGGATCTGATCAAAGCCTTCTCTCTGCTAATCCCATGTGTTTTGCGTTGGCTCGCATCTATAACTGCATGTTACACACCCACAAGGCAGATGCCCTTTTTTCTCTCCAGATTATTTTCCAACAGTCGGCTGAATTACAGCATGAACCAGCTTCCAGAAATGCAATAGTCACTGATTGTTTTTTTTTACTTTTGTCCTCTCAATGAATCATGAAGTGAATCACACTGTATGTGATGTGTATCTGTGCTAAGAGAAGAAAAACATAACAATTATAGCTAAATGAGTAAGCCTGGATTCAACAGCCACTTGTTAAAATGAATGTTATTCCGGGCTCTCACAGAAGAGAAGAGAAGAGAAGAGAAGAGAAGAGAAGAGAAGAGAAGAGAAGAGAAGAGATTATCACCTTTCTGATGACCCTGGTCATGCAAAGAATGCTACAATATGACTTCAATATTGCATTAATGGGAAAGTGGGGAAAGCTGGATGGGACAGTCATGACTCAGTGAAAAGGACACATTTGACCACACTAAATGCAGAAGTCATTTTCTCATCCCCCTGCCGGTGTATTAATAACTCTGCCGTTCACTTTGTTCTCAGCCAGGCCCTTAAACACTTTGCCATGGCTTATGTGATGTGGAAGCCAACAACTGCTCATCAAGCTGGATATTAACATGTGTGCCAGCACATATAAGTATGTGTATGCAAGTGTGTGAGAGGGAGAGGGAGACAGAAAGGGAGAGAGTGCATATTTTTGACAGCAGGATGGTTTCCCTCTCCCTGACCTCACTCACAGTATAGCGTCCTGACCAGAGCCAAGAGCTCCCAGGGAAAACTGACAGTAACACTTTGTATGGAAACATTTATTTAATCATTCACACAGACACTGGAAAGCTAATTTAGGCATTCAGGGTCTCAGAAAGAAATCCATGAGAAAACAGCAACAGCCTCTCAAGAGGAAAGCTGGAGCTGCCATACAAAAATAAATCTTACTGTTATTCATGCACATTATGCAGCCTTGTGTGTGTGTGTGTGTGTGTGTGTGTGTGTGTGTGTGTGTGTGTGAAAGAGAGAGAGAGAGAGAGAGAGAGAGAGAGAGAAAGAGAGAGAGAGAGTGTGTGTGTGTGTGTGTGTGTGTGTGTGTGTGTGTGTGTGTTTGTGTATACTGTAGTATCTGTATGATTGCACATAAGCATAATTGCAAAAGTGTGCACTATTAAATTTAGCACACAATTGTAGCTCAAGCTGAATGCTTGCCTGTGTTTTGTCTTTAAAGGAATATACCAATGATTTTGAATGTTTGGTCAATTTACTATATTTTAGCCACACTCTATTTTATTTTTCTGACATTTCTGCTTTATTTGTTAGTTATATTTGAAGTGTAGAGGGGAAAGGAGGGAATTACATGCAGCAGGGCAGCTGGGCTTGGATTTGAACCTGGGACACTGCAGCAGGGACTCAGTCTTTGCAAGGTGGCATGCACTTTACCAGGTGAGCTACTGGGAGTTCCCCACATTTTACATTGCCAAACCATTTTGCAAATCATGTGGGGGGACTAAAGATTTCACAACATATGATCAAAATCCCTCAGTTTTCAAATATGAATTCTGGTTGCTTACACACCATCACCACATAAGGCATGAATTCTGATACACAGATTATAGTATATTGTTTCGACTCCACCTCAACTGGGGTGCAGGACATTTGAGAATCCTCCAGCCCACAGAGCCTGTTCCACAATAAAGCTCACAACTTAAACTTGAACTGGCTCAAGAATTTGACGCCCTCCACACAATGCAGCATCAACTTCAGCATGTCCCTTCAGAGTGAGGGGAAGGGATGACTGTCCATCGCAAGGCTATATAGTTAAACCATAACCAGCGCCTCTTCCATCACATAAGTTTTTAATGAATTCTCCCTCTCTGAACAACATTCAATAACTGCATTCACATTCCAGAGGCGGAGTTTGGATAAGTAAAGCAGCTGTTTGTGTGTAAAATGCCAAGTTCATATTGCAACCCCGAACCATGTTAGGCTCTGAAGCTTGCTGTGGCAACACTGACGTGACCGCATGCTTTAATAAAAATACAGAGCCCAGACAGAGGGGAAGAGAGCAAATGGAGCTGGGAGGGCAGAGCTGGAAAGCAGAGACCAGACAAATGAAGATCAATGGAGAGATGCCATAGTTGGGGTGACTTCATGTTTAAGATTGAAATTCATGATTGTTTAATATCAACAGCATATAAGAACTAATAGAGTGATTCAGATGTGAAATTTAGCCATTTGCAGATGATAGCCAATGGTAATACACCAATGAATCTATTGTTTGAAGGCTTCAATATGTAACTTTTTGCCTTGAGACAAAACATAATGTTTGTTGCATTTTTTCAACATTTAACCTCCTTTTCTTTCTGTTTTCCAGTGATGCTGTTGTGATTTCTTGCTATCTGCACACCTGGCTCATACTTCCTCAAGCCAGAAATGTAACCAGGTGGGTGTGGTGCAGGCATGGTTTGCACCAGCTGAAAACTGAATCATCACCATCTGCAGCCATAATGATGCACGCCCCTCCTGCAAAGATTGACTGAGCAAAGAGGCGTAAAGGATGTGGGCACAGAGGTGAGAACAAGGTGGAGGACTTCTACTAAAGAGTTGTTTACTTTGGACTACAACCAAAGATTTGTAGACACAGCTCTAGGGGGCCATATGTTGCCCACCAGCTTGCTGATGGCCACATCCATATGACACACCAACAGCAAATGGAATGCATCCCGAAATGTCCCAAACAGCCCTGCGATGGACTGGCGACCTGTCCAGGGCGTTTCACTGCCTTCGCCCTATGAGCGCTGGGATAGGCTCCAGCACCCCCCCGCGACCCTAGTGAGGATAAGCGGTTTAGAAGATGAATGAATGAATGAATGTCCCAAACAGCATTTAAAAGTGAGTCATGAAAACAATGTCAGAGTCAGATGCACATGATTGCATACAGAAACTTCTCAAATGCCATGTAAACACAACCACCAGTTTCCAGAATATGGCTAAGGGACTGAGAGAAATTAAGTTAAGGCAGCTACTGGAGAACCCAATTACTGTGCGATGTAAACCTTTACTCAGATTTCTAAACAGCTTTTTACATAAACACATGTGCAGGAAAAGAAAGCAGATAAGGAAACTGACAAGATGAATTCTAAATTCACTGAAGAACCATGTGCAATGCATATGCAAAAGTCCAATTTGCAAGCAGTTGATACAACAGTCTGTCCATTAACCTTTGTGGACACAGAAGTACAACATTCATGGATGCACAGATGTTATGTGATGTTCACACACATATGGGGCTCTAGTTTCCCGGCGCAGCGCAGGGTGGCGCAGTGAGGCGAAGCCCATGCAGAGCTAGTTTCGACCAGTGCAACCTGGGGGGCGCACAGTTTGCTAGTTTCGCAGACCGAGGTGCGCTGAGATGGGAGTGGCGGCTCAGAGGGGGGAGGTGTCAACAGATTCAGCTTGGCACAGTGACAGTTTCGTGCCAAAAGGCTTCGCCGAGGTGTGCTCAAAGCTCGCCATCTGAAACCAGGTCTACTTTCAGCGCAAGGCGGAGCGCAGCCAGCGCAGTGGACGTTTGGCTGACAGGCGCGCAGTGTGCACACGTCACCACAACCTCACAATCAGCACAAACAGTGCCAGTCTCCTTTGATCTGACATCAGTTGTGACGGGACAGTCGATATGGAGATACATTTATGTGATGAATAGTGGTTTTTGTCAGTATTTATTGCATTGTTAGGCCTAATGTGCCTGACATTCTGGACACCTGCCTGTGAGGTTTTGGTGACGTGTGCAAACTGCGCACCGGTCAGCCAAACGTCCACTACACCGGCTCCACTCCGCCTGCAGCAGTAGACCTCCATGTCAATTATGTAAATTTCATTACACATTTTAAAGGCGAGGACAGGGGCTCATTTGATTGGTTAAATGTGAATCGGCTGTGTCAAACCCACTCCACGCCTTCTCTCCTCCCTTCCGCCGGTAGGAGGGACGGCGGAGTACTTGCGACACCGAGAACGGCGTGCCAAACTTGCAAAATCCACCTGGCCACACCCAGTTGGCGAAGCGCATCTGTGCTGCGCCCCCACCTCGCCTGGTCTGCGAAACTAGAGCCCATGAACTCATTAGCTCAATAGCTAATGTTAGCCACCAAAACTACTTGGTTGAAGGCAGAACGAGTAGCATAAACAATGAGCACGTTTACATGCACACCTTATTCCTGTATTAACCGGAATATTCGCAATATTCCGGTTGCGCACGTGTCATGTAAACACGCACCGAACCCAATTAAGGTCATATTCCGGTTGGAGAGAATTCCGAATAAGCCCCCTGGAATATTCCTGTTCCAACCGGAATATTGGGGCATGTAACCACCTTAGTCGGAAAACTCCCCGAACCGGAATATTGAGTCACGACTGCGCATGCTCGACTCACAAGGAATTCTGTGGCGTCTTTGTTGCTATGGTTACCTGCAAGCGGGGAAAACGGCAGGGTGAACAGCAGCAAGAGCCAGGAGACTGCAGTCCACCTTCAGCTAATGAAAGACTTAAATATCATGGAAGATATCAATGGGGGAAAACATTCAGACAGAAGAAGAAAAAGAAGAAGACTTGTTTGTTTGTTTTTCCGGCAGACCAGACGCCTATACGCGTGCTGCTGCCCCCCGTGGCTGAGTGTCGCATTACGTCAGAGAGTGGAATACGCCGAAACACGAGGTCATGCCAAGTAACATGTAAACGGAATATTCCAGTTAGCTTAGCCGGAATATTGAGCCGAACCGGAATATGGTGTGCATGTAAACGTACTCAATGTATAATCCCTCTGAGTCATCACTTCTGAGCCACTAGCAGTGTGTGTTGGTGTGTGTATCTGCAGAGACCCTGCCCTCTGCCTGGATTTTCTTGTTTTGCTGAGCTTGGAACAGACCTTTGGGCAGTGGGTGTGTAGCTCCCAACCAATCACAGCACACAGTAAGAGATCAATAGCACAACATCCAGTAGGAAGCTATGAAAACCATGGATTGCTGAAAATGGAAAAATTGAGAGGCAAGCAGACAAAGCTCATTCCATAGCAAAAAAATGAATTTGGGGTTGCCTTTCACCCACTGGCGAGCACTGAGGGAGAGGATGAGGATGAAGAGCAATGCAGTGTTGGCCTGTTTTCTGTTGGACAGGTAGGTGCCAGCTGGCAGTTAGCTTAACCAAGAAGGAGGGGCCAACTTTGAATGTTCTGTTTATGAACCACAATGACAAATCCTACTCATTCTGCCTTTAAGTTTAGGAAAAAGATTAGGGTTAGGGTTTGGAAAAGGTTAGGTAAAGGGTTAGTGTTAGGCAGAGGGTTATGGTTGCGTTAAAAAGTTCTGGTTAATGTTACTAATGTTTTTTGGTATTTCTGTTTTATTTGACAGTCACAGTAGAGATAGACAGGAAAGGCAGGGGAGAGAGAGGGGATGACATGCAGCAAAGGACCTGAGGTCGGATTCGAACCCCAGTTGCTGCGATCGGGACTGAGCTCTGGTACATGGTATGCGCTCTTTGCTGGTAAGTCACCGGGGCGCCCCCGTTTACAAAACATTTTTGGCAGAGGGGGAAATCAAAATCGGGATGGCCACGGGATAGTCTGCTTGTTTGACCCATCCCACCTTCCTCCTAACTCAGATTTTCTGGCTCTTAATACTGCATGACATCATTGCACCTTTGATTGGCATATCACCTGCACATAAAATTTGTGTATGTATTCCATGTAATTTCAAAATATTAAAGCTGTGCTATTTGTACAGAGATTGAAGAGACTGGGCTGGGCCGATTCAGCATGTTGAATTGGCTGCAGAAGCTGTCAATGAAAGACAGCATTCTGATTGGCTGCTCAGGCTAAATGAATCAGGGTAAAAGAGAAAAAAAAAAGAGCAAAACAAAAACAAAACTGAAATCCAGCTGTGCTGATACTGTGCTCACTAGCTTGCAAGCCACCTAACCAAAAGGAGCTAGTTGTAGTAAACTAACCTTCTTTCACAGAGACATGAGACAACACAAAATGATCTGACAATCAGCCTTGGATAGCATTAGTCAGCTTGGTGGCAGGCAGGCTGGACTGTGAAGCTCTATCTGAGCAAATTCAAGAGGAGATTGTGCCATCATTTTGAAGCAGTATGTAGGTTACAGCTACATATGAGCACTTACAGGTATCCTGTGAGATGTGATCCTCAGTAAATATATGACAGAAACACATAAGGACAGCTTTAGGCATGTATGTATGCAAGGAACACATCTGGTAGATGAAAAAATACAGAAGGAGAATTACGTGCTTCCTGTCACATATCACTGGTTATCAGAAGCAAATCTACAAGCTGCAGACTCAGGCTTCCTTTACCTCTGAGCAGGAAGAACTTTGAAACAATATTTAACATTATCTGAGAAGATAAAATTATGGCCTACACAATGCTGAATATTGAAGCTGGAGAAACAGAGAGAGAGAGAGAGAGAGAGAGAGAGAGAGATTTGGACTTTGGTGCTTGTCGTCCCTAAAACCACCAACCCACCTAGAAAGTTTCTTTAGCTGATAATCTACTGATGACTGTAAAACACCCCAATGATGCCAGACATTAAGTTTCTGTCTTTCCTGGAACAAATGTATTAAGGTTGATGGAACTGACCGAAAATGGCAAAATTAAATCATTTACTCAGCCAGAGGGAGGATGGTTGGCTATTTTAGTATCACAGCTTCAACACATCAAAATCCTCAATGTTAATCCAACTCTATGAGGGTAAAAATCAAGTCCACACCTATCGGTTACTTCTGATTGTTGTGAACAGCTGCATCAAAGCCATATCATCTCTATGAGCTAAATCTGTGGAGTGCAGTTTTAAGACACTGAGCATCAAGCATAACATATTTTCCATCTTTTAAAATATTTGACCCAAATGAGTTTTTATTTCTTTCTAAAATAACACCATATATAAGTATAAACATTTGTCAAGTTTGATTAAAAAAACACAGAACTTTAAAATTCCAAGACCACAACTTGTGAATTGCATATACCTGTCACTGAAAAAAACAACCTGCCCATTTGTGGGGCATCAAAGCCATAATTGGAGTTTATCTAAGGGGATTTCAAACTTTTACATGCTCTATACCCCCATGATGAATTCCATTAAGCCCCCATTTGAAGTGATTTTGCTCAAGGGACCCTGATATGAAAAGATATTTCCATACTTGAAGAATGACAAATTCAAAGTTTGTTTGTTAGATAATCAAAAGGAATGCACATCCAAAAGTCATGCACAGATTAAAATAATTGAGGACAGGACATAAAATTTTCAAAAGGTATGTCCAGTGTGGTGACATTAAATCAATGGTAAAGTAATAATAATTTTTCTTACTGTTGCAATTTCTAATGGTTTAAAGGCACCATATGAAGTTCTGAGCAATAAAAAAAAAAAAAAAAATCAAATAGTATATAAATAATTATTAAGTTGTTTGTATATATATATATATATATATATATATATATATATATATATATATAACTCCTATAGCTCTCCCTGCCCTCTGAGAATAGTTTGTAAACACTTTCTTTCTAAACTTTCTAAACTACTCTCAGGGGGAAAGTGGTCCCCAGGACACTGAAATACTGCCAGTTCATAGTTGTTTAATAGCAGGGCCTGCCATTTTGTTTACATCCATATTCACTTTTAAATCTCTGAGGCTTCTATTTGATGATTTTTCTTTTGATTTATTATCAAATGAGATGGACTAATTCAAAGACGTGTCACGTGAGGTAGCAGGCTTTGCTTGTGTAAACCACTATCTGCCAAAACTACATAGTGCACCTTTGAAATTAATCTTATCCTCATTTTGCTGACGACCCCCAGGGAACCCCTTAAGGACCCCTGGTAGACCCCACTTTGAAAACCAGCGGACTATCTGATCATATTCTAAGTACTGCATCATACCGGCTACAATTTAGGCAGCAGGTCTCAATGTGTATCCCCAGCATTTAAAGTAGGCTACTTTACCTCGATAACCGAAGATGACGTGTTCTTATGTTTTTCCGTAACACTGTTCAGACTTGTGGGAAATCCGCTGACAGATACAGACATCAGAGTCAGGACGACCAGCCAGAGATGAGACGCTTCCCTCTGCATCTTTACAAAACTTCTGTTATGGGTTAGATGTCCTAAGTAGTGGGATGCTGAGGCGCGGCTCGGAAATCCCTACGCCCGACAAGCCTCGTTTCTGAGGGCTGAGGGTTCAAAGCATTTCAGCGTTTAGGTCGAGCAAAGAGGGGAAGCTCATACAAAGCGGCTACTCGTGCGTGCTCTCCGTGCGCTTATACATACTCCGTTCCTCCAACTCTTCTCTCGTATAAGAACCTCTGCCGTTTACTCTCAGTACAATCTAGTGATATTTGCACACGTTTAAAAATCAGACCCAGAGGGATCTTCTTCATTCCTCACGTGTCCAGAGGTTAACTTTGCCGTTGATGTGAGCTGAGGAGAAACAAT
Organism: Myripristis murdjan; assembly: GCF_902150065.1. Lineage (NCBI taxonomy): Eukaryota > Metazoa > Chordata > Actinopteri > Holocentriformes > Holocentridae > Myripristis > Myripristis murdjan. The sequence goes on from NC_044001.1 coordinate 30,890,654, forward strand.
CTCCGGTGCTTTTCTGCAGCCTCCGAGGCTTTGGCACTGGCAAAGCAAAGCTGCGGTAGCCAATAAGCAACTCCAAAGTAATGAATCAATAAAGTCCGATCTCTGCTCTTGGCTGAAATGACATCGCTGTCTGTCATTACCAGGTCGTCTGATTGCATTCCAGTTCGTAGTACTGGCTTGAAGGGAGCGACCCCCTATCCCCTATCACCACCTCCACCACCCACCGACCCACATAGCCCCCCGTATGACGCAACGGAGGGAGGTTTATTATGGAGGTTATTCAGGCAAAACTGACAAAGAACAGACGGGACGCACAGCAGCTTGGAGAGATACCCGCTTCAGGGTTCAGAACAAATAGAACAAACTGCGGTGTATTTGATGGTGGTTTTATTTTTAAGGAGAGAAAAATTGCACAAATTCTGACCCAGTTTAGTTTAAATTTGTTTTTATTATTATGATTACGGAAACAATATAAACGGAGCATTTTCTGATATGTATTCAACAAGCATGCCAATCATATGTAGCTACTTTTGGTAAAATATTTCAGTAATGTGTTGAACACAGTGCGCACACTCCAGAGTGCCTGTTGACAGAACTGTCAAAGGTGAGCTGAGAGGATTATGTAAGATGTAATGATGTTGAGTTCTTGGTTGAGCATGTACACTTTATAAGCCATGAACTTTTGTGCACAACTCATGTTGTCCCTAGCTTAATTATTTTTCATTTAGCCACAACGCATTCTAAAAGTAAGTGTGATATTTTTGTGTTTCTTTCTTTCTTTTTTTTTTTTTTTTTTTTTTTTTTCAACTTCAGTTTTAAGATGAGTGCCCAAACTGGACAGTGACCAGAATTCAGCATGAAGACTACATCAGTATGAAAACATGGCTGGATTTGCCTCGGTAGTATTTCTTACTCTTTAGCATATTAAGCCCTCTAGATTAAATACAGTCCTAGGCTGTACATATAGGCTAGTAAAGAAAATATCTACCAGTTTGACTAACAATATTAGAAGTGGAGATCATTTGAGTCAAATCAGGGATGGGGTGGGGGTGGGGGGGGGTTATTTTCAATTTAGCCATTAAAATTAAAATGAAAAGAATCCCTCTCTTATGGGTGATACATTTACTCACACAATAATGATACGTTTACTCACACAATTTATTCATATAGGCTACTTTGGGTAAAGGACCATTTTATGGAATAATATTTTCAAATTTTAACATGTACAGGGCTGCCAGACCTTTAGCCACACCCACTAAGAGCACTGCATGCATATGTAATTCTACAATTCCACCAAGTGATGGTGCTATTCTCATAAAATGCAATGCAAATTCACAACATAACATTGCCATCAGTTAATTAATCTTTGTTCAACCGGCTTCTGTTGAAGTTGCACCCTTCTATCAATCAGATTCAATGCACAACTCTTTTAGGGGTCCGTGGAATTCCAGGTAACATTGCTCTGGGTTGCTGAAAGTCAAAAGGTATTCTGAGAATTACTTTGGCTGATACTTTGGCATAATATCAGAATAATAAATGAGCAAAGTCGTAAGATTTATTGAACAACCATGACAATGTGACATTAACAACAAATGGAACTAAAATGTGTTTATCAGTGTATTGAAAATCTGCATAACAGGAAGAAATCAAATCAGGAGAGGCATAGGTGCATGAAGTAATTCTGTCATGAGAGAACAGTGACACGTCTTTCTTTCTTTTTTTCAATGCAAAGGAAAAGTGCAAACATCCTTTCTTCTGTTTGTGGGCTGGGCTGATTTATGAAGGCATAGCACCCGGAGGAAGAAATAATTTGGCAAAGAGAGGGTCCACAGATTACCCAATATTTCAGGCAGCACCTTCAGTTCTTCAAAGACAACACCCAAAATACAATTTGACTCAGAAAATATGCTGCACAACCATAGGAAGTTGGGGTACAATAGAGCACCCTCAGATGGTTGATACTGATACCACTTGGCATCACTGAGATTCATTCATTCTTGATACAGTGATGCTTTGTCAGTTGCAGCTTAATGTACATAATCTGATTTATTTTTTTATTTATTTTTTTTTTTTTCAGAGAGCCAACTTGTAAAAGTAAAATGTTGTAATTTATTATCAGTTTACTCTATAATGTCCCCAGTTCTCTTCTGAAACTGCTGCTGTTGCTGTGGCATATGTGGCAGGTATTTAAAATGCAGCTAGGCTTCTTTTGAATGGAGGCATCTGAATGCAGTCTCTCATTTATGTGGACTATCTTCTCTCCGTTACGGTTTAAAGTTGCCACTGACATGCTATCACACATCAGTCTATTTCTATGTAGTTTGTTAAGTAATTGCACAGGAATCCTGATCAGTAACATGGCAATGCACATTTCAGATGTGCTTGTTGTTCATTAGATTGGACTGACAGTCCTCTTGTCTCTATCAATACAACCAGTGTCACTGCTTTTGTTGTTTATTTATTTATTTTCAGAACAATATTTGATCTAAATTATTTTAATTTAACCTTTTACCTTGCTATTTCCACAGTATTATGGATCCTATTCTGTTATTGCAAAGACATGGACCATGATCTATTTTGAGACATCTTTGCTGTCTCTTTGAAGTCATTGGTAAATTTTCTGCAGTGTTTCTTTGTCGCCGTGGGCTTCAGTGACAAAGGAAGTCTGTTTTGTTGACCTTGTTTGTTTTTTTTTGTTTGTTTGTTTGTTTTTGTTTTTTTGTTTTTGTTTTTTTTTTCTTTATTTATTTTAAGGCCTTTTATTCATTTATGTTTCTTCTATGTTTCTTGTTTCATGATAGTTGGTGAAAAAAGTAGATTCAACTTCTGACATTTTCATAAATGCTGAAAAAAGCAAGGTGGACTAGGGCTCTGAGTAATCACTACAGTTTCCAATGCTTTAGTCGCATCAAGTATATTAAGCAATTGGCATTTCATGGTATTAGACAAGACACATCCAGCCATATTTTTTTTCCTGCATTGTAATGTAACTATAGACTATATGAAAAAATCCGAGCACCTTACATTTTAAATGCAAATTAAATATATACATCATTTCTTGAGAAAAAAATGTCACTCAGTTATAACCAACAAGTGATTTGTTTGCTCTACCCACAGCAGATAAACATTTCAGAACAACATGCAACTAAAGTATGATGAAATAGCATTCACGCAAATGAAAGAACAGCAAAGATGTTAAAGTGGATAAACATAAAAGTAGAGGTATGTTTTGGGAAAAGGAGCAGAAGTTCAACAACGGGGGACAGAGAAGGAAGAAGAGGCAGGTATGCAGTCAACATCATTGTGTAAGAATAAATGAGACCTTGAGAAGAAGCAGATGAGTGTTTCATGTTCCCCCAAGAGCAAACCAGGGACCTTAGGAGCAGAGGGGATGGACCGGCAATGGAAGTATCAAGTTTACAGTTACAGGGGATATATGTGCAGTATATGCTGCCTGAATTAATTTTGTCAGTTGCACAATACCTTGAGCAACAGCGTTCCCTGACACTTACCCAAGTAAAACAAATTGAAGGCAGAGCTGGCTATAAAGCCTATGATGATTCACTGAAAATTCACAAGAGAACATGTTCACATCTCTAAAATGACCAAATCAGAAAAACACACTATTCACTAACCCCATGCAATGACCTCAAAGTTGGTCACACACACAAAAAAATGATAATTTTCTTTTTCTTTTTAATGTATTTATTACATTATATAAATAGTGTCTGATCTGAAAGTTGGATGCGTTCATCTGCAGAATGTGGGGTTTTGGAGATGCTCTGAATGAAGTTGAAGTGGCAATGGGATAAAGAGGAGGACAGGGGAGGAGCTTATTCTCATTACGATACAAAAATTTAAAAAGCTCAAACCAGTAAATAACAACAGACTGGCTGAAAATTGTAAGGTGGAAATAAGACCCGTAGTCATGATTCTCAAATTTCAAGGGCTCATAAACTGCAAAAAAGGCATGTAGTATTGCTTAATGTACCTTTAAGATTACATGCATTTCACCAACACTTTGCAAAACCACCACTTCTGAATATGGCTGCTAACACAGCAAGTCAGGCAGTAACTTAAGGCAGGGTTTTCTATCACAGAATCTTGGACCAGATCAGAGAACAGCTATGGAGGGGTTTTGGTTGTAAGTGTTCCAACACTGGTGAATTAGCTGTACAGGACTGTTATTCTCTAAAATGAATGAGGTGGATCTGTCCTCCAACCCATACAACCACATAGGTCATTAGTTCCAACCCTCTAATACAACCGACAGGAGCATTTGTAATATGACCCAAAGGACCATTTCCAGAGTGAGCTAGTTAACCTGCTGGTTAACAAACTAATGGCAAAAATAGCAAATTAATGAACTAGCGAACTAAGGAACATTAGGTTAATGTTAAGGTTAGGGGAAGAATTGTCGTAATGGTTAAGCTTATGAAACCTTGGCTGATGTGATAAATGATCTGATTCTTGACCATGGTTTTGACATGACTGGTCTATGTGAAACATGGCTGAAACCAAATGTTTTTTTGTTATTTTTTTGCCCCTAAATTAAGCTTCCCCACCTGACTATACCTACACCCATGTAGCTTGGGCTCATAAACAAGGTGGTCGTGTTGCCTTAATTCATAAATCTATTTTCAGTTTAACATCCAACCTTGAAACTAAATTCAAATCCTTTGAAGGTCTTATTTTAAGCCCACCTCCTTCAGCCATGAACAGTCTCTGTTCATTCTACATGGTGGTACTCTATCGACCTCCTGGCCCTTATTCTCAGTTTCTAGAAGAATTTCGAGAGTTTATCTCTCATTTCGTTACTCATTCTGACAAGATCCTAATTCTTGGTGATTTTAATATCCATCCGAATAAGGCTAATGATCCCCTTAGCATCCCCTTAGATCCCCCTTTTTTTTTTTTTTGGATCTCATTGATACTTTTGAATTGGCTCAGTCTGTTCAAGAGTCAACTCATTACAATGGTAATATCCTTGATCTGGTCTTATCTAAAAGCATAGCTGTTTCTGACATGACTGTCTTGCCAGCCATATCTGCTGTGTCAGATCATTTTCTCATTAAATTTGAAGCATCACTGGCCTGTTCTGGTAATGGTGGCACACTCACCATATTGGTCCCTCTACTGTTGTTGCATTTTGCCAGCAGCTGCCTGGAGTTTTGGCTCCTCTCACTGTAGAGACAGGCTCTGTTGAAAAGAGCGAGGCGACTTGAAGAGATCCACACCTTGGTTTAATGAAGAGACATGTGCTCTGAAGCAGGCCTGCAGGAGACTGGAACGCAAATGGTGAAAATCAGAATTGGTAGTTTTTTACCAATCTTGGCATGATAGTTCACTGATATATAAGCGTGCCTTATCTGCTGCTTAAGCAGGGTATTTCTCCTGCCTAATCACTACTAATAAACATAATCCAAGACTTCTGTTTGACACTGTAGCAAAACTTACAAAAAAACAGCCATCTGCTACCTGCTTACCATTCACGGCAAATGAGTTTCTGGACTTTTGCTGTAATAAGGTTGATGTGATCAGGCATAAAATCTTTTCTTTATCTCCAGTTTCTTTTGCAGATGCTGTCTTACCAAATTCATTTTTATGGAATTACTCACAGACAGTCCCTATTATTACAGTTTTTGAGACTGTCTCTCTTTATACTTTGTCTAAGCTTGTGTCAGCCTCCAAACCAACTACTTGCCTTCTTGGCCCATTACCAACAAAACTTTATAAAGAACTCTGGCCTTTATGGGATCTACAGTGCTAGAGATTGTTAATTTATCGCTCACAACTGGCAGTGTTCCCAGCAGCTTGAAGACAGCTGTGGTTAGACCACTACCTGAAGAAACCACACCTTGATCCAGGCTCTTTAAATAGCTATCATCCAATCTCCAATCTTCCATTTGTTTCTAAAGTGCTTGAGAGAGTTGTGTGTCAACAACTGTCCACCCATTTAGAGGAAAATCATCTATATGAACCCTTCCAGTCAGCTTTCAGGGCCTGTCACTCCAGTGAAACTGCACTAACTAGTGTGGCAAATGATCTCATATTTGCTATTGATTCTGACTCCACCTCTGTGCGTCTAAACATCGCACAAAAAGTAAGGAAATTTGTGTTTGGTAGATTATTCCTTTGTTGTAACAGTGCTTCTTGGCAATAAATGTTATACCGTTGGTAAAGCCTGTTTATTTCCCTTTTAAATGGTGCCACATTTGTAAAGAACATGCATTTGTGGGATGAGCAGCAGAGCTGAGTATGTGGGTTGCGCCCATTAAAAATTTGCCAAACCTTCTCTACCAATGCCAAACAGCTTATTCTGCCATTGACTGTTTGGTGTTTGGTGGATTGGATGACTGACGTCTGAAGAAACAAGACATATTGGCAATTTAACAATTTATTCATTTAACAAACAGGAGCCTGTGTGTAGCGTGTGGAAGAACCATGCACAGCCACAACAGCCTGGGCAGAGTTGTCGGGCTGGCCACGCCCCCCTCTCCTTAGGTGGTCTTTGGAGCATGGAATCCCAGGTGTGCGAGAGGGTGTATGCCCCTTCGTCCCGGTTGATAGTGCCGCTGACCCGCTTCCTGATCTCTATAGCCTTTTTTATCCAACGTTTGAAGATGCTGGTTTCCGATGTGATGATTTTCCCATTGTCCCAGTCCATGATGTGGTTGTTTCTCCTGCAGTGATCTGTGATGGTCTGTCAGGCCGATCAGCTGATCAGTGACACATCAGCAATACGTCGGATGACGCTTCTGAGGAAGTCGAAACTGTCAAGCAGGTATGAACAGCTCATTCTCTTCATTTGTCTGAATAGAAGAAAACCCCTCTATATCGCAATAGAAGACAAAATGAACTTAATCAGTTGTATATCATGTCAGATTAGAGTAAAGGGTTTAAAAGGATCATTTCTGAATGTAGTGAATAAATTTGTATAAATCTGCAAATGCGTTTAAAAAAAAAAAAAAAAAAAACATGCACAGATAATTTCAGTAGAAGAAATTCAGACCTAGAGAGGAAATATATAATTTGTGTTTGTGACTGTGCACACACAAACTGTTACATTTGTGAGCTAATGAGTGAGTACAGGCTTTGACCATCTTTTGTCATGACATTTGATCAACCGATTGAGATTGACAGATTGGTGTCTTGTTTGAATATCAATCAGGGAAATCTGTTCAGATTCAGGGAACCTACATGATTAGGAACACACACACACACACACACACACACAAACACAGGTACTTAACTCTTTCCAGACATAAGTCTTGAGGATCTGGAGCTAGAGATGGGTGGAGGAGGCAGGGAGAAGGAATTGAGAGGGGGATGGGGTCAAGGGGTGAAGAGCTTCCAGATGTCGGGACTGTTTCTTTTTCGAATGAAAGTTCCTCCTTACTTCCTACCCTGCACTGAAATCCTGTGTGTGTCTGTTTCAAAAAAGTACAAATCTCACACTGAGTTGGAGGTTCCTTTGCTGAGATCCGGTTAATGACTTATGACATGAGTTTTGATGCCATACAGAGACACATAAATATGCACACATTTTCCAGCAAACTTCAAATGCATCAGTGTCTGACAACACATACAGACAATCCAGCATACATGCACACACACACATGCCTGGCAAGATCTGTTGTGTCCTCTATATAGAGCCCGAGTTGGACAAGCAGAGGATTTCTGACATTCTCCTGTTAACAGAGTTCACACACACACACCCACACACACACACACACGTTTTTATACCTCACTCCGTATGCCAAGATTTTTCTGAGCAATGTTCAAGAAATTCGGAAATCCAAATGTCCATTCCTCCAAATGTTTGAAATGTATGAACTGAATCCAGCATGTGGTGGAGGGGTGTGCGAGATGCATAAGCAGCAACAGGGGCAATATTGCAAATAGTAAAGTTAGCGGCAGTGGAGTGAGCATGTAAGATATACACTGCACAGTTGGCGGGATCAACTCCTAAATTTGGAACACAGTACCGCACAAGTGAGTGCCTGAGTCAAGATTTGTTTTTCTTCAGACCTGGTCACATGAGGAAAGACAGCATCCATCCTACTTTGGAAGGAGCAGCTCTTATTTCTAGAAATCTGGCCAAATTTATTTCAATCAAGAGACACATAGACGAATCAAGAATGAAAGTGGTTTATTATAACGGATGAGCAATTATTAAATGACAAGACTTTGGCGCTTAGACTCTACAGGGAGATTTAATCGAAGGGCGACAGCCCTGAGCGGCATCTAAATAAATCCCCCCATGGAGTCCAGACACTGGTGGTGGTGGTGGGGTGGTGACTGATGGGGCTGAAGATGAGCTGAACTGATGAATCTGGGAAGACCAGGAGGCGATGGGGAGGTGGAGGGGCGCACGACAGCAGCATGAATCTAGAGGCACAGAGAGAGGCGTATTTAAAAAAGCCGCAGTAAGCTGATAGGCTAACGAGGAAGGTGAGACGCTAGGCTATTGGAAGATGAGAACAGCTGACGAGAACAGCTGATCGAGCTCAGTTGACAGCCCCACAGTGACAGCCGGGAAATTATGAGTGCACATGCAAGAGAAGAGTGAATGGCATAATAACAGAGGAATAGAATTATTGATGAAAGCAGGCAAAAGATGGTCTTCTTGATTGAACTTACGCTAAGCTCCATTAGTCACTCAAATCCATGACAACTCAGAGTCGAGACCAGGAGGCAGAGTTGCAAGCCCACATGCTCCTCTGTGCTTCTACTTGAGCAGTCACCCACCCATCAGCCCATCAATTCTGTGTCAATGCTATTACTAAAGCAGCAAAACAAAATAGGAGCCTAAAATGTGGACTCTTAAATATTAGATCTTTATCATCTAAAGCTGTATTAGGGTTATGCATTAATATGACCTGGAGGAGTGGATTCATTTAGGCTAACATGTAAGACAAAGTAAATCAATATGATAATCTGAAATTCATTCTTTCATTAATACAGCTTTAGATGAATGTGCAAGAATGTGAATGTCCAATGTGGGATGGATGCCATCTCTCCTAATAAGACCAGCTCTTCCCAAGAAGGAACGCCAATCTACATAGCCCACCTGTTGCTGGACACCACCTCAACAGCCAGTGCTTGAATGATGATATGCAGCTAGACGTGTCATCACTGGTCAGATTAGGCAGGGGCACAGAGAAAACTACAGAGTCCGACACTGATTTTGCAAAAGTACACACCAGTTCCACATTAATCTTAGTAACTTTTGATTGGCGTAATACAGTCATTCCCACCAACGTGAATACCGATTTTACCACAGCTACCCTTATCCTTAGCCAGCAGTTTCAAATAGGGTTCAACATTGCCCACTCTGGCCCCTGCAATGTTTTTGATCACCAGAGTCCACTAATTTCACATTCATTAAAATAGAGCTGCCAGTGATCAGAGTTGGTTTCTCAGTGGGTGTGTTGCTGAATGGGACTGTTTCCTTTTGTGAAAGGGGACATGGCAGTGGGTATCACCGATCGCAAAAAGTTGGGTTTCTAAAGCACCTTAAGATAACTTCTGTTATGATTTGACATTATACAAATTTTTATTTATTTTTTATGTATTCATTTATTTATTTATTAACACATCGTCATCACCAAGAAATATATTGACATTTTTCAGTACACAATGGCTTGATGTGTGAAAGGGTCGCCCAAAGGAAGCTATTTAATGCTTTTTAGAGGGGGCCCAATTTCTCACAAACACAGTGATGACAGACAGGATACTTGCCAAATATCCATGGTCATAATAATAATACAGACAGACATACAACAGACAATATCAGCATTTTAAGTACATCAGTAGTCCATAGGTAATGGAAATAAATATTAAAATAACAAAGTAAGTAGAACACAACTAAAACAGAGTTGTCCAGTGACCCGATTAAAATTAAGTAGTGTGAGGTATCTCTTATACATTTATATTCTCAAGTAAATGCTCAATAAATGCTTACATTCGAAGAGAATATGGGTAACAATTAAGGCTGTAACACAAACTTCTGATTTTATTTATTTATTTATTTATTTTATATACATGTATAAATTCCAATAAGTTTCAATGAAAAGTTCAGGCACTCATAGAAGACCTAGGTACGAGAATGAGTCAGGACGATATTAATGAAATGAAAATAGAATCGGAATACCAATCAATTCATCCATAGACAAGACTCTTAATATAAACAGTAATTAATCATACGTAGATAGGAGTTGTTTTTTAAGTAAGTAAGTTAAAACTTTATTTATATAGCACCTTTTTTTAACACAAGTTACAAAGTGCTTTAGAGTGACATTGGGACACAAAGAAAATAGGACACAAAAACCATGAAAGACATATTCAAGAACACATACAGACATCTCACACATACAAACATAGCAAGCATACAGTCATCACCCAGAGCACACATTAGAAGTTATGAAATGTTCTGAGAAAGCCATTCTAAAAAAGGATGTTTTTAAGTGTTTTTTGAAACAGACAACAGATTCAGCTGATCTGATGGAAGTGGGGAGATTGTTCCAGAGTCTGGGTGCCAAGGCAGGAAAAGCACAGTTGCCTTTGGTTTTTAGTTTGGCACATGATACAGCCAACAGGTTTTGGGTGGAGGACCTAAGTGACCGCATGGTAGTGTACGGGCTTAGTAGCTCAGATATATATGAAGAAGCTAAACCATGTAAGGCGTTATAAGTGATTAAGAGAATCTTGAACTCAATCCTGAACTTCATTGGCAGCCAATGCAGTGAGGCTAAAACAGGAGTGATGTGAGATCTGCGGCCAGTCCTCGTTAATAGCCTAGCTGCTGCGTTTTGTACAAGCTGAAGACATCACAGGTCAGCTTGGCTAAGGCAAGTGAAAAGGGAGTTACAGTAATCGAGGCGGGAAAAAATGAAGGCATGGATGATATGCTCTAGGTCAGAGGCTGACAGTAATGGTCTGATTTTTTGCAATGTTCCTAAGTTGAAAGAAGCATGTTTGAACCAATTTATTTACATGGTGTTCAAATTTCAATTTAGGGTCAAATATAACGGCAAGATTCCTGGTGTTAGTTTTGACGTAAGGGGCAAGTGGGCCAATATGCTGAATGATGCCTTTAGCAGTATTTTCGAGGCCAAAAATGAGAAGCTCAGTTTCGTCAGAATTTAGTTGAAGAAAGTTGATAGACATCCAGTTCTTTATCGCAGCTAAACAGCTTTGGAGAGTGTCTAGGTTTCTAAAATCATCTGGTCTTACAGAAAAATATAGTTGAGTGTCATCAGCATAGCAGTGATAGGATAAACAACCAAAGCGATTATCTGGCCCAAGGGCAGCATATACAAAGAGAAGAGAATTGGACCAAGTATTGACCCCTAGGGGACCCCATATAGCAGCGGAGTGGATGAGGACACATAGTTACCCATAGAGACAGAAAAACTTCTATTTGACAAATATGACCTAAACCATTCTAGGGCTTTCCCTGAAATACCAACACATGTATTTAGTCGATTGATGAGGATGGAGTGATCAATGGTGTCAAAGGCAGTGCTCAAGTCAAGTAAGACCAAGATGGACAGTTCCCCCTTATCGGCCTGCATGAAGATGTGATTCATGACTCGCAACACAGCAGTTTCAGTACTATGGTTTAGACAAAAACCAGATTGAAATTTATCAAAGATAGTATTTCTTTCCACAACTTGGAGGAGCTGCTCAGCAACAAGTTTTTCCAATATTTTTGAAATGAACGGTAATTTTGAGATGGGTCTGAAATTGTTTAGAGCCGCTGGATCAAGGTCAGGTTTTTTTTTTTTTAGAAGTGGCTGGACACTGGCTGTCTTAAACTGATCAGGGGCATAACCAGAGGTGAGGGACATGTTTATAATAGTGATACAGTGAACAGATTATTGAAATTACTGACCAAATCATTAATGATAGATAGATAGATAGATAGATAGATAGATATACATACTTTATTGATCCCAACCAGGGAAATTCTCGTGTTACAGCAGCATGACGGTTGAATATGGCCATCATATAAATCAGAGAAAATAGATGAGAAATTTGAAGCAGACTGGTTATTAAAAATGCGGGAACATACTGTTCATTTCTGACCTGGAGCAGTTGCCTGGATGTAGGAGTCAAATAGAATACATTTATGCTCGGAGACAAGATCAATCAATGAGAGGGAGTTAATAGTCAGGCCAAGAGTAAAAACGAGGTCAAGGGTGTGGTCTCGGTTATGTGTTGAACCAGAAACATGCTGCACCAGATTGAAAGAACAGTTTAGGAATTCAGTAGCAAAATGGTTGGATGTATCATCAACATGGATATTGAAATCCCCTACAAGAATAATTCTGTCATGGTTGAGAATAATGGAGCATAAGAATTCAGAGAACTCTGCTAAAAAGCTGTTGTTTGGTTTAGGGGGACGGTAGATTGAGATACAACAGATAGGGTTTTGACAGCTGATTTTGAACATAAGTATCTCGAAACTCTGAAAATGATCAATAGTGATATGATATAACAAGATGGCACATGCTCGGCTGCGACAGCACAGGCTCCCCTCAGTTTGACCGTGTCTTTGTACTTTTATGTCATATTGTGTTCTGAGTGTAGCTGAAAGTGTAGATATAAGTGTTTGTCTCTAAGAACCTAAGTCTACTGATCAAACACTACAGAGCAATCGCCGTTATTTAGCGGTTGTGTGGCTCCTCTGTGACAGCCTAGTGCTGCAGCCCAACACCGGCGGCGGATCATTCACCTACAGCCGCAACGAACTCCTGCTGCACCGGGCCTCATTGCTGGCCAGCATCAAGCCTGACATGCCAAGGCAAAGAGGAAGACGTGGCGGCGTCCGCTGCAGGATACGCAGCCGTCCATTCAAACCACCTCTCCCCTCAATCATCCTGTCAAACATCCGCTCACTCCGGAGGAAAATGGACCTGCTACATGCCAGGTGACGACTGGAGAGAGCCTTCAAGGATATCTGCATCATCGCTCTGTCCGAGACATGGCTTGACGGGTCCATCGACGATGCAGAGGTCAGTTTGGACAACTTCACAATCATACGCGGGGACAGGACCAGTGACTCGGGGAAGACACGGGGCGGCGGGGTGTGCCTGTACATCAATAACAACTGGTGTAACAACATCAAAATCCACTGTAAGGTATGCACACCAGACGTAGAGATACTGACCGTATCTCTGCGGTCCTTTTATATTCCCCGGGAATTTCCAACTGTTGTGGCCAGCTGTGTCTACACCCATCCCCCCCGCAGTGCTAACAACACCAGCGCAGCAGTGTGTGGATTTTCCCCCCAGGAGGACGAATATCCTCGACAAGTGCTATGGAAACATCCCCAATGCCTTCCGTGCACGTTCATATGCCCCGCTTGGTCAGGTGGATCACAACATCATCTCAGGAACTGAAGCGAGAAAAACCATGGCGTCACAGCGCGCCACAGTGGTCAGGGGCCGCAATCACATGGCTTCAGGGTTCCTTAGCCTGTACAGACTGGAGCGTTTTTGACGGAGACTTCAACAACAGAGTCTCCATAATCACATACTATATTAACTTTTGCATTCAGACCACAACTCCTGTTAAAATAATCAAAATATACCCCAACTCCAAACAATGGATCGCACCACAATTAAGACACAGCCTGAAAGAAAAGCATACTGCTTTTAAGTTAAATGACTGGGCGGGGCTGAAAATGGCAAACAGAACTGTAAAGAATGAGGTGTTTAAAGCCAAACTCAGATACAAAAATAGGCTTGAAGCAGAATTTGCCAGCATGAACACCAATCAGGCATTTCAAAAAGTCAATACACACCCAGACCCAAACCACTGGTAACACATGACCCAGAGCAGTTCTCCAAAGAACTTAACTCTTTTTACGCCCGGTTTGATACTGCAGACTTCTCAGCCAACTGCGAGAGAGGGCTGGAAGCACTGCAGCCACTTAGCCCCGAAGACCCGGCCCCCTTCATGGAGGAGGACGTGCGGCGGCAGCTCAGCCGTTGCAAGCCTGGAAAGGCCCTGAGGCCAGACAACATCCCCGACAGGGTGTTGAAGTCCTGTGCCCAGGAACTGTCACCTATTATACACAGATTATTCTGTGAGGCCTATCACACCACCACAATCCCCACTCTCTGGACTACTGCCACCATCATACCCATACTCACCACCATGGGTGGACTGCTGGTGGGCATTTGCCTGGTGGGCTGATGTGCTAAGTGGGCCGACAGTCCCCCGACACTTTTTTTTTTTTTTTTTTTTTTAATTATTATTTAAATAGCTGACCTGCCCATACAACCAGTAGATCAGTGGCCCGATTGACACTGGGCTGGCCCAATAACATTGCTAAACAACCCCTTTTGCGTAGTTTGGTCCCGCCTGCATAATGATTTCGGCAAATAAAGTCATCGCAAGAGTTTGTTTACTAACCACCGGGCCGGTGTTACGGATTAACTGGTTTCCGTGTTAACTGGTGACCTTTGTTTGTAAACGTCGGGCGTTTCTCGTGGCAACAGCAGATGTTCTAATCACGGCGAGGGGACGCGGCTGACCTCGCGAACACCTGAATTACTATTTTTAAATCTCGATTATAATTTTCTAGACTTGGCTAACTACCTGCTCAACTTAGCTTGTTGGTGGTTTGTGCGGTTTAGTGAAACGGTGGGATCAGAAATCTACTCCATATTTTGCTTTATTTTCTTCAAAATAAAAAAAAAAAAAATCCACTCAGGGTTCGATACTGGGTGTGAAACCTAAAAGAAATACTCCAAGTCATTTAATTGGACCACTAAGCTAGTGTATCTGTTGTGGGGTAGATCTGACAATATAGAAAATGTCAGGCAATAACAACCACATGGCCTCCTCCAGACCTCAAATACCTTTGCCAGATTAACTTGTGACCGCTGTTTCTGAGATGATAACAGCCACACACACACACACACACTTTGCAGTGCCTCTCAAGCTCAGCGCTTGTCAAGCATCGGAGATTTTGTCTGCTTGGAGGATATTTGGGGGGAAATAGACTATAGTGACTACAATGAATTTGACACATGGCAACATGCATACAGCTGGCCCTGAAGTTTACAATACAAATCGATTCCCCAGTGGATGCAACAACTGCATCCAACGCTACATTATAAAAAGGACAGCATCAAATTTTATCATGAAGGCTAAGTAATCCCATAAAACCACACGAAACAACTGTTTGCAGTTCTTGCATCCACTGGGGAATCGATTTGTATGTACTTTTGTGTGTGTGTGTGTGTGTTATTATTCTTTTTTTTTTACAAAATAAATATCTGCAATGTTTTCAGAGTAAACGATGAATTTATGTGCAAACCGTTATTTACTTGTTTACTGTTAGGTCCACAAGTATTTGGACAGATAAACAATATTCATAATGTTGCCCTTGCACACCACCACAGTGGATCTGAAATGGAGTAATCAAGACGTGATTGAAGTGTAGACTTTCAGCTTTTGTTAAAGGTTTTTCAAAAGGTGGAGACAGATTTGAGTGCGTCACAGTAACAGCGGTCACAAGTTAATCTGGCAGAAATAGCTATACAGGCAGTGGCGGTTCTGCCCATGTTGCCACCCTGGGCGAAATTACTGCCCCCCCATCAACTTTTGTTCATACGCAGCTGCAGCAGCACAACGGACAATGACACATGGTTATTATTGACCTGCGCAATGCGGCCATTCGCCTCAGGCGAGCCTACCTACTGGTTTACATATGCAAGTACAATACAGGTGTATTTGCTTAGACCCCCAATATTAGACTAGGGCGTTTTTTTAGGGCATTTTCAATGGAGAAAATGTCTTATATTCGGATGAATACAGTAATAGAAAACTGCTTTGCAGCGCTGATTATTATTATTTTTTTTTTTTTGCGCTCGTGCCGCCCCCCACGTGACATGAAAAAATGCCGCCCCAGGCGGCTGCCCGCTTCGCCCGTGCCTAAAACCGCTACTGTATACAGGTCCCACAAGAGGCTGTGTAGTTTTATCTGCCTGACATTTGCTATGTAGTTGAACAACATTTGGTAGTAGGCACGCTCACCTGGTGGTCCAGTTAAATGACTTACAGTTTTTTCCTTTACGTGTCAAACCCGGTATCAAACCCCGGGTGGATATTTTTTTTATTATTATTATTTGGAAGAAAATAAAGCAAAATATGGAGTAGATTTCTGATCCCACTAAACCGCACGAACCACCAACAAGCTAAGTTGAGCAGGTAGTTAGCCAAGTCTAGAAAATTATAAACGAGATTTGAAAATAGTCATTCAGGCGTTTGCGAGGTCAGCCACTTCCCCTCGCCGTGATTAGAACATCTGCTGTTGCCACGAGAAACGCCCGACGTTTACAAACAAAGGTCACCAGTTAACACGGAAACCAGTTAATCCGTAACACCGGCCCTTGAGACACACTGCTCTGCGGCCCATTGGTTATTTTTCTTCTCTGACACGGGGCTGGCCCAATCATATCACGAGCCTGTGGCTCGGTGCGCCGGTGTGCAGTGCAACGCGGGTCGAACGTTATCTCATAGCATCTACTGAGATGGAGAGTAAACGCAAAGGTGGCGCAGAGAAACTGTGAGAAAAAAAAGCGGCTGTCAATTTTCAAACTGATCGGACTTTTTCGCTTTCAGAGTTTTTCATAATTTATCAGCATGAATTCAAAAGGGACACGATCCCTGATGGCAGATCAGATAGTGTCTCCGTCTGCCATGCAGGAGACCAGGGGTTCAATTCCCCACCCGGACAAGAGTGCGTTTTTACTTTGTTACCTCACTTTGTTGTTAACCATGACAATGGTTAATAAGTGATTCTTATTATTCTGCCTGTCACTGGCTAGATGACACACACAGTGGCATTTAGGGTTTCTGTAATATTCATTTCTGTACTCTTTGTGAATTTGTTTTGTAACCCAGGTGCTAAATTGTTATTATTATTATTGTTATTGTTATTATTATTTTGCCTTGTTTTGTTTTGTTTTGTTTTGTTTTTTTCTTTTTGCCTTTTTTTTAATGCCTTGTTCTAACTTTATGGGTAGATATATATACCAATCGAATCAGATTCAGATTTAAACAAGGATTTGTGTGGTATACTTTGTTTGTCGCCCTGACCTTCCTATGTGCAGTCTGGGCTCATTCTCCATTCATGCTGATAGGCACCTGCACTTATTAATCTGAAGTAGATGCCCAAAAGGCGTTGGACAGTTGTGGCCTGTTCAATAGAATAAAAAAGTTCCAATTCATCTATTGTATTTTATTGTTCCACTATAGTACTATAGGCCAGTATGGCTGGGGCAGCCAAGTAATTTGACATATTTGAACAATTTTTAAAAAAGTAACGTAATAGTTGATTTTCCTGGTAATTAATTACTTTGACAATGATGTAACTCAGTTATTTTTTAGTAGAAGTAACTAGTAACTATAATTAATTACTTTTTCAAAGTAACATGCCCAACACTGCTGATGACAGCTAACTAATTGCATGGCATTATGACTTTAAAGAGTTGCACAGTTGGTATACACATTTAAGAGAGCAAAAAGACCAGAAAGGTGTGCATTATCGAATGTGGTGGGCCGGTCTGGTCCAAAATGCCCGGGCCGATTTTTTGTCCCAGTCCGCCCCTGCTCACCACCAACAGCGGAGCACCACAGGGCTGCGTACTAAGCCCCTTCCTCTACACACTTTACACTAATGACTGCACCAGCCCATCACCCAGCATCACCTACCTCAAATATTCAGACGACACAGACATTCTTGCTCTCCTCTCAGACAATAACTCCACTCAGGACTACCACAACACCATCACACACTTCACCCGGTGGTTTGAGGATAACCACCTCCTCCTCAATGTCGCCAAAACCAAATAACTCATAATCAGTCCCCCTTCACCTCAGCACCCCATATCTATCAACCATCATTCAGTCCAGATCATTGACAGATTTAAATACCTTGGCATCACACTCGACAATAAGCTCAACTTTGACCAACACACAATCGACATACACAAGAGAAGCCACCAAAGACTGTCTGCTATCCATAAACTGAAAGGACTCCATGTTGCACCTCACCTTCTCCTGTTACTGTACAAAGGTATCATTCAGCCCATCCTACTGTACTGTTCCACCTGCTTCTTCAATAACATCACAGTCAAAAACAGGTCCAAACTCATATCCATAACCAGCAAGGCCAGTAAAATCATTGGTCTCCCCACACCCAACCTTACAGACCTGAATACAAAGGCCATTAAATGCATAGCATCTTCAATAGAACAGGACATGACACACCCTCTAAACTACTACTTCACCCCACTACCCTCTGGACAAAGGTATAAGACGCTGTAGGAGGGCCAGACTAGCCAGGAGCCTAATCCCAACAGCCATAGTGGCTCTTAACAATAGACCCCGTAAATAATGAGGTGAACTCTTAATGGTGTTTATGTCTTATGTTATGTATGTCTAAATGTCATGTCATGTGCATGCAATGATGTCTGCTTCTGTATATGCAATGTTGTTTGTTCTTCGTGTTGGTCAAACTGTTGTGGTGTGCTGTGAAGACGAATTTCCCCTCAGGGACAATAAAGTCTAAAGTCTAAAGTTTACAATTAAAAAGGTTGCTGTAGGCGACTGCAAGGCCACCACCACAACCAACAGACATTGGGGAGTTAAAATAACTGTATTCAGGCAGGCAGGGTTCAATTAAATGGCAGCAGTGCCCAGTCTTCAGCCATGTTTCTGTCAGAATCAGAAAATCCAAATTATGTGATGTGATCAAATCAAAGGTTTTGTTTGACAGAGACCTAACATTGAATAGAGAAAACTTAGCTGGAGTGATGGATTGCATAGACTGTTTTTGATTGTAGGTAATATGGATCAAGTTACTACTGTTAGCTCTAGTTGTGTGAGCAGGGAGGCATTTCTTGGGCCTAAAGTTTCTAATGACGGGAATAAGTGAGACCGGGACATTAGACTGGCTACTGTCAGGTGCCCAAACCGTTCCATTTCTGTTCAGAAAAGTTTCAGGATTTATGCAGTATGTGGCGTTTACAATCTCAGGAGTATCACACTTAAGAGCAGAGTTATTGGTATAATGGAACGGACTGACCCCATGTCAGTTACACAAGAATTTGCATGATTTCAGCGTTAGTGCCATGTTGGTAGATAGCAGACAAGAGCCAGACCAGTTTTGGTGAAGACCATCATACCTGAAAAGCGCAGGTCTGTCTAGAAATGTAGTGAAAATGTCAATGAAAGGAAGTCCCAGTGATCTGCAGAAGCCTTTTAGCCAGATATGCAGATTGAGTAACTGGCTGAACTTTATGTCTCCCCAGCAAGGAGAGGACATAGGATAAGGAGATAAGACATTGAGCCCTTGAGTCCAGGAGAGGGTCGATGAGGCTCATAAAGTCCTTTTTCAGTTTTTCTGACTGTTGTACTTTGATGTCATTGGAACCAACCAGGGTTTGGGCTTTAGGGAGGACCACATGATGCACCATAGATGAGCCCACAATGAGCACAGCAGGAGGGACAGGGGGAGAGGAGGATGGAGGGGGGCTCTTAGTTCGAAGCTGTCTCCTCGGTGGATGGTGAACTGCAGGGCGTCCCCTGGGCCACTGTGGCAGAGGAGGTACATATTTCCTGAGGAGGGGCTGGACCCTGGCGGCAGCAGGCGAGGTGCAGTGCATTGCAACGGAGGGGCCACCAACCGGCTCAGGGGCAGATGGATGGTTGCCCAGCTGTAGCCTCACTGGAGAGCGTAGTCCATCCCCACTGTCCAGGGCTTGAAATTTATTATACAGTTGGAGAGTATCAGATGCGTGTGGTTGGAGGGAACGCCTAGCCCGACCCTTGCTGCT
Source organism: Myripristis murdjan (assembly GCF_902150065.1). NCBI lineage: Eukaryota > Metazoa > Chordata > Actinopteri > Holocentriformes > Holocentridae > Myripristis > Myripristis murdjan. The sequence continues at coordinate 30,910,516 of NC_044001.1, forward strand.
CCTGACCAGGACCCATGGCTCCGCGTTACAGGGGGTGGAGCAGGCTTGGGACTTAGGTTTAGCCCCAAGGATGGGCCAGATGTCATCATTCAGGGCTAGGGCATTTGTTAAAATAATCGGCTCACCTCTAGTGGTGACAGAGCCAGACGAGGGAAGAGTGGCTTCGCCGGGCGCAACAGCAGCTGAGCACTCTCGAAACAAGCCGGCACAGCAGGAGGAACCCACCACGGAGAGATGTTTGGCCTGAACAGTGGCCACGGAGGAAGCCCAGGATTAATTCATCCTTGCTTCTGAGTTCCTGTTTCAGCCGTCCGATGTCTTCTTGTAACAGTGAGTAAGCCGGCAGGCAGTGTCCACACACAGTCATGATGTATCCGGGACCCGCTAGCAATAGTGGCTAAAAGCAAACCTCGCTATGCTAACGTAGCCTGTGTAGTATCTCACACACAAAAAGGGAAAGAGCAAACTCCGTACCGTGACAGGAGCGGCTTCAGATTAAGACCTTCAACCCGGTTTAAGGAGTCAGCGGCACTTCCCGATTAGTTAAAAATAAATCCTCACAAAACAGAAAAGGTCCGGAGCAGCCAGAGAGTAGCCAGAGAGTGCCAGTTTTAATTATTTCTTAAAGGTGGAGACAGAATGTGACATTTTTAATTTAGCATCAAGTCAAATCTTCAGTCCTCTGCACACGACACTGAAGCTGGTGCATTTTAGCCTTTGTTTTTTTTCCCCCATGATTAGGTGTTTTTCTCTAGTTTCATGGGTGTACAGAGGAAGGCAGATTGGGACGAGGTCACATAATTTATAATTATCAAGCCAAATCTTCAGTCCTCTGCACACCAGAGTACGTGAGCGGTTCGGAGTGGAAGAAATAGTCGCACCAAACTCACGCAGTAACGGCAATTCGCTCGCACCGCCCCGCTCCAACCACCCCTGCGGCCCGCACCTTGCACCGAATCACTCACCCCAATTCCTCTAAATACCCCTCCACTCCGCTCCGCAATCGCTCCGCTCATTAATGATGATTCTGGGTTACAGTACAATAGGTGAACAGGCAGTCAACAATAGGCTAACCCATAGCTAACTTAGCCCGCCCACACAAGCTGCACAACAACATAAAACAAGTGACGTTTACGTTAACGTTAGCTAACGTTACCATGGTTACAATAAGGCTAACAGTTACCGGTATTCCAACAAGACCATCAGATAACGTTAGCATGACAACACATAACTTACCTGTTCCGCAGCCAAATCTGTGATGTGTCTGTGATCTGTGCTCTGCGAGGTCCCCGCCTCGGTGCTAACAAACAAAAGTCTAACTAATAATCCGGGATTGCTGTGTCCAGTCCAGTCCACTACTAATAAAACAAACCTTGACTCAGTCATCGAGCTCCAGCGCTTATGAGAGAAGTCCTGAATCACCCAACTTATTAGCTAGCTTAGCTAGTACTACCAGTAGCAGTACAGCTGATGCCTGTATCACGAAGCAAGCTCAGTTTTCCCAGGATCTCTCAGACCTAACCGGCTACACTAATGGAGATCATGGTGATCGGGGATAACCGGTATCACGACGCTGGTTATCAACTCGCTCAGTCGATCCAGGTTTGCCTCATCAAGAGCCGTGAACGTGCACGTATAAGGGGCGGAGTCTGAGGCAGCTGACCAATCACAAACATGAACCACAAGGAAAAACACAGCGTGTTTCACGGCGGATGAGCAGCTGTTATACTGGAAGAGTATGAGGAGGGAAAACAAAATTGACATAGTAAATTTATATAGTAGCCTAGCGTTACAGACTCGGAACACAATTGCTGACTTGACAGTGGATTATAAAGCTTTTGGATGGCATTACCACATACTGGCCAAACAGAACAGTCAGGTAAGTTTCAATTGTCTAACATTAGATGTTCAAGTTATTGAAAAGAATAACGTCCACTCTTGCTCTGTTGTGGATCAATATCTATAGATGGTGTGGTGGCTGGTAGCCTGCTAGGCTTTCTTCTTGACAGATAGCTCTGTGTCACACTCTGCCTTCGAGTGTGGGTAGTTTGGCCAAAGGCTAGCTGAAAAGGTGCAATTCAACAAAACAATGCTCCAAAAAAGATAGCAAAGTCCATTTAAAGGAAGAAAATGAGATGTTTTATTGTCCTTTCTTACCAGCAGAAAATAAGGCAAAAATACAGCCCAAAAAAAAAAAAACACTATTTACAAAAGACAGTCTTAGCACCACTAGGTCTGCACCATACGGCAGCCCTTCGCTGACTGACTAGGAGGGGGTAGATCCCCTCTATTTAAAGGCAAGGCCCCTCCCACTGGACCATACCACCTTTAATTGAACATAGGAACAATTATTTTCCAAACAAAAACATTTAAACCTCTATACATGATTGAAGTACCTTAAATCAGTCAGTCACATTAAATTATTAATATTACACCATTACCAGGTTACATTATATTTTTATTCACTGGGATGGTGCAGTATAAGTGGACAAAGCACCTGCCTACTCATCAATCAGGCAGTATAAAAGGCTGCCTGAAACTGTGCTTGGGTCCTTTGACACTGCCCAGGACCAGGAAGCACTGCGGTAAGGACAAGGACACATTAGAAAACAAACAACTCAAAATATCATTATCATTATTTAAATAAAGAGTTCTCACCTCACTTAAGTGTTTGTGTGTGTTTGTGGTAATCTTAACATGAACAAATAGCACAGGAAACAGCATTGTTGCCATGTGTAGCTCAGTGTGTGCACCCACCAAACTATCCAGAAGCATGCTACCTGGCTACCCTGTTGCATGTGGAGTGAGTGATGGTGTGGTGTGCTGCTGTGGTGTGTTACTAGTGGCAGGGGAAACTGCCACTTTACCTCCCCCCTCTCCTGGCGCAGCCGTGGTGGTCAGCCGAGACAGGTAGTCTGCCAACAGATTGTTCTTGCCGGATTTGTGGCGGATCCTGAAACTGAAGGGTTGCAAGTCAAGATACCAACGTGTGACCCTAGCATTGCGGTCCTTCATTGTGTTGATCCATGATAGAGCTCTGTGGTCTGTTTCCAAGTCAAACTCCCTTCCAAGGAGATAATAGCGCAGACTCTCCAAAGTCCATTTAATGGCTAAACCCTCCTTCTCGATTGTTGAATACTTGGTCTCCCGAGGTTCCAACTTACGGCTGAGATACAACACTGGTCTCTCCTCTCCCTCATCCCCTTGTGCCAGCACAGCTCCAATGCCAACATCAGAAGCATCTGCCTGGACCACGAAGTGCTTCTGAAAATCAGGACTGCAGAGGACAGGTGAGGAACACATGGCATTCTTGAGAGCAGTAAAGGACTGCTCACATTCTGGGGACCACCTTACAGGGTTGGGTTCCCCTTTTCGGGTCAAATTAGTCAGAGGGGTGGCAATAGTGGAGTAGTGGGGAATAAAGTTAGAGTACCATGCTACAAGGCCTACGAATGACCTCACCTGCTTCTTGGTGCGTGGGCGTTGGGCATTGCGGATGGCTTCAACCTTGTCCACAAGAGGGCGGATGTGGCCCCCTCCAAGCTGAAACCCCAGATACTGGACTTCACCCTTGGCCCACTCGCACTTCTGAGCATTGAGGGTCAAGCCGGCCCTCTCAATGCAGGTCAGGATCTGTCTCAGATGTTGGAGATGGTCCTCCCAGGAATGGCTGAAGATGACGACGTCATCAAGGTATGCAGCACTGAAGGATTCGAACCCTCTGAGAACCGCATCCATCAACCTTTGGAATGTTGCAGGCGCTCCATGCAGTCCAAACGGCATTACTGTGAACTGGTACAGTCCTGACGGTGTACGGAAGGCAGTGTACTGTTTTGAGGTCTCCTCCAAAGGAATCTGCCAATAACCTTTGCAGAGGTCCAACGTGGTTATGTACTTGGCATTTCCCACATGCTCGACCAGGTCATCTATGCGAGGCATGGGGTAAGCATCAAAGCAGGACACGGCATTAACCTTCCTGAAGTCGATACAGGGCCGTTTAGAACCATCCTTCTTAGGCACCATCACCATGGGACTGGACCACTCACTGTCAGATGGCTCGATCACCCCGAGATCAAGCATCTTCTGCGCCTCATCCTTTAGGCACCCCACCAACCGTTCTGGAACGCGGTACGGCCTCTGACGTATGGGAGGAGTGTCTGCCTTTTGGAGACGGATGGTGTGCTGGATCAGTACCGTTCGTCCTGGACCATCTCGGAAAAGACCAGTCATCTCCCGGAAAAGCATCTGCAACTCCTGCTGGTGTTGTGAGGGCAGGTGCTCCAGGTGAGGGGTTTTTGGCTGGAGAAGTTGTTGCAGGTTAGAGTCAGACTCACCATCTTCCTCTTTGACCTGACGCACCAGCAGCACCTTGGCAGGCTCACGCTCCTTCCACTCTTTGAGCAGGTTGATGTGGTAGACCTGGGTTGCTTTCCCCTTGTCTGGGTGAGCCACCTCGTATGTCACTGGTCCCATCTTCCTTAGCACCTCATAAGGCCCCTGCCATTTGGCTAACAGTTTGTTGCAGCTGGTTGGGAGTAAGATCAGGACCTTCTGACCTGGTGTCAGCTCCCTCTGCTGAGCCCTTTTGTCGTACCAGAACTTCTGGTCCTGCTGCGCCCTCTTCAGGTTGGCTTGGGCCTCCTCATGGTACTTCTCAAGGCGTTCACGCATTTGGAGTACATAGGATAGGATACCTTCTGGTGCTGGTTTCTTGGTTTCCTCCCACTCCTTCCTCAGGAGATCCAGTGGCCCCTGCACTGGCCATCCATAAAGTAGCTCAAACGGGGAGAAACCGGTTGATGCCTGGGGCACCTCCCTGTAGGCAAACAAGACAAAAGGTAACCACTTGTCCCAGTCACGGCCAGTATCAGAGACAAACTTACGCAGCATCTGCTTCAGCGTTTGGTTGAATCGCTCCACCAAGCCATCAGTCTGTGGATGGTATGGAGTCGTCTGAATGCCTTTGATTCCCAGTTCCTTCTGCAGCTGCTTCATCGTGCCAGAGGTAAAGTTGGTAGCTTGATCTGTGATGATCTCATCTGGCACTCCTACACGGGAGAAAAGCTGGACAAGGGCACTGATTATCTTTGGTGTTTTTATGCTACGGAGAGGAAAAGCTTCTGGGAACCGGGTGGCATAGTCACAGACCACAAGTATGTACTGGTAACCAGAACTACTCTTCTCCAGAGGACCTACCACATCCATGGCTATGCGCCGGAAAGGGGTACTGATAATGGGTAGTGGGTGTAATGGAACCTGTTTGGCTTTGATGTGTGTGGTGACCTGACACTCTGGGCATGTGGTGCAGAAATGTTTGACATCATTAAACATGGTTGGCCAGTAAAACCGTGACCCCAACCTCATGTATGTTTTCTGCTGCCCTAGATGGCCTGCCCATGGTACTGTATGTGCCAGATGTAAAACAAGAGGCCTACAACTGGTTGGTACCACTAAGCGTTTACCTGCATCCCCCATTGCATACAGAATGTCATTTTCCACCATAAATCCTGGACCACAATCTTGTTTGCCCCCCCCCCATTCTCAACCTGCTTGTACAAAACAGACAGAGTAGGATCAGACATTTGCAACTGGCTTATGTCATTGGGAATGTCCCAATTAACACTCACAGGCTCGGGATAACTTTCTACCTTATCAAGGGGGCCTTGCATTTTCTCAATGCGACGTTGTCACCTTGGTTTTCTTGGGCCTTTGAAACCACCCTCACACAGATCACCATCAAGATCTGGGAGGGGCTCCAGGCCAGCTTTAACCTGAGACCTTGTAACCATAGCACACATTTCAGTTTTCTGTTGTTTTTCTGCAATTAGGTCTCGCAAGATTGGCAAATCCCTCCCGAGGACACAATCAACAGACAAATGGTCAATAACCCCCACCTGCAGCAAAAATGCCTGCCCATCTACCCCTAGGGTGACTTCAGATGTGGGGTAGGGTTTCTGGTCCCCATGAACACATTCAATGTCAGTTTTGTTCCCATAGTCAATACCAGTGTCTGGCAGATAGCATTTCTTAATCAGTGACATGGAACTCCCACTGTCAAGCAAAGCCAACACTTGTACCCCATTAACAGTAACTGGATGGAATGAGGCATCTTCTGAGCACATGTTACCTGGATCTCTAGACACTTCTCTGTGGGGAACATAACAGTAACCAGACAGTTTAGGTTTTTTGAGAGGGCAGTCTGAGGCCTTGTGGCCTGGCTGCTGGCAGTAATAACAAATGATTTCCCCATAGCTGGAACTATCCTGCCCATATCTACTAGACCCCCGAGTCCCCTGACTGGCACTTGCCTGCTGTCCACCTCTGCTGACCCCTAGGAGTGCTTCTTCCCTGTCCCTCTGAGCACCCATAAACTGGCGTAGCAGATCGACCATCTCCTGCTGCGGCGGCACTGCAGGGGCAAGCTCCTCCTCCTCATCAGTCTCCCATTCCTCACCCTCTGCATCTGGTTCAGCTGACTCAGGATCTGTTTTGAGTTTGGCTGTCTTGCTCCTGGTTTGAATTTTCCTTTGGCCCCCCCTGGGGGCCTTTCGGGTGGCCATCCCACCACTGCCACCAAATGTCACACTCTGCCTTCGAGTGTGGGTAGTTTGGCCAAAGGCTAGCTGAAAAGGTGCAATTCAACAAAACAATGCTCCAAAAAAGATAGCAAAGTCCATTTAAAGGAAGAAAATGAGATGTTTTATTGTCCTTTCTTACCAGCAGAAAATAAGGCAAAATTACAGCCAAAAAAAAAAAAAAACACTATTTACAAAAGACAGTCTTAGCACCACTAGGTCTGCACCATACGGCAGCCCTTCGCTGACTGACTAGGAGGGGGTAGATCCCCTCTATTTAAAGGCAAGGCCCCTCCCACTGGACCATACCACCTTTAATTGAACATAGGAACAATTATTTTCCAAACAAACAAAACATTTAAACCTCTATACATGATTGAAGTACCTTAAATCAGTCAGTCACATTAAATTATTAATATTACACCATTACCAGGTTACATTATATTTTTATTCACTGGGATGGTGCAGTATAAGTGGACAAAGCACCTGCCTACTCATCAATCAGGCAGTATAAAAGGCTGCCTGAAACTGTGCTTGGGTCCTTTGACACTGCCCAGGACCAGGAAGCACTGCGGTAAGGACAAGGACACATTAGAAAACAAACAACTCAAAATATCATTATCATTATTTAAATAAAGAGTTCTCACCTCACTTAAGTGTTTGTGTGTGTTTGTGGTAACCTTAACATGAACAAGTAGCACAGGAAACAGCATTGTTGCCATGTGTAGCTCAGTGTGTGCACCCACCAAACTATCCAGAAGCATGCTACCTGGCTACCCTGTTGCATGTGGAGTGAGTGATGGTGTGGTGTGCTGCTGTGGTGTGTTACTAGTGGCAGGGGAAACTGCCACACTCTGGCAGAGAAACACTAGGCCTAGCGTTCAGGATTAGGCAGCTAAGTTTATAGATTTCTAGCAACTTGGCAGTTTGAAGTGGGTGATAAAAAGCGCTTACAAAACTTGCATATATATATATATATATATATATATATATATATATATATATATATATATATATATATATAAGCAGGGAGCAGGGGTAATTCACCACTCGCTCTGCATCGGAGCGATGGAACGGCAATAAAGAAACCCGCATAAATAACGACGCACCGCTCCTCGCTCGCTCCAGCTCCGCACCGCTCATGTACTCTGCTGCACACGACACTGAAGCTGGTGCATTTTAGCCTTTGTTTTTTTCCCATGATTAGGTGTTTTTCTCTAGTTTCATGGGTGTACAGAGGAAGGCAGATTGGGACGAGGTCACATAATTTATGATTTAGTTTACGGGCAACCTGGTGCATCATACAAGCATTCTCGAGGTAATTGTATTCTGCAAGCCTCAAAATTATAACGACGGAAAAGTCATCCAGTAGGAGAATTAAACTCAGACCATTATAAGCTGTAGTTTTTTTAAATGACTTGGAAATGTGTTGCACAATATGGCATTACAATATTGAGGCTCAAATATGGTTTTGTAAAGGGTAAGAAGTGCAGGGAGAGGGAGAAAATGTCTCAACTTGAACAAACCAACATATTTGGACAATTTTTCCATTAGACCATCAATATGACATTTAAAGTTAAGAAATTCATCAATAATCAATAACTGAACAGATTCACATGGCAAAATTTGTGTTTTGTTTGCGTGCCTGTGCAAAGTAGTAGGTGCTGAATTGTCCTGCACATTCTGATTGTGGCGATCTCATTGAAATGATTTGAAGTCACGAAATATTGATCTCATTTATCCTCGTGTGACTGCGGCCTTGTGGGAAGATGGGCCTTCCCACAAGATCTTGTGGGAAGGTTGGTCATGAGCCATGGAAGAACAGACTTTTCATAACGATTAGCCAAAATGGACAGTGGATGTGGCCTATCACAAAAATCCACCACCAAGCCACAATGAAAGTTTGATGAAATCTTGGTCATGGGGCAAGGAAGAGCTAATGCTAACCAAAAGGTGCTGTAGCAATGGGCATGGCTTCTCATAAAAAGTTGTGTAATTTCCAAACAAAATCATGCAACATCAGGAAATTGTGTGGAAAGGTTGGTCTTGAAGTGGTGCCCAAGTCCTTGTGCATACACCATCTGATATTGCTGGTCTAGAAATAGGGGTGCGAATCAGACTCAAGATATGATAGTGTCACAATACGTTGTCCACACATTACCACACAAAATGTTTGCTTCAGTTAAAAGTATGAAAAATAAAAACTGACTAAAGTTTAATTTGGTCAACTATGTGATGTGTAAATGGCATATTTTGAGACTTGCATAGCAATCGTGAAGGCATGCACTCTAGTGCCATCTTTCTATTTAGCACAGTAGCACTGGTAAATACCCATTTCAGTGGCTCCCCAGACACCATTTGTGTCTAAGTGTTTGAAATCCCAATCAGTTTCAACTGGTTCCATAATGCAGCCATTTGATCAGTGCAAGTCCAGAGATGAAGATGTGGATGACTTGGAAAGGTGAGTACATAGCAGGATGGGAATGAGTACAAGGATAGTGTAAATATTTGCCCATGTATGGTAGAATGATGGGTAACTGTGTGTGTATGTGAATGTGTTGTACCCCATGAGTATACCTACATGTGTAAGTTTAGAGGACCTCGCCAAAGACCTGATCTCTGTGGCCTCAAGGTAATTGTTCCCATATTTGCCAGGTTTGTGTTCTGGGTTAGCTGTTGTACCTGGCATGTGTGTGTGCGTGTGTGCATGTGTGTGTGTGTGTGTGTGTGTGTGTGTGTCTGTGTGTGTCTGTGTGTGTGTGTGCGTACGTGTGTGTGAATGTGCACGCATCTGTGGAACCCATCACTCTTATTTAATGAGTGGTTAAAATGGAGAGCGGAAGGAGAGAGAGGAAAGAAAAATGTCCCACATGACAATTTTTGCTTCCATGAAAAGTGGGAATGTCAAACAGTGATAATTCAAGATCAGACCTGACATTGTGTATTGATGGCACTGCTTGAGCTAACACGCCTGTGAGTTTGTGTATAGAAGAGGAGGATGTTGATCTATGTTATATATGTTTGCCTACATTTACACACACTAATACACTATCATCACATGTCCTGGCTGTGGGCACAATCATTGAAAAACCTTTTTTATGGTTTCAAATTTGCTTGAACATATTTATAACCAATAGATGATGAATCCTGTTCAATTTCTGGACTCCTTGATGTTTACTGTTGTGCCATCCTCAGCCCAACTTTCAGTTTATGAACATGCGGTGTTGGGTAGATTAATGGGTAGATTACTTCAATAAAGCACTGTCGCTGTAATAATTATCTTATTACAAAGGGCAGCCATAATTTATACTGGCCCACATTGGTTTGCCAAACACTTGAATCAGATTAGGGACACAGTGAATAATATGAAAAAGTCTATAGTGGTACAAAAGCATGAATCACTGAGACTGGAGTGGTTTACAAAGGGTTTTGTAATAAATATGTTGTAGTATATAATATATCTCTGTATTGTGAACACAGCCAGAGGTAAACACTTTTTACAGATAAGAGCAGGTCAAGTTGTATAAATGCTTTCTTCACATTGTGAGTGTAACCACAGAAAGAGTCCAATGTGGTAATTTCCAGCATTTTCTAACTCTGTTACAGTTAGTAACAGAGTTTAGTTTATAGTGCCCCCTTGTGGCAGCTTCAGGGACATACATCCACAGTAACCATCTGTAGCAATTGAGCAATGAAGAAATTAAATGCACCGAATGTATTGTAAATTAACTGTATAAATTAATTCATTTTATGTTTTTATTGCATTGTTTTTACTGCCCATATCAAAAAGTAACTTATACAAGAATGAATTCAATGTCAATAAAAATCAAACAGTTTTACAATATACAAAGATCAATCCAAATATATACACTACTCACAAAAAGTAAGGGATATTCGGCTTTTGAAATTTCAGGATGAACCTAAAATGCATTATAACCTTTACAGGTGAACTTAATGTGACCTTCTGTAAACTTTTGAATGCACATGTCCAACTGTTCAGTGTTTCAGTACTTTTTGCACAAGTTGCTGTTCTCTAACAAGGAGTTTAACGGCAAAATTCACATCAGGTGTTTGATGCTCCAGCTCATCGAGGTCGTATCATTAGGAATGGCTGCTGGAGACTGGGGTACCTCAGATGGAGTGGCCTGCACTTTCTCAGACCTGCATCCCATAGAAAACCCATGGGATCAGCTGAGTCGCCGTGTAGAGGCTCGGAGCTCTGTACCCCAGAACCTCAATGTCCTGAGGGCCGCCCTTCAAGAAGAGTGGGATGCCATGCCTCAGCAGACAATAAGTCGACTTGTGAACAGCATGAGAGGTCGTTGTCAAGCTGTAATTGATGCTCAAGGGCACATGACAAGTTATTGACACTGACATTTTTTGTTGTGGTATATCCACCACTGTTGTTGGCTTTTGTTTCAAGAAATTGTTTGAGATGAGGAAATCACCAGTGTATGCTTCTACTTAAATGCCCTACTTTCATGATATAATATCACTGTAGCGTGAACTTTTTATATTTTCCATAAATTTCACCCAAAAGCCAAATATCCCTAACTTTTTGTGAGTAGTGTATTATGTCCTGCAGACATGTGCACAGATGAACTCCAGCCAATACGTGAGCACCTGCTCCCTCTAAAAAAATGTGTCCTATTAACTGACAGATTTCTTTTTTTGTGTGTGCCCTTGCCTTGTTATTCACCCCACCCAAGCATACAGTGAGGCGTAGCACTACATCATCCACTAACCGGCGAAGCTCCTACTGTGTGACAAGTAGGAATGTCTGCCCTGCACACATTCCCTTACTCCCCTTCAGTTCCTTAGTTATCCTTAGTCATGCTATAGTGAGAGGCCAATGCTTCATATGAATCAAAGAAGTGGTCAAGGCGCTCCAGCTTTCCGTTTTTCCGCAATTCCAGTTTGAAGTCGGAATTTCGGACGCAATACACACTAATGGCGGAATGTTCGGAGTGCCAGAGTGAGTGACTGTTTTTTATTTGCTCTCCTGGCCGCAATTTTCAATCCACATGCATAAATTCGGGTAAAGTAGTAGGAAAACTAGTTTTGCTTTGAAAAATGTAAATACAAAAGCAAAGTATCTTCAACTTTTTAAATGCTGACACTTAACAAGGCAGGAGTGCCAGCTCTCTCCCCCATGGACTCTCATTATATCTGGAACCCGAAATCTGGGGAGAGAAGGAGAAACACACACTTTTTTAACTCGCTCTACGGCAGGCATTTCTAGGAGTTGAAAAATAAGTTTTAAACAGTTTGAAAGCCCAAAGCCTTACCTTTCTCATGATACATTTTATTGTCTGCTCGGACTTACTGTCATTGAGGAAAAAGCATTTGTTTGACCACTACTTTCAGGAGATTTTCTCCCAAGTACCACTGTCACTCTTCCAGCTTGCCCACGCAGTTTCCCCAGAAGCTGCACTTTTATATTTATTATTATTTCTTATATTTTTATATTTTATGACATGATTTTGCACTGCTTTTAACCTAGGAGTACACTATTTCGTTTCTTTTGTACTCAGTACTAAGAAATGACAAATAAAAAACCTTTGACCTTTGACAATTCTCAGCTCTTCTTTCTCTTCTCCATGTTTGGTGTGACACATACAGACACACAACACAAAGGTTGAGTCAGCTTTTATACATTCTAATTGGCTTCAGGTGTGATTTCTATATTGCCAGCACCTGTTACTTGCCACAGGTGAGTTTAAACGAGCATCACATGCTTGAAATAAAATGATTTACCCAGTTTTAAAAGGGTGCCAATCAGGGTGGGAATAATACCACGGCCACGACGGCCATGGCTGTTGTTGCTCCTCGCTCTGGCAATAGTGCTCTGAAAATAATTGTACCCCTCACAGCCAATTTGGCTGGTGTGCCCTAAGCAGTCAATCTCTCGAAGTTATCATTAGGGATGAGCGAGTACACCACTATCTGTATCTGTATCTGTGTCTTTTTAACCATCTACATTATCCGTATCCATACTTGGAGTGGGCGGGGCCTAAACCGGAAGTGGGTTGTGCCTAAACCGGACGTTTTGGGGGTTGGTCGGAAATGGGTGGGGCTTAACTGGTATGTTATTTTAAGCCTTAAATTGATACAGGTTGATCAGAAGTTGTTATTAGTCATTGTTTATTGGAAAACTCTTTACAGAACAGCCTCAAAATTGAGCTTCAGATCAATGTTTTTGAGAGTAAACAACCTATTTACAAAACAATTTTTTTCTAAAGTGCATCAATGAATACAACACATGCATAGGCAACTATGAAGTACTAGAGAGAGAGAGAGAGAGTGTGTGTGTAGATATATGTGTGTGTGTGTGTGGGTGTGTGTGTGTAGGCTATATATATATATATATATATATATACACACATAATATAAAGCTTAATTTGTAATATTTATACTACTACTATATTTATTTTTTTATGAACTACCATGAGAAAGTGTCAGACTCTCAGTGCATGCAGCCAAAATAATATAAGAACAATAATGTACTTTGTGTGTTAAGCTAATGTATGTGTGTACAGGGACGGTTTTTGCTATGGACAATGTGGGTAACTGCCCAGGGCGCAATCTACTTGGGGGCGCACGAGCGCCCTCCAAAAAAAAAAAAAAAAAATCGCCAGTTTTCGAGACTAGCCTACCATATTGGCCCGCATAAAAGACGACCCTGATTTTAAGATGACCCCTCTTTTTCAAGACCCTTTTTTGGAAAAATGGGATACTTTTTATATGGACAAAATCTTGTTTTAATAAAAAAAGCCACCAGCCGGCATCAGGCGAGCCGGCCGCGGCACCGGCCGGCATCAGGCAGGCCGGTGTCCTGACAAATAGAGCTACCCCTCGGAATGACCTACCAACACGATGTGCGCACGTGCAGAGCGAAAAAAAAAAATTCAGAGGACACGCCCATAATTTTGAGCTACCCGTGATCTGGTTGTAAGTAGAGTAGCACATTCTGTCAGGTAGCAAATATCTATCAGAATGACCTACTGCCTCTATAAATGTGGTTATAAGTAGCCCATTCTGTCAGGGTACTATAATCATGTTCAAAGTAGGAAATCTGTTCCTGCATGAATGCAAAGAATAAATAAATAAAAAAAAAAAAGTTCTTGAGGAAAATTGGTGTGCTTGTGATATAGCAAATAATAATGAAATGAGTAAAGCTGATAAATGTGCTGGTTGCTCATTACAAACTAGTCTACTTTGAACATGATTATAGTACCCTGACAGAATGTGCTACTTTACTTATAACCACATTTATAGAGGTAGTAGTCCATTCTGATAGACATTTCCTACCTGACACAATGTGCAGTCGGCCAACATAGGCGAGGGGCAACGACAGACATGGCCGTCGTGGCCGTGGTATTATTCCCACCCTGATTGGCACCCTTTTAAAACTGGGTAAATCATTTTATTTCAAGCATGTGATGCTCGTTTAAACTCACCTGTGGCAAGTAACAGGTGCTGGCAATATAGAAATCACACCTGAAGCCAACACTAGCTGGGTTTCCATCCACCTATTTTTATTCGCATTTTCAGAAATTGCGGGAAAAAAAAAAAAAAAAAATGGATGGAAACGCCAGAAATTCGAAAAATGGCCAAAAATTCGCAAAAAAGTTTTTATGCTTGGAGGGGGTGGATTTCTCAGAGTGTCGATAAAAGAAAATGAGACTTTTTGCTGTGGAAACAGGTTTTGCGAATAAACGATGACTGGACCGGATACCACGTCACACTTCTATGCTACAGTCTTATTATTAGTTATTATTATTATTATCATTAGTCTCTTATTCCTTATTTAGGATGGTTCGGTACGAAGTTAGCGCTGCCAAAATAGTAAGCAGACTTCTCCCAAGAGCCGACAAGTTCAGCAGGAATCTATCCCTGATCAGCTGTTGAGTGTCAGCTGAGTGTTGGTTGTTGTTCAGTGGACACAGACACTATCTTATGGCGTCATCTCACGGTGCACTCTCCTCTTAATAATCGCAAAACAAAACTAATGGAAACAGGCATAAATTCGCATTTTCTTTTGCGCATTTTGACAAAATTCGCTCAAAAATTTCGATATATTTGGATGGAAACCCAGCTACTGATTACAAACCGAGGGAAGAGCGAGCTGGAAAAAACCTGACCGCTACTGAAGAGAGACGCGACGTGAGCTGTCACACCTGAGTGAGTGACAGAGAGAGCTTGACGCTAGGTTGGTTTCCATCCAAATATATCGACGTTTTTGAGCGAATTTTGTCAAAATGCGCAAAAGAAAATGTGAATTTATGCCTTTGGAATGTGATTTACAATTTTTTGGAACATAATGAAATACAAACTGATGTCTGGAATGATGAACTGATCTGATCATTAAAAGCTGTTTTTTTTCTGTTGTGTTTTGTTCTTGTCATTTATATGTTTTAATAATTTATTTATTCATTTATTCACCAATATTTTTTTATTGCTGTTTTGTATTTGTCACTAGTGTTTCCTCTTTTGTATTTCATTGTAAAAGACAATAAAGAGATGTTTAAAAAAAAAAGAAAAGAAAAGAAAGCAGTAACCAGAAGAGAGGTCAGGCAGCCAGTTGACAGAGGGAAAAGGGATACGACAGAAGAATTCCAGAATGAGATAGAACAGTTAAAAACCCCTCAGTGGGAATCCAACCTGTTCTACAAAAGGTTGGAATTCTCAGCCAAACAGGTAAGTCAGGAAGCTTGCATAGCATGTTACAACACCAAGAAACATCCCTAAATTTGGCCAATTCTGGGAGGCAAAATAGGAAGGAGTGTTTTGCACAGTGTGCTATGCAGATGGCAGGAGAATAGGAAGGCTGGACAGATAATGCACTAATATGTCCCAGAAGGTTGAATGCAATACAGATAAGAGGTAATTCTGCACTTTACAGTGCAGGCGTTAGATGCCATCAAAGACAGCATGCCACATCCACCATGGCTCTACAAAATAGGTTCGTTATAGAGACTTTATTGGCAGCAGACCAAGGAGTCTGTGAGGTAATAGGCGATGAATGTTGTACAGTGATCCCCATGCACACAGATAAAGAAGGGAACCTCACAAAAGCACTGAAAGGTTTAAAAAAAAAAAAGTTGAGGGAAACTGTATTTTTGTCTCCAGGCCTCTAGAGGGCGTAGTTGTTACATTTATCATTTTTCCATTTAATGGATTCAAGGATTCAAGGTTTATTCATCACATGCATGAATGTACAGGTACAGCAGCAGTGAAATGTAATTGCAACAACTCCGGCACTGTGCAAGTAAAAAAAAAAAAAAAAAAATACAAATACAAATAATAATAATAACGATAATAATAATAAAAAATAAAAGAAATTAAAAATAAAAATAAAGATAAGATAGAAAGAATAAATGACATTCCTATATACAATGAACGACTATATACAATATGCAACAATATACAAAAAGTACAAAAAGTACAAAAAGTACAAATAAGTAGAGGGTAAGTACAAATGAGTAGAGGAACTGAGTTGCAAAACCCTGAAGAACAACACGCTCCGCCGGAGGTTCAGGGTTACTGTGAAACCGTGAGACCAAGTGACAGAACCTGATGCCCGGGACTGGGATACAGGAGCTGTCAGACTTGATCCAGCCTTGTGGAGTCACCCCTTCCCCTCCAGTCTTTACGTGTTGCAATCTGCCAGTAATGTAGGGTGTAGTGTAGTGTAGTTGTTGGGGGGGGGGCAGTGAGTATCAGACAACAGGGGATAGTAAGGTGCTGAGCTGTCTGACACTGCATGCAGGTGGTGTTGTGGACTGATATACAGAGTTTGTGTTATGAGTTCAGAATCCGTGTGGCCTGGGGAAAGAAGCTCCTTCTCAGCCTCTCAGTCCGGGCTTTGATGGAGCGAAGCCGCTTGCCTGAGGGCAGCCACTCGAACAGTCTATGGTTGGGATGATGAGTGTCTTTTAAAATCCGACTTGCCCTGGACCTGCACCGCTGGGTGTAGATGTCCTGGAGGCAGGGCAGTGCTGTGCGGGTGATGCGCTCAGCACATCGGATCACTCTGTGCAGGGCCTTCCTGTCCTGGGAGCTGCAGCTGCCGTACCAGGCAGTGATGCTCACAGAAAGCACAGACCCCACTGTGGCGGCGTAGAAGGTTTTCAGCAGCGTGGTGGAGATCTTAAATTTCCTCAGCCGCCTGAGGTGGTACAACCGCTGCCGAGCCTTCTTCACCAGGGTGTTGGTGTGTGTAGTCCATGTCAGGTCCTCAGAGATGTGAACCCCAAGGTACCTGTAATTGCTTACTCTCTCCACCGGGGTCCCATAGATCCTTAGCGGTGCATAATGGATCCTCTGCTTCTCTCGCCTGAAGTCGACCACCACCTCCTTGGTCTTGTCAACATTCAGGTCAAGGTTGTTGTCCTTACACCAAGAAGACAGCAGCTCCACCTCCTCCAGATAGGCCGTCTCGTTGTTGTTGGAGATCAGGCCTACCACCACTGTGTCATCCGCGAATTTCACAATGATGTTGGATTGGTGTGTAGCTGTGCAGTCATAGGTGTACAGGGAGTATAGCAGAGGGCTCAGTACGCAGCCTTGGGGGGCACCAGTGTTGAGGGTACGGGAGCTGGAGGTGTGGGCTCCAACCTTCACCACCTGTGGTCTGCCAGTCAGGAAGCTCTGAACCCAGGAGCAGAGTGAGGGACTCAGCCCCAGGTCCCTGAGCTTGGTGACCAGTCTGTGGGGAACTATGGTGTTAAATGCTGAGCTGTAATCAATAAACAGCAGACGCACATAATTCCCCTTACCGGTGTCCAGGTGGGAGAGGGTGGAGTGGAGGACATGGGTGATGGCGTCGTCAGTACTCCTATTGGGGCGATAGGCGAACTGAAGGGGGTCCAGGGAGTCCGGCAGTGATGAGCAGATGAAGTCTTTGATGAGTCTCTCAAAGCACTTCATCACCACGGAGGTCAGAGCTACAGGGCGGAAGTCATTTAGACCGGCTGGGTTGGTCTTTTTAGGCACAGGGATAATGGTGGACTTTTTTAGACAGGTGGGGACGACAGAGTGGGCCAGGGACAGATTGAAGATGGTTGTGAACACCGGAGCTAGCTGGTTAGCGCAGGATTTTAGCAGCCGCCCGGGGATGCCGTCTGGGCCGGCTGCCTTCCTGCTGTTCACTCGCCTCAGAGCTCTCCTCACGTCGTGCTCCGAGAGCGAGAGTGGGCGGTCCTCCTCACCGGTCGGGCCACCTGCTTCGATTGCGTTAGCCACAGCGCTAGCGCCGTCAGCCTCAAAGCGAGCGAAGAAGGTATTAAGCTCTTCCGCCAGTGAGGAGTCCACCACAGCCGAGGTGTTCACTCGTCCTGTATAGTCCGTAATCGTCCGCAGTCCTTGCCACATGCGTCTGCTGTCGCGGTCGCACAGTTGTTCCTCCACCTTATCCCTGTATCGCCTCTTAGCCGCTTTCACCGCTTTCCTGAGCTTGTAGGCTGCCGCTTTGTACGGTGACATATCTCCGGTGATGAGTCCCTCGTTATAGGCAGCGGTACGTGCATTCAGAGCCCCGCGGATAGACTTATCCACCCACGGTTTCTGATTAGGAAAAACCTTCACAGTCACCATAGGTGAGGCAGGATTGCAGCCTCAGCCAATAGTAAGCTACAGGAAGTGATGTAACAGGAATTTTCTCTTAAGACCTCTTTTTGTATTCAACCCATCTCTGAACTAAAAACTAAGGCGATAATTAATTCTCTTAAAACTTCAACAGCCAAAGATATATACAGGATGGATTCAGCAATGCTCAAATCTCTAAAAGACAATATAGCCTGTCCTATTTCACAAATCATAAATCTATCAGTATTGCAGGGAGCATTTCCAAGTGCCTGGAAGACTGCAATTCTGTCTCCTATTTTCTGTTTAAGAAAATTTAATTTTCTGTTAAAGCAATACAAAACTGGAAGTCACCTCCCATCCATATTAAAGACATTCATACATACTGCACTTTTACAGCCAAATTAAAAACATGGTTTGCCAACAATTACACTTGCACACACTAACATATGGCTGTGTGTTATTTGCGTCATGATCATGCTGCCTGTCTATACGTGATGTCTGTCTGCATCCCTGAATGTGTTGTATGTGCTGATGTATTGTGTGATTACTGGTATGTTGTATGTGCTGCGTTTATATATTTTCATGTGCTGTCTCTGCATGTTTCACTGTTCTCTCTCATCTTTATTGATTTATCTTGTCTCTTAGCTGTCTTAATCCTCCCTTTTTAATCAATGTGTTGTAATATATTTTTGTTGTTTTTTAGGGTGCCTATTGTCATCTGGCCGGGGACTACAGCAGGATATTAGCCATGTTGGCTAAAGCTGCTCTTTTTACTGTCATTGATGCAGTTAATTAATTGGGATTGTCCGCGACATAATAAAGTAATAAACTAAACTAAACTCCTTGGGACTGCATGAGAATGTTGTGTCTTCAGCACAGAAATGTGAAATTGTCCACCATCTGTTTGTTTTAGCCCTTTGAGTGGCAATATAAGTAAGTGAATGTCATATATCATTGTTTGAGTGTATATTGTTAATTATTGTGATATATTTGCAATATTTTGAGTAACTTTGTTGGTATGCATGACTATACTTCATTGCTAACCTGATTAGTTCAGTCATATACAAAGTATTTACATAATTTGAACCCTACTTACCTGTGAATACTCACATGTAGATTGCAAATACTAGATATGTCATCTTAGTCATGATATGTTAGTTTGGATACGCGGCAAGCTATTTTGTATTGTTCATTAATCAATGCTTTTTTGTACCTTTATGTGCATTTCAGTTTAACACTTTCTTGTGTTAAATCCTGTTCAAATACAACACCTGCCTGTTCCTTGGAGGATGTGACGCAAGAGAGAGTTTATCTGGTATAGGACAGGAGTCACATTGGTTGCAACAATACAGGAACTCATGTAGAGCATTCAAATTGGAACACATGTCTGGAGTCAGTATGGGAATGGCTTAGCTCAATGTCATGGAAAAAGGTGCTTCAAGAAATTGGAATAATACTTGGAATGATACTGCTAATGGCAACAGTTATTCTGTGTTGTGCATTTCTTCAGCTTAATGATAAAAAAAAAAAAACACAATAGGATTAGTGGCTGGACAGTATCCTGTCCACACACAGGAGTTTAAACAGCCGTAGGGTGATCAAAAGGCTTTTGAGGTGTCTTCCACAGATGATAAATCAATGACACCCACAGATGATAAATCAGTGGAACATGTGTATATGAGTCCAATTGATACCCACTCTCATGAACAACTGGTTGATATTCCACTGACAGACAGTTCAATGAAGGATAACTATGAAGAGATGCATGGGGCTACGTGTGAATATATGGCTAAAGGACACCTGGCATAATTGCAAGACCTGGCTAACAGCAGTGTTTTGCCTTTGATGTGGATCTCCTAAGCATGAGACGCATAATGTAAACTGTCCAGCTAGAAAGAAGAGATGTAGAGAGTGTGTGGTCATTTTATGTGGATGTGTTTAACAGTACGGAAATGACAAGAGCCAGGTAAGGAAGAACCATGGAAAATGGCTGAGGCCTGTCAGTCATGACCACGGAAGTGATTCTACCGAATACCAATACCGAATCCCTACACCTTTCCCCACACAGCAAATTCCGGCCTTTGGAATAAACTCTCTGGGAGTTTATATCAGCCACATTTTAGTGTACATGTGAGACTGTCGAATGTACTCCTGAGAAAAGTTAAAGTAACTCTTTTCTGGGAGTTGATTTTTTTTTTTTTTTTTTTTCATTTTAATTATGTTTTTATTGAGCATTTGCCACAATATCATATACTCACAATGAAATACCTCACATTTATGATGCAATATACCCATTTTTTTTCCCCATCACCCCCCACCCCCCACCCCTTCCCTTTGGTGCGGCAAAACCCAAGATAAACAAAAATTACATATCATCTGAGTAATCATACTTTACACTTCCAAAGTATAAACAAATAAAGAAAAACATGCAAAACAATTTGAGAAGGGAAAAAAAAAAAAAAAAAAAACAGCAGCAGCATAATATAGTCGACAATCTTGAGTGGTATCTTGTCACTCTGTAGTTATTGCACATTACACATTACATTACAGTGCCATATAAACGCCCACTCCACCATCCCACCCCAACAGTGACAGGTCTGGGTCATATAGCTCCGTCCCAGGCACAGCCCTGTGGAGTGAACTTCGGAAGCCATGCATGAGTAGCCAGGCGCCTATGCAACCCCTATCTGGATGCTCTCCCCCTGCCCACAACAATCCAACAATCAGGTCTTGCAGATCTTTGAGATCTGTTCCAAAAATCAAGTACCCTACAAATGCGTTACATTAATGTTGTTGTTATATTATTAAGTTGTCCTTTTTGACATATAATCTAAGTGGGGTTGCCAAACTTCTAAAAAATCCTGACTCTGGCATCTTAAATTATAGTATATTTTATCTAATGGAATATAACTAGAGATTTCATTCAGCCAGTGAGTTAATGTAGGGGGGTAGTCAGATTTCCAATTAATTGTAATACACTTCTTCGCAGCAATCAATGCAAGGTCGATATATTTTTTTTGAAATTCGTTCCAAGGGTCCATATAACCTGTGCCAAGGAGACACAGGCGAGGTGATAAGATAATTTGAATATTTAAACATGTTGATAGAATATCTATTACAGATTTCCAAAATGTTGTGAGCAGACTGCAGGATCAAAACATATGAAAAAAATTGCCTCTTTGTTTTTTACAACGCCAGCAAAGGAAGGACATTTCATTATTAATTCTATGCAATTTATCTGGTGTATAATAAATTCTATGTAGGATTTTAAATAGAGAAAGTTTATGCCTCATGTTATAGGAACATCTGTGAACTTTTGAACAGAAGAAAGACCAGTCTTCTTTGGATATGTTGGTCTCCAAATCCTTTTCCCATTTAACTCTAGTGATGTCTGTGCTTATAGTCAGGCTTTCCAATAGGGATTTGTACATTTTAGACATACATTTTGGGGATTTCCCATCCCTAATAATAATCCCTTCTATTTTCGAAGGCTCTGGTTCTCTGAGAGCGCCTAGACATGTCTCAATCACATGACGAATCTGAAGAAATCTAAATAAATGATTTGCTGGTAAGTTGTATTTTAATTGTAACTGAGTAAAGGAAACAAGTGAACCAGCATCAAAAAGATGTGTAATTTCCCTTATCCCTTTATCATACCATGGTCTAAAAGTATCATCCCTGCAGGGCTCAAAATTGGGGTTTCTCCATATGGGGGTATGGGGTGAGAGACGTTCCTTATAGTTAATGAATTTATGGGCGGTCTTCCATATCTGTAGGCTATTAATGATTATCGGATTTTTGGTAATTTTTTTAAATTTTTTGTAAACCTATGTAAGGCAAATATTTTAGTTCATAACGATGGCTATCATAAGACTCCACTCTTGTCCATGCACTTACTGAATTACTAAACCATTGCTTAATCTGGGTGAGCTGAGCTGAAAGAAAATAGAGTTTGAGATTTGGTAAATTAAGACCACCAGCATTATGTGGGAGCTGTAAAACCCATGAATTAATCCTTGGTTGTTTATTTTCCCAAATAAAGGAGGAAATAATACTCTGCATATTCTTAAAGAAAACTGGTGGGGGAGAATATGGAAGATTTTGGAACAAGAAGAGAAGTTTTGGTAAAATGGACATCTTAATGATGTTAGTTCTGCCCATAAGGGAAATAGGAAGTAGATTCATTCTCTTCAAGTCACTTGTAATTTTATCAATAAGTGGGGGGTAATTAACTCTGTAAGCATCCTCCATATTGCTAGGAATATATATGCCCAAATATTTAATATGTTCTGGAGACCATTTCAAATCAAACGCACCTTTTAAGGAGTCCGAATCAAATTTAGAGATTGGCATAACCTCTGTTTTAGACGGATTGATCTTGTAACCCGACAGGCTTCCGAACTGGTCTAATAGAGTAAAAAGTATTGGGATTGACTCTAATGGGTCCTGTAAATAAAGTAAAATATCATCAGCATAAAGAGAGATCACATGATTCTCGCTTCCAATTTTAATACCACGTATTTGGTTGTGTGATCTTATTGTTGCCGCCAGGGGCTCAATAGCCAAAGCAAATAATAATGGGGACAGTAGGCAACCTTGTCTTGTTCCTCGAGATAATTTAAAGGGGGTGGAGTATTGAGCGTTTGTCTTAATGATAGCCATAGGGGAACTGTAAATAATACGAATCCAAGAGATAAAAATTGGGCCAAAATTAAATCTTAATAAAACAGCTAGTAAATATTCCCATTCTAATCTATCAAACGCTTTTTCAGCATCAATAGAAATGGCCACCATAGGGGTGGTGCAATCTTTGGTGTGAAAGAGGATATCAAAATACATACGTATATTATCTGACAGTAAACGACCCTGGACAAAACCTGTTTGGTCTGGGTGTATAAGGCTAGGGACCACTGATTCAAGGCGTAAAGTCAGGATTTTAGTAATGATCTTGTAATCAACATTTAGAAGTGAGACTGGTCTATAAGAGGCACACAGCAAAGGATCTTTATCTTTCTTTCGAAGTAAGGTGATAACTGCTGTATAGAGGGACTGAGGAAGTGACTGTTTCTCTAGACAGGTTGAGATCATAGAAAGAAGAAAAGGCATTAACTGTTGTGAAAACTGTGTATAGAATTCTACTGGAATACCATCCAGGCCCAGTGCTTTACCACTTTGGAGAGAATGCATAGCCTTCAAGAGCTCCTCTGAGGTTGGAACTCTGTCTAAATATAACCTATTTTCTGTTGTCAGAGTGGGTAAAAAAGTATCTTTCAGAAAGGAGTTAAGAATTACCCCACTATAATGACAGTTAGATTTGTATAGTTCACTATAAAACCCTTTGAATGTCTCATTAATTTGAGCTGGATCCGTTGTTATACAGCCATCGGTTCCTTCAATCTGCAAAATGGCCCGATCTTCCTTTTCTTTCTTTATTTGCCATGCTAATAACTTTCCTGCCATTTCGCCTTGCTCTACAAATTTTTGCTTTGTTTTCAAAATAGTCAATTCGATAGAGTGGGTGTTTATATTATTATATTTCATTTTTAGGTTGTCCAGCTGACAAAGTATGGCCGGGTATTTGGATAGATAATGCATTTTCTCCAAGTTTTTAATTTCCTGTTCGATATGCTTTAGTTCATCTTTGGCTTTTCTATTGAGAGAGGATGAAAAAGATATAATATTCCCTCTGATGTAGGCTTTTAATGTATCCCACACTATTAAGGGACATAGGGCCCTATCTTGTGCCACCCGCTATCCGCTGCCACTACCCGCTACCCGCAAATTGCGGATTTAGGAGCTTCCGCTATCCCTAAACAGTATCTTGCGCCACCCGCTACCCGCTATCCTTATGCCGACTCCGTCATTTGCGCCTGGAGGTGTGTTCGTGGGCGTGTTTCATGCGCTTTCCCTAAAGTTGCTATCTTGTGCACACACTTTAGGGATAGCGGATAGCGGGTGGTCCTGACCACCCGCTATCTGCTATCTCTAAAGTTTGGGCTGTTACGAGAGCGCGCCCAGGCGGCTTCAATGCGCGCCCCGACGGAGCCTCGCCACGCACACGGTCGGACTGATACCGGGACGCCGCCGGAATGGACTGAGTATATTACTCATATAGACTGTTTAGAGGAAAGACTGTTTTAATTGGACACTTACGCCAGCACGTTTTATTGTTTTATCATAAGCCAGCAGCTGTGCTATATTTTTATTTTTAATATTTTATTTGCCCAATCTACCTTGTCAATAAATTAGTTTACACATAGTTCCACCTCTGCCTCTTGTGTGTGTGTGGTGTGGCCGGGGATTTTACTCAATCAGTACAACCTTGTGACACGTCCACCTGGACACATGTGGCCCCACCTCCCGAATTAGCTCGCCTATAATATAATATATCATATGTATATATATATATATATATAAAGCCAACTTGCTTTAGCCTCAGTAGAAGCCCTGAGAAAATCTACCTCCCTCTCTCCATCGTGGGTTTAGGATTTAGGATTTAGGATAGCGCAGCCTGCCCTTAAAGGCAATGGCACCTGGCACACTGATTGGTTTAACTGGCGTAATGCCCAAAACACGCCTATTCATAATATAGCGGGTAGCGGAGGTGTTTTGCGGATAGCGGGAGGTGCACAAGATAGCAACTTTTACGGGGGAACGCCTCTTCCTAAATCCTAAATCCGCAAATAGCGGGTTTAGGGAGTCTGGCGCAAGATAGGGCCCATACTGTCGAATTCTGATGCACAATAGCAAAAGTATCTAATTGAGCATTCATAAATTCAATGAACTGACGGTTGGCCAACAGCATTGTATTGAGCCTCCAGCTTTTAAATAATGTTGGAGGTCCCTCAAAGTCAATTGAAAATATTAACACAGAATGGTCTGATAATATCCTTGCTAAATATGCACACTTCGATATCTTGGGAATAAAAAATGATGAAATGAAGAAAAAATCAATCCTCGTATAAGTTTTGTGCACAGGGGAGTAGAATGAGAAGTCCTTCTCATTGGGATGAGAAGTTCTCCAAATCTCATGAAGGCCCAAATCTTGAGTGTTGTGAAACAATGCAACCGACATATTAGGTAAAGAATAATTAGTAGTTGAGGATCTGTCCAAAGTAGCATCCAAAATACAATTGAAATTGGGGAGGATCCTAAATTCAGTGAGCATCAATGTTAAATCATTGATAAATTTGGGATCATCGTGGTTGGGGCAGTAACAATTTAGTAAAATGATTTCAACTTGGTCAAGAAGGCCTCTAACAAAAATAAATCTACCATTTTTATCAGATCTAACTTCTATAGGTAAAAATGGTACCTTCTGCCTAATAACAATCGCGACCCCTCTCGAGTTAGATGTGAAGGAGGAGTGAAAGACATTGCCGGCCCATCCGGATTTGAGCTGTTCATGAGATGAGGATAGAAGATGTGTTTCTTGCAAAAATGCTACATCCACTCGTTGTTTATTCAAGTAAGACAGAATTTTTTTCCTTTTCACCAAACCCCCCATGCCTTTAACATTGTAAGTTATAAAGTTATATCTAGGCATTTATTAGTTTGGGAAATAAACTGATACAAGATTGTGATAATGTGTAATAAAGAAAAAAGGTAAAAAAAAAAAATAAAAAAATAAAAAATAAATAAAAAATAAAAAATTTATAATAATAATAAAAAAAAGAAGGAAAAGCCCCGCACCCCCCTTTGATGCTTCCTGAGTACATCCTGCCCTGTACATTACAGGGGTGTAGCATATCTCAAGCAACAACCTTCTCCCCAATTAAATAGCTTTAGAGAGGCAAAATGCTCTTGCTGACCTCACATTTAAGAAGACTATATGGCCCTAGTTAAGTATAGGCCTAAAATTATTTATCTAACCAATCATAGTCTCTATAACTAAAAAGAAACAATAAAGAAGATTTAAAAAAAAAAAAGGAATCATGTACAAAATAAAAATAGAGGCTTATATATAGAAAAAATATTCGTTAACTAACCGGGCCAGTTTTCGTTTCCCATACAGCATTGAATCAGGTTGGCAAGTATATAATTAAACACTTTAATTCACCCATGAAATTAAAATAAAATTTTAAATACATCAATCAAAACAGATATTCCAGTTGGAAGCAAACTGTAGCCTAACCATTTTCTTAAATCACATAATATCTCAGACAATTGAAAACAGCGGGAATAATAGCCCATACCTCACGTCTGCCTCACGCAGTCGCACCCGCAGGTCGTTGAACTGTGCTCTTCTTTTAACCAAATCCGCTGTGAGGTCCGGGTAGATATGTATCCTCTTGCCATGAAACATCAGGTTACCCGAGGCTCCTGCCAAGCGTATGATGAGCCGTTTCGTCTCCAAGCTGAAGAGTCTCACAATCATACACCGCGACTTGCCTCCCTCCGGTCGGGGACCCGTGCAGTGGGCGATGTTGATAAGGGGTTGTGGTCCGAGCTTGTCCGTACCAAACACCTCATGTAACAAGGAGTTCATAAAGGCAGTGGGGTTACCTTTCTCGCTGTCCTCAGGTAGCCCCAGCACTCGGATGTTAAATTTGCGGCTGTGCGCTTCAATCTGCTCAATTTTCGGTTTCAGTGACTCATTGTCCGACTCTAATTGATCCATTTTCTTGATTTTGGTCTCAATTTCAGTAAGTCGGCACTCGGTCTCGTTAGCTGCTGTCTCCAGGGCATTTACTTTTATTGTGTTGGAGGCCATGTCACTGCAGAGTGAATCCAAGGAGTCTTGAATTGGCTTCAATCTCAAGTCTAATGCGGAGCCGATTCCATCACGTATGACCTCTCTGACAATGTCTGCAATTTCTTGGCGGTCAAGTGTGGTTGTCATTTTTAAATTACTTCTTAAATTTCGTAATTCTCTGGAAGTCTTCTGATCGCCCATCAGACGATAATAGGCTATCAATCACGTCTGTAGACCGCAAGCGCGTGGGCAGGTGCGGAAAAGAGAGACAACGAGAAAAAAAAATCCCAAGTAGGTTTGAGTTCAATATTCCTGCAAGTTCGCACAGGTTCTGGAAAAAGTGAGTCTTTCTTAAATTCAGCTGTTTGAGGTGTTCGGAGTCCTCCTTATTATAAAAAAAAAGTGTAATTATTTGGGGCGGACGTCTTGCCAACACGTTCAATCCATGCTACCGGAACCGGAAAAGGCATGGAGTTGATTTTTAACTCTTTTCTGGAGTTAAAACTGAAAACTTGTGGGAGTTAAAAAACTACTCCCATGTGGGGTTAAATACAACTCTCACCTGGAGTTAATTTTAATGTGAACTCTTTTATGGTGTTAACAGTCAAAATTTAAATATGTTAAAAAAAAAAATACTACAAAACCGACAACAAAAACCATTGATTGTTACACATTTTTATTTTAAATGCATTAAATGCATGCTGACAATTTGAATAATAAACTGTGTAAACATGTTACACCAAACTACATAAAAGAAAATGCAAACACTGTATAAAATGCACAAATGTCTGACAAGAGGTAGACTTTAACCCTGCAATTTAAGTCTGGCAAAACAACAAATACCATATAGCTTATATTAAGCCAACGATTTTGACACCTTAAATAATACAACCCTCTGACACAATATACATCTCTGAGTCACAGCCATAGGACATTTGAGCATCAAAAGATTTTAAATGTCTAAATCTATCCATTTCCAGAACCAATATCTTTCTTGGGATGTTTTCACTTATTTGAAAAGCATGGAAATGATCATGGAAACAAGTTTCATGCTCAACCGAAACAAAAACAACTTTACCATCATGCAAAATGATAGAGATTATTTTGCTGAACACTGGCATGTTTTCATCAGTGCCTGTGCAAACGAAGAGGCCAACACGATATTCAACTCCACACCTTACCCAGTTTGTGTGTGTGACAGTGGCTTGTGAATCAATGTCAAGATATGCAGCTATATCTTCTGCATAATCCAGTGTTTCAAGTAAACACTGTTTGACTGGACCAGACTCAACTGCTTTTGAAGAGAAGCATTCCCAATGATAAGCGACAGCAAACTGGTGCTTCTTTGCAAGTGATACTGTCAAATTCTTGAAATTTTTTACACAGTCTTTGAAAAATTTATGTTTTCCTTCAAACCTCATGGTCCAGATATGAATGAGTGGTCCAATTTTTTGAATGCACCTCGGATAGTGCACCATAAAATGATGCTTTGGAATCAAGTTTTTTGATGGGTACAGATCTTTGAAGAGTTGGTGATGTTCAATAATCAGGTGCTTCAAATACACAGTCATACCTTCTGTGATGGAGTATGAGAACACAATATTTATAATGTTTAGCAACAAAAGCAACAAGTGCCAGTGCAAGTCATCATCTGGTACCAGGTCACCAAATATCAAAGGTAGGTTTGTGACCAAACACAGTGTTTGTGATGCATTTAACCCTAATCCATTTCCTCCACAGTCAAGGTTTATATTTGTCGGTTTGTTTTTCTTTTCCAGATAGCCATAATCAAAAGCATACAGTCTGTTTAACAAGCTCTCTTTGGAGATGAAATGATTAATCAAATACAGAAATAGTAGTTTCACCTCATATTGACCAACCCCTTCCAAAATATCGTGCATGATATCTACAGCATAATTTTCAGCAATATTGAAATATTGCAATGTATTAAGTATGCTCTTTCTCTTGATGCCAAATGAAGAGGCTAATGTAGGATCATCTACCAAATTTGTATAATGCTGATCATTCAGAACTGGTGATCTTAAAGTCACACGTGGGTCATCTTCTGAGAAAACTGACTGAGCTGAAGATTTATCAGTTAAGCAAAATCTACAGAAATAATTTGCACTAAATGACTCCAAGAACCCAAGAATGCCATGTATACCCAAGTTATCACCAGTAATTTGTGCAAGTGTACCATATACAGGAACATCAGCAAATGGAACAGCAACCCCAGAAGTCTCTAATATTTTCAAGTCTTTTACTAAGGGTTGCAGTATTTCATCAATCCCGTATTTCTTAACCTCTTGTGCATGAAACAGTGACACCAGATGAATGTTCATTAAGGCCGAATTTACCCTGGGCGTAAGATTTAGAAGGATGAAGTAAAGGCAACCCACTTTATGTATACCTTTTTTTGAGCCAAGCGGATTTGCACACTCAAATTCATCACAATACAACTCAATTTGGAGGGCAAACTTACTACTTGAAAACAAAGGATGATTTTTGAAGTAGCTTCCATCACAGAAGTCCTCATATTTGTCACTCTGTGCACATGTTTGCATCATCTCACAAATATTTTTATTCTTGAATATGAACTGGAGTGTTTTCAATATTGGAACATATATGAACTTGTCATTAACCGGAACTTGCTCATAGTTTCCAGTTTTGTTATTCCTTCTGGAATCATACCTTACTCCTAGGCGCAGTTCAACTGGCTGTACTATATCCCATTTTTCCCTGAAATATTTCTTCCATTTGCTATCAGAATTCAGTTGGCTAAAAGGGTTGTCCATACTTTTAAATAAGTCTTCTATGGCTGATCTGGAGGGGTTGTCAGCTGGGATTAAGTTCAACACTTGTTCCTGAATGTTACACTGCAAATCTCCAACAAATTCCTCTAAATTCTCAATGGTAGAAAGAACTACAGCATTTGATACTCCACTTCCCAAAAGTTTGGCTAAAATGGAGGCACACATATCTTTGTTGTGAGTTGACACTGAAGGGCCTGTTTCAATAATTTGGGATGAAGTAGAGGGTGCTTCATCATTTAGGCACTGATAATTATTGTGCTCTTGGCTGTCAAAGCTAGAGGGGGTCTCAGGAGGCACACAGGTGTTATCACACGAAGCATGTATATTTATCAAGTGTCTTCTAAATCCAGAATAACTTGAAAATTGCAAGCAACATCCTACTTGACCACATTTTAGTCTCAAATTTTTCCTAGGGTACATCCCATGAATTAGTTTGAGGTGCCTGAACAAAAGTAAAGCTGTACCAAAGGATGAAGCACAAAGGTAACATCTGAGCATTTTTGCTGGATAAGCTAATTACTGCTTGTTCATCAGCTTTGCTCTCAGCTCTTTGACTCTTGGGGTTTCTTCAGTTGTACCAGTGTCAATGTTGTAGAGGGTCGTTTGTAAAAACGTGTAAAGACTGGCCAGAGCATCATCATACTTCACTCTGAAAACAAAGTGGGACTGGAACAATTCGTCAAATGCACCCAAGGATGTACAAGACTGGCACGGTATAAGCTTCCCATCCAAGACTACGTAGAAGCTAGAAACCTGTGCCTTTGAAGTCCCTGCGGCCAGAAGATAGGGCTGACGGTTTCCTTCTGTGCTCATTAGGAAATCCTCCAGGCTCTGGCAGGACTGAAATTCATAGACAAACATCTACATATAAGCTATCACTTTAAAAAAAAAATGTTGCATGAGCAATATTTGGAATTATATTGTACTGTCTTCACAAATCTTTTGAAATTTCACCAGATGATCTGCTGCCTCACCAACACTGATCTTTTTCGGCCTCTTCCTTCCAGCTGGTTGTGGTGTTAAAAGATGCAAGAGGACGAGGAGGGAGGCCATATCACTGTCCCACTCTGCAGACAGTGTAAATAACACAGTTAACTTAAGAATGTAGATTATACTGTCAGACAGGATTGTAAGTTGTATGTTGAGGTCCAGCTGAAGTTACATTTAGTTATCCCTTTTTGAAATAAAATGTCAATGTGTAGTTTAAATGTAATGTTAATAGATGTTTACTATTAAAAATGCAGAACAAAGGTGCAAGCTGTTTTTTTTTTTACTGTTGCAATACTACCTGGCTCATCTGCAGTGTCAGGTTTTTCATTCAGGGCAGATGTTAGCAGTTTTTTCAGCAGAGCCGTCTCTCTGAGCTTCTTGGCCTCTTGGATGACTTTATCTTTAAAACCGGTTTCCCATTTTTCAAGGA
The DNA here is from genome assembly GCF_902150065.1 of Myripristis murdjan. NCBI lineage: Eukaryota > Metazoa > Chordata > Actinopteri > Holocentriformes > Holocentridae > Myripristis > Myripristis murdjan. The sequence continues at coordinate 30,941,608 of NC_044001.1, forward strand.
ACCTGGTCGCAGTCTCTGCTCCAAACATCAACAAGAAGTCTTGCAAAATCTAATACAAAAAAGGAAGGACTACTGTTACAATCACAGAAAGTAAAATCACGTATTTTCACAAATGTTTGTTTAAATTCATATTTTTTGCCTACCAGTCCCTTCATGTCCAAGAAACGAGGAAACATTTGAAGAATATCTGCTGATTGCTGTGGATCATGGAGCATCTGTTGACAATATTGGAATGTCTCCTTCATCTTTTGGAAGACTAAGTCACAATCAGTGGTGTGGTGAAGAAGTGACATGGCCTCCCTCACTTCATCTCCCATTTGCTGGTCATCTATTGAGCCAAATGTTCTTGGTGATGTGGGACCCCCTTTTAGCTCCACTCTGTTATGGGATGTAGATGTGGTTCTGGACTGACGTTGCACAGTCTTGACACGCCACTCAAGGAAGCCTTTGTTGCTCTGAATGTCATAGAAATGTTCCTGAAAGTAAAAGAGTACTTCTGGTTAGAGTTACAGTTTTGACAGCCTTAGTGCATGTATGCTGCTTCGACACCAAAGATCAACAAACCAAAACAGCCTTCATCATTTCACACCATGGTTACATTTCAAACTCACATATCCCTTTTTTGAGTATGGGTCCTTCAAAGATGGGAAGAGTGACACAATCCCAAGAGCATGAAACTCCTTTGTCGTCTTGTTTACAAATCTCCTGCAAAAGTATTGTTTATGATAATATTCTTGCCCAATTTACAAATGTGAATTTGACATCACTGACATCTAGTGTCTTACCCTTCCTTTTCACGCATGTGAGCCACAATGATGTTCACCATTAAACGCCTGGTGGAATCTTTCAAACTCCCGGTTTCTTCATACTCTTTGATCACAGTCATGCCTGCAGGCTTAGAAATGAGAATTTGCTCCACTGCCTAAAATACAAAACAATTAACAACAAAATGAATACATTAATTAAGCTGGACTTTGAAGAAAAGCCAACTTAAAAACAAAGTATGCAAGTTATAAGCGCAGGTGCTGTCCTTGTCAGGCTGAATCATTTGAGACCCAGCATCATTTGCTGGACTGCTCAGACTGCTTGAGAGGGACAACGAATCTGTTAGACTTAGGGAGGAAGACCCTTCACCACCTTGCTGCAGTAGTGTCAAATCTGAGGACAACAAATACAATAACAACATTAGATTACAGGGCACATACAATCAAAAATTAACAAATAAATAACTGCCATATATAGTAAGGTGCCATGGAGGATCAAGAACTAGCACATTTTCATTCCAAAAGATCACTGGTTTACTTTATTTAAATCACAACTTGCCCCATTAGATGAGAGGACCATTTTGTATTTCATAATAAACATTATAAGCCTGCCTACCACACCTACCGAGTGGCACAAATTCTGTCAGGTTGGAGCCATCTGCAAATTCTGTTGAGTCTGAGCAGTCAGCCATGTTCTTGGATGACTCTGCAAGTGGGATGACTGAAATGAACATGATAAAGGAGAGTCAAAATACATATTTTATTGCTCAGGAGGATATCAATCTGCAAGTTGCTGAGACTTTTTGAAAAAACATTACCACAACTCTGTAAAAGTTTTTTCTGCAAAAAACAAACAAGCCCAGAAATGTGCAATCCCCTTACCATCATCAATGGAGATGACAAAACACATTGATTCTGCTGCAAGTTCTGGAAAGACATCCTCATCCACCTCTATGCCCTGTTCATCTGTGACTTTTAGCACTTTATCTTCTGGTATGAGGAACTTCTGCTGCACTGAAGCACAATATTTAACACATTATTAAAAGATTATTTCCCCTTTAATGACATGAGATAACACATAGATACATCACCTACCTGCACTGATAAAATCCGAGAACCTGACCTCTTCCAGTTTCACGTATTTCTTTGTTCTCTGATGTTGTACCTTCAACAACATCTTGACCACTTGAGGGAAAAACAATAATTTTAATAAAACTACTTTAAAAAAAAAATGTCGCGGGGGCATACTGCCCAGCTGCTCTCGTTATTTTTGATTTGTTGTCTATACCGGTATATAAAGCCTTACCGTGATGTCATTTCTCGCACATCCCGTTCCTCGTGTCCGTTATGGCCCTTTCTGTGCCGAGTCAACGAAGCAAACAACAACATTGCGTGTTCAGTAACGTTACACGTTGATAGAACAAGAAAAAGAGTAGGCTAATGTTAACCCCAAACACACAAAGACATCCCTGCTGGTGACCAGCTTAATTCCAGCTGGTCTATGGTATAGCTGGTCTAAGGTGTGTTTTGGACACACTTTAGCTGGTCAAGCTGGAGAGGGCCAGCCTATGATGGTGGTTTTAGCTGGTCAAGCTGGAGAGGGCCAGCCTATGATGGTGGTTTTAGCTGGTCAAGCTGGAGAGGGCCAGCCTATGCTGGTTTTAGCTGGTCAAGCTGGAGAGGGCCAGCCTATGCTGGTGGTTTTAGCTGGTCAAGCTGGAGAGGGCCATCTTATGCTGATGTTTTAGCTGTTTTATACTGGTTTAAGGTGGTACACTACCTTGTTTCCTGAATAGAATATATGATGGTGAATTTCAGCCAGTTGCAAACAGCAGGAGATATATAAAAAAGGTATGTATTAACAAAATCCATTAAAATATGAGAAAGTTGAGTGTCAGTTTCATATTTACTGCAAACAACAACGTACCATCATTTATGAAGTAATTTTCATCATAACATTTAGAACATTGGAACAGTTAACAGAATCAGACGGTTGGTTGAGCTGGTCATGAAAATTTACCTAAATGGAGGCTATTTAAAGTCTATTTGTAAACATAAACAAAATAAAATAACACATTAAGTGAACTGAAGCAGAAAACTTTATTTAAATAAATTACCCTGTTAAAAAAAAACAGCATAGACCAGCAAGGCTGGTCACCAGCAAAACCAGCATGGGGTATGCTGGTTATACCAGCAAAACCAGCATATGTTGTGTTTTGATGCTGGTGACCAGCATCCTGTGCTGGTTATGCTGGTGACCAGCATTCCATGCTGGTTATGCTGGTCCAGCATCCCATGCTGGTTATGCTGGTCCAGCATCCCATGCTGGTGACCAGCATCCCATGCTGGTTATGCTGGTCCAGCATGGGATGAGCCCTCAATGAGCCCATTGAGCCCTCAGCCCTCATTAAGGAAGCCTGCACTGGCCCTGTATGGGCCCACTTAGGGCTGGCTAGAGGGTGCACAGCAGGCAGGCTTTACCTAGCCTTCAGGAAGCCCTCGCTAGGCCCACACTGATTTTGCAGTTAAATCCCCCTATTAATCTAAAACAATAAATCAGTTCCACACATAAATGTATTTCAGCTAGAAGTGTAGTTTCCTTTGGGAGTTCCATACATCTGAAATGGATGTGGTCATTGATGTATGCATTGTCAAAAATGTACAATAGTCAAAAGGATTCCAATCAATTCATTTATTAAATACAAACACATTACACTGAATGAAAAATGTTCTACTCTGCACATTACAGCCTTATTAATTTAAGACAGGGTTGTCAAACTGGTGCCATGGAGAGCCAAGAGGCTGCAGGTTTTCATTCCAACCGAAACCTCCACCAGGTGATTTCACTGATTGGTTCCTCCTTTCTGATACAAGGTGAGGTAATCAGTGAAATCACCTGGTGATCTATTGATATCTATTGTTCGTGACCCCCTAACTCTTCCTACTAAACATGGTCAACGGAACATGAGAGGAACTGCAGTCAAAATTCAAATATGAATGATTCAAATTCAGTTACTAGTGGCACATTTTTCAGCCCATACTTCAAACAAAGAAAAAGCAAAAACTCTGACCTCTCACCACCAATTGAGGTGATGTATTGATTGGCAAAGCTCACTCTTCCCCCAAAGTCTCTTGGGTAGTCAGCCGACGATGGTAGCGCTCCATTCGTCCACCCGCTGTCTCTTGAATTCCGTAGCCACACCTTAATCTCATCCTCAACTTCAGACTCCTGAGGACTTGGCTGGAGGGAGCATTTTCTTACAGCCTCTGAAACATAAAAGTAAAGGGGCCTATATAAAATACTGTGTGTAGTGAGCAGTATCTATATGCTATTTCTAATACCAGTGTTATCAAACAGTCATTTATTTTTGGCGGGCCGCCACAATATCAACACTGTCCTCCACATATTAATTTTCTATTTCCAGAGTTGCCACCATGTTCAATCACTTAGACAGCGTAGCAGTGAATAATATGTTAAATATGCCGACAGAGTGGATGTATTCCTTCTTTGTGTGTGTGTGTGTGTGTGCTTGAGTGAGACAGAGATATACCTTAATCTCTCTACTCTGTGTCACGAACCAGGAAGTCAAGATCAACTCCTCTTCTGTCTGTACTTCTTGGTTTTCTGTCTCTGTTCTGGAAGAGAGAGTAGGGTGGGAACAAAGATGGAGAGAAACAGAGGGATGGAGTGAGAGAGAAGGAGAGTAGAGAAAGAAGGCCAAGACGTGGGTAATTTTCCTTGTGAAAGACAAGAAAAGCACGTTACAGTATCTGTTTATTCTAGAATTCACACTGTTTGTTTGAAGATAACATTTGACATTATGAGCATATTTGGGTGTGTCATTTGTTGTCATTTGTTGTACAGGGCTCCAGACTGCGACCAAATGGTCACTTTTTGCAGGGACCCTTGAGACAGCGCAAGCATATTTGGCAACCACTTGCACGTGTGCAACTTGTAAATTTGCCGACATTTTTTTATGTCTAAAAATGTCCAGGAACTAGCGGTTATGAAGGGAAGGAGTTTTAGGGAGGTGTCGTTCAGACCTGATCACATCTGGATCAGCTGTCAGTCAGTTCAATAGCTGTTTGTGTCTGAGCACATCAGTGCTGTAATATTAGGCTCACAGCCATATGAGTTTCTCTCTCTGTACTGTTACCTGATCAACAAACATCTGCACTGAATAAAAACCTGCATGCAGTATTTAAACTGTGCACTGTGTCAGGCAGCGGCACACAAATAAGTTTTACTGAAAAGAAACGTTAATATTTTTGATTATTAGTATTGTCTGTTTTCACTGATGTCCTGATTTTAAAGTCACGGTTTAATAACCCAGAATTTTATAAAAGTGTCTTTTGTTCATCACACTTTATTGAGGCTAAGAGGCCACTCACACTGGCAAGTTTGATCCGCGCCCAAGCACGATTGCCCTTAAAATCCGGATTCTTTGACCAGTGTGATCGCTCCGTATCGTGCTTGAATACAGTACACTTCCCCCTCTCTGGCACGGTTGGAAGGGGTGTGCTTCTGCACGGTACGGGCGCGTACATGAGCACATGCACGGTCACGCACGCAGTGCGCGGACGTAAATCATGCAACTTTCCTCCTGCCTCTGCAAAACTGTTTAATGTGCGCAGCGCGATTACCGGCGAATGGCCGCGTTGCGCAATCAATAATCAACCATGTTGTCTGTGTCATTGTCCGTTGTGCTGCTGCAACCGCATATAAACAAAAGTCGGTTTATAATGAAAGTACAGCAGTCTGTGTGCGGCGATCCGGCAGACCTGGTGCTGGCCGGCGCAGCGTCGGCACCGGCCGGCACTGGCCGCGGCACCGCGCGGTGTGCGGTCACCCGGTCGCCCGGTCTGCCGGTTCTGCCAGGTGCCGCTCCGGCTGTCAGTTGGACCTTTCTGAAGAAGGAGGAAGTTACCTCCGAAACTGTCAAGGTAAATAAACATCCCATGTCTGATTAAAATGACCAAAAACGTTTTTTAGTTAAAAGGAAGACATGATGTATTTGAACTACATTTCTTTATAATGACATCGGGCCATGCCTGTTGTTGTCGTATTTCAACGTGATGACGTGCACACCGGGGGCAATCGTGCTTGGGCACGTTTGGGAAAAAGGTAATGTGAGTGCAGGCCAGCCGCTGACTGGGGAGGGGGGGATTTTGGCTTTAGGATGATACGGGCTCAAACTTGCCAATGTGAGTGGGTTATAAATGCTTGAGGAAAAAATTTCTTTTATCACTTTTAGCAGCGCTCAATGGTCAGCCTGAGAAGTGTTTTTTTTTCCCCTAGCAAACAGACTCATCTACTCTCTCTGACTTAAGTCCATAAAAATAATCCAAATCCATAACAGTTCACATGGGAAGTAGCTACTGATGAAAAGAAAACTATTTCTGATTAATGCAGTCATTTAAAAACTGACTGGGAGTTCTGGAATAAAAACAGCTGCTTGGTAATATTATCTCTGCTAATACTGACCACCATGCTGCCCATTACAAGTCACTTACACGCATCAGACACCGGCCTCCAAGTACCACTTCATTTTTAGCCAGAAAAAAAGCTGTGTACGTTAAGCCCTGACTGCTAATAGTCTATTTTAACGTACAGTAGCCTTTAAAACTTGGTACACAATACATTTCTCTCGCTGTGTTTCTCCACTGTGCTTGCCTCCTCACTCTTACACGTACTGAACTCCGTTTTACACTGTGGATCCTCCACGACTAGCATGAGTAAACCGTGAAGTGCCGTGAGGATGCGCAAACCGGCGCAAACAAAGTGGACTTGAGTAAGTAGAGGGTGTAAGGCCATGTTTAACAAATGCCCCCTCTGTCTCCTGTCCGCAAAAACATAGTACATACGGAGAGACTGTGACGTTAGCTGAAAAAGGCACAGACCCACACCGAGGAGTGTAGGTGGTGTGACCCACGCAGCTGGACCCTCAGCCTTCCTCACGCACACACTCAGACAGGTGAACTCACCCCCCCCCCCCCCTCAACATGGATTATTAAAATTATAGTAAAAGAAAAACGTCGGCAAATTCGACGCACAACGACGTGCGTGCTTTGCGAGAGTAGCTGTGAAAATATTGGCGCTGTCTCAAAAACGGCAAAATGCCACGATCTGATCTCAGTTTGGAGCCCCGACTGTTGTCAGAAAATTAAATACTCTCGCAGGCCACTGTGGTAATCGGACATGAGGAATATGAGAAACAGCATGATAGGGACCACTAGCCCAACCTTATATTTATTTTTCGCTGAGTGAAGTTTAAGCTAAGCCAACCGTCAACGTCAAGGTTTGCTAGCTGACAAAGATAGCTAACATTCGTCAACGTTCGAAAAAATGGCTAATGGTCTGAATTAACTAAAACCATACTCAAATACAATCCCAGCAGAACACACACTATTACAATATTTGCTGTAACATTAAACTTTAAGATGAAACATTACAATTAAAACTCACCTCGGGAAAATACCACCTTCAGCCAGAAGAAGTAACGGTCGCGCTCTGTTCCGGTGGGGATGTGAAGAGGTGAAGAGAAGTGTGTAGTGATATATGGCACCTCTTCAGCAGAAAATAGTTCCAAGCACGGACGTAATTTGGGAGGGCAGGGAGGACATATCCCCTCCACTTTTTCAAAAGGCAATTTTGGTCCCCTGCAGTTTTTACTGTCCAAAAACAATGTTACGCTATATTAAATGGAGACAGGTCAAGCACTGGGACCCAGCGGAAAACGGCCGCTCAAGGTGAAGCCTATTTCCTTTGAGACCGCCCACAAGCTCTTCGATTGGCTCTGCCGTTTCTTGCTAATGTGTGATTGGCCGTGCCCGCTGCCACTCACTGGTTGTAAACAGCGCCTGGACTTGCTCTCCGGTGGAAAAAGGGGAAAAAAGCGACGCGCATCACCGGTGTTTAGCTCGTTAGCCAGGAGTCCGTCTTCATCTGCCACTGTAGGTCCAATGATCGACGACACCATGTGTTTGGAAGCTTTGGCTAAGTTGATTATGTTAAATGTTAATAGTTAACTATTCTGTGGTCTTTGAGTCAAACTGACCCGTGTTCACTTTTCTTTTATATTTAAAATTATATTTTCTTCCATATAACTGCCTGAAAATGGCAGATGGTTCTCTGTTACACTCACTTCAAATAAAATTGATGATCACTACTTGCATTGAAATATATATATATATATATATATATATATATATATATATATATATATTTTTTTTTTTTTTTTTTTTTTTTTTTTTTTTTTTTCAGTTTCTCCCCTCCTGTGATATTCCCTGGTCAATTTGATCCGCTCACCGCTCACGCTGGGTGGTGGTCCAAACACTTGAAATGATTTCATTTCATTTTCACATATACCAGTCTGCGATAATCCATCCATTTATATGCCTGAGTTTAACTATTGTCAAAATAATTCAGAATTTCTCCTTATTTTTTTTTTAACTAAAAAAATGAGGTATAATTTTATGTAAATGAGGTCTATTGACCAAAAAAATGGTAAACTGTTAATTCTGAACCCTGCTAAACCTTTTAAAACGTCAATTATCTATTAAAAATTATAGGCTTTTCTTGTTAAAAACAAAAAGTAATATTTGTTCATGAGTTTTTAAGTGATCATGTGTAGACACAATCCAATTCAAATAATGGATTTTTTATGCATTCTGTGCAGAGGCTATAAATGCAGTCTCTCTCTGAATTTCAAATTACATTAAAAAAAAAAAAAAAAAACGCCAAAGTGTGGGAAATGACTTTGGGCTGCCTGCACAAAACCAGCATGGGCCCAAAGGTACAAAAGTTGCTCTGGACCCAAATGGGCTGGCCCACACTGGGCCAACATGGGCTTTCTGTGGGCAATCCACTATTATGGGCTGCTTACGGAGAGCCCGTGGTGAGCTCAGAGCTTTGGGCCTTGCCTGGGCAAGCCAGCACTGGGCCTGTGTAGGTTTGGTCTGGGCTGGCCCTAGCCCACAGTGCCCACAAAAAGCCTGCGTGGGCCCCACTGGGGCATGTTTGCTGGGGGATGCTGGTCCAACAACATCCCATGCTGGTCCAACAACATCCCATGCTGGTCCACCAGCATCCACCAGCATTCCCATGCTGGTCCACCAGCTACACCAGCATCAGACCAGCACTAACCAGCATTAACCAGCAAAGAATCCATGCTGGTCTATGCTGTTTTTTTCTTGCTGGCCATCCAGCTGGTCCAGCTCGACCACCAGCTTTGGTGACCAGCTAACCAAGCTGGCCACCTGTACTGATGGACCAGCAACACCAGCCTGACCAGCTTGTCCAGCCTGGTAAACCAGCTAAACTTGCCTAAAACCAGCTAAGACCAGCCTGGACCTGCTACCAGCTTTAGCTGGTTTAAGCTGTTTTTTTCAGCAGGGATGTCATGAGTATGGTGTTAATTCCACACGGAAAGTGCAAAAAAGTGGGGAAAAAAATGCAGAGCCAGAGTCAATATTAAGCATAGTCGGACATGTTCGGCGTTAGCTTCATCGGCTAACAGTTAGCTACGTTAGCTGTTGAATTTAACGTTTGCCACGAACGCTAGTTCGCTAGCTAACGTTAGCGAGTCTGGCCTGACAAAACATACAAATGTGTCGATATTATATTGGTCGAAGCCAACTATAATGTTAGTTTGAGGAATAAAGTGGCACTTTTACCTGCCTCATGTGTCCCGACACGTTTGGGGCAAACCTCAGCAGCTGACATTAGCTGCTAGAAAGTTCGGGCGTCAAAGTCTAAGACAAAATATACAAATTAACGTTTTTATACGGCTTCTTGTTGTCTTAAAGTCCTGCACAGCCTGATATATCGTACGTTTGATGAGTAAAAACTTTTACCTGGCTCGAGAGTCACGATGAAGTCCAAGTGAAGTCGACTGAGTGGAGCTCGGCGACGACGCTGCACGTTGACTCAGGTGTAATGTTGAAATAGGCTCCTCAACACTCAGTGAATGAACTCCGACATATCACTCTGCCAAAGAGTTACCCTGAACACAAGCCGTAGTTGAAGGTAGAGAATAAACTCCCAAAATCTAACACTTTAACACTTTTTTGTTTAACTCCAGATTTTTGAACTCGTAACTTGGGCCTGTGGTGTCATCATATGTACCTAATTCGACGCTTTTGTGAAATGGCTGCTGCCTCAAATAGCTGACAACATGTTTCATATGATAGCTAAAGCAAAGAAGCATATGAGTGCCAAGAGATTCTCTCAATGCTGTACATGGCTGCTCCGCAAGCTGCAATATGCTCAGCTGGCTAAGGAGAATACTGCCTTGATGCAGGAGACTGGAATGATTCTGGACGCCTGAAAGCAGTCGGCATCGAGTACTGGGGGAAAATGGAGGGGGGCCACCAGATGGAAGTGTTACAAGTCAGGCCAAGACTCTGACGCACCACCTGCTGTAGTATCAACGATTGATACTAGAGCTTACCTGATGCTACTTATGTGGATTGTGCCATTCAAACCCATGAGTAACACCCCTACACCTTCTAAGGTATGGACTAGTCATCATATAATGGACCCTTGTTTAATCCTGCAACACTACATGTTATGACACTTTACACGATGGATGTTACTGTTATGCACTGTTTTGTTCTGTGGGTTTGATGAGCATGAGTTTATAACACTGAGTGATACAATGGGAAATGATTATCTATGTTACGTTATATGATTGTGATTATAGCTCATGACTGGTTCCATGCTTATGTTTACTTTACTCCTGTGTGATGTGTGTGATGTATTATGACAGTCTCACTAACAATGACAAATATATACACTGGATCACTCTAATCAGATTAATTGGTTGTTTTTGGATTGTGTTTATTAACATGATTGCATCTCAGGTTGTGTGACTTGCAGTCACAAAGAGGGGAAATGTGGAAGCTATTTAAAGACAAAAAACACAGTAAACAGTAACAATGTATAATCTAAATAATTTATGGTTCACTAACTTAACAGTTAAGTTTTGTGTAAGTAAAACAAACTTTTTAAAAATTGAGCAGGAACCAGGCCTGAATAGAATTGTGTCAGGGAATCCCTGGACTTGCCTGGGCAAGATGCAGTGGTTTCAAAGGAAAGTACCTTTGACACAATTATTTTTAGGTCGGAAAAAGGCGTCAAATAAGGAAAGAAAAAGGGCTGTCCCTCAGATCCATTGTAAAAGCTGGGAGGCAACAACCAAGAATTTTTATTATTTGTCAAAAAATTAAAATAATAATAATAATAATAATAATTATTATTATTATTATTATTATTATTATTATTGTGAAAATAAATAACAATAATAATAACAACAACAACAACAATAATAATAATAATAATAATAATAATAATAATAATACACCAGAGGCCTGTATCACGAAGCAAGCTCAGTTTTCCCTGGATTTCTCAGAGGTATCCAGCTGCACTAATCGAGACCATGGTCATCAGGGATAACCGGTATCGCGACGCTTGTCATCAACTCGCTCACTCGATCCACGTTTGTCTTATCAAGAGCCGTGAACGCGCACGTATAAGAGTCCGGTTCCGAGGCAGCAAACCAATCACAAACATGAGCGACAAGGAAGAATGCACAGCGTATTTCACGGTGGAGGACCAGCGTATTATACTGGAAAAGTATGAGGAGGAAAAACAACATATTAAATCGAACACCGTGGCTCCCGCGAAGAGAAATCAGAATGCTTGGCAACGAGTTGCCGACTGCATAAATGCGAAAGTTACACATCAATGGCTCAAGTCCATATCTGACGCTGAAACCTATGAATTTACTGCACTGCACAGATGTGTTGTGTATATGACAAGCATTGTTGAATTCCTGCAGGTGTAACCCCTCAGGGATTAAAAGAATATGGGCGCAAGTAAAAATTAAACACACGAACATCACTGCATCTGGTAAGTTTGCCTTTTTATTATAGCCTGTTGTAGGAGCATGGATGTGTTTCTCACTTTCTCACCTTGGGTAATGTGTGTTAGAGGGTATGTCTTATGAAGGTGTGTCTTGTGAGTGTGTGGCTGGGTGTGTCACTGGAGCTGATTGATTGCCTGAGTAATATCGCCTGCACTTCCACCTGTCTGTGAATCAAGTTTGGTACAGAGAGAGGGTGAGGCAGGGTGCCAATATTTTCTGTTGACCGCTGAAGTGTTAAAGTAAAAAAAAAAAAACCTTTTACCATCCAGGTCGACAAGTCCATCTGCAAATGTATGTATGTTTCACTGAAAGGGTTAAAATACACCCTCAAACTGCAGGAATGGCTTCATTCTTCCTCTTTTGGCACGTCAGACAGATCCCAGCTTTCTCCTCTCACTGACTAATTTAAGTTTTTGATAGTCACCACACCTGTTATACAGGCTATAGTAAAGCTATAAGCTGACGCCACAATTCAATCACGTCAGTACATCAAGTTGATAGCCTGAATAAAATCATATACTAAGCTGCGTTAGAACTTAGCATGAACTAAAGGCAAATATAAAGGCCTACTCGCCCTCTTGAATGAAGGGTACAAATGATCCTTTTTCACATTTGCATCAGCAAGCTGTCAATTAGGCCCATTCTCTCACCCAGGAACAATTTGTCCCCCCCCCCCCAAAATATTTAGAGGTAATGAATTGTGCCATTTTAAATGTCCCTAAAATGTTGTGAAATGCCTCTGAAAATACTTTTAATTGTCAAATTTCCTTTAATGATCTCTCATTTCTGTTTTACTCTCCTACAGAATGTCAGCTCTGTATATCAGGCAGCTTTTAGCCAGACTGAAATGCTGCTTCAAATTATTATTACATCCTTTCTCTCATACGGATAGTCGGTAGCAAAATGTAACGGATTTGATTGGTCCAGGAAAATACTTTCACGCTGTAATATTCTCCTCACTATTTGAGCTCCTTCTTCAATGGGATTCTCAATGAATGGGCAGGCAATGTCTTTGCAAACAGATGATTGGCCAGGGGGTGGTACTTTATATAGGATTTGATCCTATTCTGAAAGCTAGCCTGCCTTGAAGCAGGCAGATATTTAGATATTTACTTCTGCTTCACTGACCTGCCTAATGAAATCCTTTGAAAATGGATTCGCTAATGAGAAGCAGCAATCGGTTTTCGTTGCCAGTTTGCTGTAAAAGGCTCCTTCCCTCCTCCGTAGCACTGTGAAATGCTGGGTGTTGGAACTTCTGTGGTGAAAGTGCCTGTCTTGTGAACAGGCTGCCATGGGTTCACATCCCAGCAGTATCTCAAGTTGTGTGTTTGATGTGAAATGCTTGTATCAAATGTTCCAATACAGGCTCGTTTCCAACATGGAAACCTTTACTTGAGTGCAAATCAACAGTATAAGTCATATTCGATTTTCGCCAGGCCTGAGAGAAGCGCCAGCGCTGGAGAAGCCTGGTTAGCTCAGTCGGTAGAGCATGAGACTCTTAATCTCAGGGTCGTGGGTTCGAGCCCCACATCGGGCGTGAGGCCACGCTGCTGATGCTTCACAAATGGTTTCTGGGGTTGTCGTTGCGACTTTACCTGCACGTGTAGAAGGCGCACAGCAACTTCTGTCACCATAAGGGAGATGGTGGAAGGATATGATGTCTGCCTGAATCTTTAGGATTGTAGCACAGACCAAAGATTACTGACCAAAAGTCCATGTTTCTAACCTCACCATACTGGTCCAGTTCATGTCTGTTTAGAAAATGACCAATTAGCATTGGGTTACCATGCACCTAAGGCGTTAAGGCCGGATTATGCTTCTGCCTTGCCGCGCACCTCCGAAAAATTGAAACTACGCGGACCCCACGTGGCCCCCAACGCAGGCCCCCCACTGACAACAAGAGCTATGACTGGTCTGCCCAACTACATCATTTCCGGCATTTCGCCCCTCCGGAGTCACGTCCTGTTGTTGTGCCGGCAGCGTCATTTTTAAAAGAACTGCTGTTGTGATGGCATCTCGACTCGTCGGTTGATTTCAAATTGTTTGGAAAGTTTGGATCATGCTGGATCTGGATCTCCTGCTGCTCCTTTTAAAAGTGCCGCTGCCGGCACAACAACGGGCGACCATACAACGTGGCGACCATACGCCACAGGGTCTGCAGGGAAAAAAAAAAAAAAGAAAAAAAAAAGCGCCCCATAGCGTTGTGGCGGAGGATTGCTTAGCGTTTAACGCAGAGGTATGTTGGGCGCACACCATCTGCGTGGCAACTGCGTGCGCGTTGCGTCGAGCGTCCGCAGAACCATAATCCGGCCTTTACTGTTAAAAGCCGCCAGCACTTTGGCCACCGTCCGCCCACGCGGTCAAGTTTAGTGTTATGGTTGGGTGAGGGGTCTCTTGGACACGCCCACTTTGTTGAGGTTACGGTTGGATGAGGGTTTACGTCAAAGCCTGTTTGAGCAATTGGCCAACCTATTTTATGGCAAGTCAGGGAGCTGGTGGGCGTGTCTTGCCAGAAATCCAGCGGGATCCCTAGCGGTGCGTTCGTAACAGGGTGGTCCTTTGGAATGCATGAGGTTTCCTTGTGAAATGCAAATTGCGGGTGTATGTGTTGTGATTTCCCAGGCAACGCAATACCCAGAATCCTTTTCGGCTAGTTTTTTTTTTGTTTGTTTGTTTTTTTCTGCCTTCATTGTAAAGATCCACTTTATTATTTTCAACTACATTTGACTCACTGATTTAATTTGGAAGTTGTTTTACAAGCCATCATATTTGTTGATCATGTGTGTATGCGAAAATGTCATACAGGAACACAAAGTCCACGCAGGAAGGCTACAGAAAGACACCGTGTATGATGTGGCTTTCCCAAAAGCCCTGATCAGATTTGCACCCGCTGAGCACCGTTCTTGCGCAGAGGCAATATCATAGTCTATGAAGGTCTACTGAGACGTGATTATTGCTGGTTGAAAACTTTACCCAATACCCCGCCAGGATGGCTTGAGATATAGCCAGCCTTGGCAATTTTTGATAGTCTCCAAGGAGGCTAACTGAAGTGTTAACAAAAACAGCATGCTAGTCCAACCTCAAGTTGCGCTGCAACTCCCACTTGTAGGTTTGAACAGACATACCGTAGCTTGTATCTACCAATCTCTGTATCATTTTTCTCTTGCATGGCAGCGCAGTTACGAAGTGTGTTTAGAAAATGACCAATTACCTTTGGGCAACTGTGTGCCTAACGTGTTATGACAAAAAAAAAAAAAAAAAAAAAAGAAGAGAAAGAGAACGCCAATAATAATAATGCGCCAGGTTCCCGCTCTCGCCAGTTGTTTCCAGCACCAAGGAGGACCCGGGTGCTGTGGCTTAGCCGGTCAAAGCGCCTGTCTTGTAAACAGGAGACCCTGGGTTCAAATCCCAGCAGTACCTTAACAAATGAGTTTGGGCTTGAGGAAAATTCGCAAGCTTTCACAGCTGCTTCTTTGAGTAGCCTTATGAAGTCTTCACAAAATCAAAATGCTAATGAGAAGTAGGAAAAATCTGTGTTTTTTCATATGAAAACTGTGATGTTGTCATCTGTTGCTAAACCAAGAAACTGTGCTTCCTGTGGCTTCCCTGGTCAATGCGCCTTGCCTATAAAAAAGGAAACCTCTGGTTCAAACCCTGGCACTTACCTGAAGATGTAACCATGGCTTTTGAGCTGTCAGATATTTACTTCTGCTTCACTGACCTGCCAAATGAAGTCTTTTGAAAATGGATCCGCTAGTGAGAAGCAGCAATGCGTTTTCGTTGCCAGTTTCAACATTTGCTGTAAAAGGCTCCTTCCCTCCTCCATAGCACTGTGAAATGCCGGGTGTTAGAACTTCTGTGGTTAGGGTTAGGGTTACTTCTGTGGTGAAAGCGCCTGTCTTGTGTGTTTGATGTGAAATGCTCGTATCAAATGTTCCAATACAGGCTCGTTTCCAACATGGAAACCTTTACTTGAGTGCAAATCAACAGTATAAGTCATATTCGATTTTCGCCAGGCCTGAGAGAAGCGCCAGCGCTGGAGAAGCCTGGTTAGCTCAGTCGGTAGAGCATGAGACTCTTAATCTCAGGGTCGTGGGTTCGAGCCCCACATCGGGCGTGAGGCCACGCTGCTGATGCTTCACAAATGGTTTCTGGGGTTGTCGTTGCGACTTTACCTGCACGTGTAGAAGGCGCACAGCAACTTCTGTCACCATAAGGGAGATGGTGGAAGGATATGATGTCTGCCTGAATCTTTAGGATTGTAGCACAGACCAAAGATTACTGTTTGTAACCTCACCATACTGGTCCAGTTCATGTCTGTTTAGAAAATGACCAATTAGCATTGGGTTACCATGCACCTAAGGCGTTAAGGCCGGATTATGCTTCTGCGTAAGCGGAGCGTACGGGGGTTGTGCGACCGCCGCAGAGCCTTGCCGCGCACCTCCGAAAAATTGAAACTACGAGGACCCCACGTGGCCCCCAACGCAGGCCCCCCACTGACAACAAGAGCTATGACTGGTCCGCCCAACTACATCATTTCCGGCATTTCGCCCCTCCGGAGTCACGTCCTGTTGTTGTGCCGGCAGCGTCATTTTTAAAAGAACTGCTGTTGTGATGGCATCTCGACTCGTCGGTTGATTTCAAATTGTTTGGAAAGTTTGGATCATGCCGGATCTGGATCTCCTGCTGCTCCTTTTAAAAGTGCCGCTGCCGGCACAACAACGGGAGGAGCGGCGACCATACGCCACAGGGTCTGCAGGGAAAAAAAAAAAAAAAAAAAAACGCCCCATAGCGTTGTGGCGGAGGATTGCTTAGCGTTTAACGCAGAGGTATGTTGGGCGCACACCATCTGCGTGGCAACTGCGTGCGCGTTGCGTCGAGCGTCCGCAGAACCATAATCCGGCCTTTACTGTTAAAAGCCGCCAGCACTTTGGCCACCGTCCGCCCACGCGGTCAAGTTTAGTGTTATGGTTGGGTGAGGGGTCTCTTGGACACGCCCACTTTGTTGAGGTTACGGTTGGATGAGGGTTTACGTCAAAGCCTGTTTGAGCAATTGGCCAACCTATTTTATGGCAAGTCAGGGAGCTGGTGGGCGTGTCTTGCCAGAAATCCAGCGGGATCCCTAGCGGTGCGTTCGTAACAGGGTGGTCCTTTGGAATGCATGAGGTTTCCTTGTGAAATGCAAATTGCGGGTGTATGTGTTGTGATTTCCCAGGCAACGCAATACCCAGAATCCTTTTCGGCTAGTTTTTTTTTTTGTTTGTTTGTTTTTTTCTGCCTTCATTGTAAAGATCCACTTTATTATTTTCAACTACATTTGACTCACTGATTTAATTTGGAAGTTGTTTTACAAGCCATCATATTTGTTGATCATGTGTGTATGCGAAAATGTCATACAGGAACACAAAGTCCACGCAGGAAGGCTACAGAAAGACACCGTGTATGATGTGGCTTTCCCAAAAGCCCTGATCAGATTTGCACCCGCTGAGCACCGTTCTTGCGCAGAGGCAATATCATAGTCTATGAAGGTCTACTGAGACGTGATTATTGCTGGTTGAAAACTTTACCCAATACCCCGCCAGGATGGCTTGAGATATAGCCAGCCTTGGCAATTTTTGATAGTCTCCAAGGAGGCTAACTGAAGTGTTAACAAAAACAGCATGCTAGTCCAACCTCAAGTTGCGCTGCAACTCCCACTTGTAGGTTTGAACAGACATACCGTAGCTTGTATCTACCAATCTCTGTATCATTTTTCTCTTGCATGGCAGCGCAGTTACGAAGTGTGTTTAGAAAATGACCAATTACCTTTGGGCAACTGTGTGCCTAACGTGTTATGACAAAAAAAAAAAAAAAAAAAAGAAGAGAAAGAGAACGCCAATAATAATAATGCGCCAGGTTCCCGCTCTCGCCAGTTGTTTCCAGCACCAAGGAGGACCCGGGTGCTGTGGCTTAGCCGGTCAAAGCGCCTGTCTTGTAAACAGGAGACCCTGGGTTCAAATCCCAGCAGTACCTTAACAAATGAGTTTGGGCTTGAGGAAAATTCGCAAGCTTTCACAGCTGCTTCTTTGAGTAGCCTTATGAAGTCTTCACAAAATCAAAATGCTAATGAGAAGTAGGAAAAATCTGTGTTTTTTCATATGAAAACTGTGATGTTGTCATCTGTTGCTAAACCAAGAAACTGTGCTTCCTGTGGCTTCCCTGGTCAATGCGCCTTGCCTATAAAAAAGGAAACCTCTGGTTCAAACCCTGGCACTTACCTGAAGATGTAACCATGGCTTTTGAGCTGTCAGATATTTACTTCTGCTTCACTGACCTGCCAAATGAAGTCTTTTGAAAATGGATCCGCTAGTGAGAAGCAGCAATGCGTTTTCGTTGCCAGTTTCAACATTTGCTGTAAAAGGCTCCTTCCCTCCTCCATAGCACTGTGAAATGCCGGGTGTTAGAACTTCTGTGGTTAGGGTTAGGGTTACTTCTGTGGTGAAAGCGCCTGTCTTGTGTGTTTGATGTGAAATGCTCGTATCAAATGTTCCAATACAGGCTCGTTTCCAACATGGAAACCTTTACTTGAGTGCAAATCAACAGTATAAGTCATATTCGATTTTCGCCAGGCCTGAGAGAAGCGCCAGCGCTGGAGAAGCCTGGTTAGCTCAGTCGGTAGAGCATGAGACTCTTAATCTCAGGGTCGTGGGTTCGAGCCCCACATCGGGCGTGAGGCCACGCTGCTGATGCTTCACAAATGGTTTCTGGGGTTGTCGTTGCGACTTCACCTGCACGTGTAGAAGGCGCACAGCAACTTCTGTCACCATAAGGGAGATGGTGGAAGGATATGATGTCTGCCTGAATCTTTAGGATTGTAGCACAGACCAAAGATTACTGTTTGTAACCTCACCATACTGGTCCAGTTCATGTCTGTTTAGAAAATGACCAATTAGCATTGGGTTACCATGCACCTAAGGCGTTAAGGCCGGATTATGCTTCTGCGTAAGCGGAGCGTACGGGGGTTGTGCGACCGCCGCAGAGCCTTGCCGCGCACCTCCGAAAAATTGAAACTACGAGGACCCCACGTGGCCCCCAACGCAGGCCCCCCACTGACAACAAGAGCTATGACTGGTCCGCCCAACTACATCATTTCCGGCATTTCGCCCCTCCGGAGTCACGTCCTGTTGTTGTGCCGGCAGCGTCATTTTTAAAAGAACTGCTGTTGTGATGGCATCTCGACTCGTCGGTTGATTTCAAATTGTTTGGAAAGTTTGGATCATGCCGGATCTGGATCTCCTGCTGCTCCTTTTAAAAGTGCCGCTGCCGGCACAACAACGGGCGACCATACAACGTGGCGACCATACGCCACAGGGTCTGCAGGGAAAAAAAAAAAAAAAAAAAAAAGCGCCCCATAGCGTTGTGGCGGAGGATTGCTTAGCGTTTAACGCAGAGGTATGTTGGGCGCACACCATCTGCGTGGCAACTGCGTGCGCGTTGCGTCGAGCGTCCGCAGAACCATAATCCGGCCTTTACTGTTAAAAGCCGCCAGCACTTTGGCCACCGTCCGCCCACGCGGTCAAGTTTAGTGTTATGGTTGGGTGAGGGGTCTCTTGGACACGCCCACTTTGTTGAGGTTACGGTTGGATGAGGGTTTACGTCAAAGCCTGTTTGAGCAATTGGCCAACCTATTTTATGGCAAGTCAGGGAGCTGGTGGGCGTGTCTTGCCAGAAATCCAGCGGGATCCCTAGCGGTGCGTTCGTAACAGGGTGGTCCTTTGGAATGCATGAGGTTTCCTTGTGAAATGCAAATTGCGGGTGTATGTGTTGTGATTTCCCAGGCAACGCAATACCCAGAA
Source organism: Myripristis murdjan (assembly GCF_902150065.1). Lineage (NCBI taxonomy): Eukaryota > Metazoa > Chordata > Actinopteri > Holocentriformes > Holocentridae > Myripristis > Myripristis murdjan. The sequence goes on from NC_044001.1 coordinate 30,961,135, forward strand.
TCCTTTTCGGCTAGTTTTTTTTTTTGTTTGTTTGTTTTTTTCTGCCTTCATTGTAAAGATCCACTTTATTATTTTCAACTACATTTGACTCACTGATTTAATTTGGAAGTTGTTTTACAAGCCATCATATTTGTTGATCATGTGTGTATGCGAAAATGTCATACAGGAACACAAAGTCCACACAGGAAGGCTACAGAAAGACACCGTGTATGATGTGGCTTTCCCAAAAGCCCTGATCAGATTTGCACCCGCTGAGCACCGTTCTTGCGCAGAGGCAATATCATAGTCTATGAAGGTCTACTGAGACGTGATTATTGCTGGTTGAAAACTTTACCCAATACCCCGCCAGGATGGCTTGAGATATAGCCAGCCTTGGCAATTTTTGATAGTCTCCAAGGAGGCTAACTGAAGTGTTAACAAAAACAGCATGCTAGTCCAACCTCAAGTTGCGCTGCAACTCCCACTTGTAGGTTTGAACAGACATACCGTAGCTTGTATCTACCAATCTCTGTACCATTTTTCTCTTGCATGGCAGCGCAGTTACGAAGTGTGTTTAGAAAATGACCAATTACCTTTGGGCAACTGTGTGCCTAACGTGTTATGACAAAAAAAAAAAAAAAAAAAAGAAGAGAAAAAGAACGCCAATAATAATAATGCGCCAGGTTCCCGCTCTCGCCAGTTGTTTCCAGCACCAAGGAGGACCCGGGTGCTGTGGCTTAGCCGGTCAAAGCGCCTGTCTTGTAAACAGGAGACCCTGGGTTCAAATCCCAGCAGTACCTTAACAAATGAGTTTGGGCTTGAGGAAAATTCGCAAGCTTTCACAGCTGCTTCTTTGAGTAGCCTTATGAAGTCTTCACAAAATCAAAATGCTAATGAGAAGTAGGAAAAATCTGTGTTTTTTCATATGAAAACTGTGATGTTGTCATCTGTTGCTAAACCAAGAAACTGTGCTTCCTGTGGCTTCCCTGGTCAATGCGCCTTGCCTATAAAAAAGGAAACCTCTGGTTCAAACCCTGGCACTTACCTGAAGATGTAACCATGGCTTTTGAGCTGTCAGATATTTACTTCTGCTTCACTGACCTGCCAAATGAAGTCTTTTGAAAATGGATCCGCTAGTGAGAAGCAGCAATGCGTTTTCGTTGCCAGTTTCAACATTTGCTGTAAAAGGCTCCTTCCCTCCTCCATAGCACTGTGAAATGCCGGGTGTTAGAACTTCTGTGGTTAGGGTTAGGGTTACTTCTGTGGTGAAAGCGCCTGTCTTGTGTGTTTGATGTGAAATGCTCGTATCAAATGTTCCAATACAGGCTCGTTTCCAACATGGAAACCTTTACTTGAGTGCAAATCAACAGTATAAGTCATATTCGATTTTCGCCAGGCCTGAGAGAAGCGCCAGCGCTGGAGAAGCCTGGTTAGCTCAGTCGGTAGAGCATGAGACTCTTAATCTCAGGGTCGTGGGTTCGAGCCCCACATCGGGCGTGAGGCCACGCTGCTGATGCTTCACAAATGGTTTCTGGGGTTGTCGTTGCGACTTTACCTGCACGTGTAGAAGGCGCACAGCAACTTCTGTCACCATAAGGGAGATGGTGGAAGGATATGATGTCTGCCTGAATCTTTAGGATTGTAGCACAGACCAAAGATTACTGTTTGTAACCTCACCATACTGGTCCAGTTCATGTCTGTTTAGAAAATGACCAATTAGCATTGGGTTACCATGCACCTAAGGCGTTAAGGCCGGATTATGCTTCTGCGTAAGCGGAGCGTACGGGGGTTGTGCGACCGCCGCAGAGCCTTGCCGCGCACCTCCGAAAAATTGAAACTACGAGGACCCCACGTGGCCCCCAACGCAGGCCCCCCACTGACAACAAGAGCTATGACTGGTCCGCCCAACTACATCATTTCCGGCATTTCGCCCCTCCGGAGTCACGTCCTGTTGTTGTGCCGGCAGCGTCATTTTTAAAAGAACTGCTGTTGTGATGGCATCTCGACTCGTCGGTTGATTTCAAATTGTTTGGAAAGTTTGGATCATGCCGGATCTGGATCTCCTGCTGCTCCTTTTAAAAGTGCCGCTGCCGGCACAACAACGGGAGGAGCGGCGACCATACGCCACAGGGTCTGCAGGGAAAAAAAAAAAAAAAAAAAAAACGCCCCATAGCGTTGTGGCGGAGGATTGCTTAGCGTTTAACGCAGAGGTATGTTGGGCGCACACCATCTGCGTGGCAACTGCGTGCGCGTTGCGTCGAGCGTCCGCAGAACCATAATCCGGCCTTTACTGTTAAAAGCCGCCAGCACTTTGGCCACCGTCCGCCCACGCGGTCAAGTTTAGTGTTATGGTTGGGTGAGGGGTCTCTTGGACACGCCCACTTTGTTGAGGTTACGGTTGGATGAGGGTTTACGTCAAAGCCTGTTTGAGCAATTGGCCAACCTATTTTATGGCAAGTCAGGGAGCTGGTGGGCGTGTCTTGCCAGAAATCCAGCGGGATCCCTAGCGGTGCGTTCGTAACAGGGTGGTCCTTTGGAATGCATGAGGTTTCCTTGTGAAATGCAAATTGCGGGTGTATGTGTTGTGATTTCCCAGGCAACGCAATACCCAGAATCCTTTTCGGCTAGTTTTTTTTTTTGTTTGTTTGTTTTTTTCTGCCTTCATTGTAAAGATCCACTTTATTATTTTCAACTACATTTGACTCACTGATTTAATTTGGAAGTTGTTTTACAAGCCATCATATTTGTTGATCATGTGTGTATGCGAAAATGTCATACAGGAACACAAAGTCCACGCAGGAAGGCTACAGAAAGACACCGTGTATGATGTGGCTTTCCCAAAAGCCCTGATCAGATTTGCACCCGCTGAGCACCGTTCTTGCGCAGAGGCAATATCATAGTCTATGAAGGTCTACTGAGACGTGATTATTGCTGGTTGAAAACTTTACCCAATACCCCGCCAGGATGGCTTGAGATATAGCCAGCCTTGGCAATTTTTGATAGTCTCCAAGGAGGCTAACTGAAGTGTTAACAAAAACAGCATGCTAGTCCAACCTCAAGTTGCGCTGCAACTCCCACTTGTAGGTTTGAACAGACATACCGTAGCTTGTATCTACCAATCTCTGTATCATTTTTCTCTTGCATGGCAGCGCAGTTACGAAGTGTGTTTAGAAAATGACCAATTACCTTTGGGCAACTGTGTGCCTAACGTGTTATGACAAAAAAAAAAAAAAAAAAAAAGAAGAGAAAGAGAACGCCAATAATAATAATGCGCCAGGTTCCCGCTCTCGCCAGTTGTTTCCAGCACCAAGGAGGACCCGGGTGCTGTGGCTTAGCCGGTCAAAGCGCCTGTCTTGTAAACAGGAGACCCTGGGTTCAAATCCCAGCAGTACCTTAACAAATGAGTTTGGGCTTGAGGAAAATTCGCAAGCTTTCACAGCTGCTTCTTTGAGTAGCCTTATGAAGTCTTCACAAAATCAAAATGCTAATGAGAAGTAGGAAAAATCTGTGTTTTTTCATATGAAAACTGTGATGTTGTCATCTGTTGCTAAACCAAGAAACTGTGCTTCCTGTGGCTTCCCTGGTCAATGCGCCTTGCCTATAAAAAAGGAAACCTCTGGTTCAAACCCTGGCACTTACCTGAAGATGTAACCATGGCTTTTGAGCTGTCAGATATTTACTTCTGCTTCACTGACCTGCCAAATGAAGTCTTTTGAAAATGGATCCGCTAGTGAGAAGCAGCAATGCGTTTTCGTTGCCAGTTTCAACATTTGCTGTAAAAGGCTCCTTCCCTCCTCCATAGCACTGTGAAATGCCGGGTGTTAGAACTTCTGTGGTTAGGGTTAGGGTTACTTCTGTGGTGAAAGCGCCTGTCTTGTGTGTTTGATGTGAAATGCTCGTATCAAATGTTCCAATACAGGCTCGTTTCCAACATGGAAACCTTTACTTGAGTGCAAATCAACAGTATAAGTCATATTCGATTTTCGCCAGGCCTGAGAGAAGCGCCAGCGCTGGAGAAGCCTGGTTAGCTCAGTCGGTAGAGCATGAGACTCTTAATCTCAGGGTCGTGGGTTCGAGCCCCACATCGGGCGTGAGGCCACGCTGCTGATGCTTCACAAATGGTTTCTGGGGTTGTCGTTGCGACTTCACCTGCACGTGTAGAAGGCGCACAGCAACTTCTGTCACCATAAGGGAGATGGTGGAAGGATATGATGTCTGCCTGAATCTTTAGGATTGTAGCACAGACCAAAGATTACTGTTTGTAACCTCACCATACTGGTCCAGTTCATGTCTGTTTAGAAAATGACCAATTAGCATTGGGTTACCATGCACCTAAGGCGTTAAGGCCGGATTATGCTTCTGCGTAAGCGGAGCGTACGGGGGTTGTGCGACCGCCGCAGAGCCTTGCCGCGCACCTCCGAAAAATTGAAACTACGAGGACCCCACGTGGCCCCCAACGCAGGCCCCCCACTGACAACAAGAGCTATGACTGGTCCGCCCAACTACATCATTTCCGGCATTTCGCCCCTCCGGAGTCACGTCCTGTTGTTGTGCCGGCAGCGTCATTTTTAAAAGAACTGCTGTTGTGATGGCATCTCGACTCGTCGGTTGATTTCAAATTGTTTGGAAAGTTTGGATCATGCCGGATCTGGATCTCCTGCTGCTCCTTTTAAAAGTGCCGCTGCCGGCACAACAACGGGAGGAGCGGCGACCATACGCCACAGGGTCTGCAGGGAAAAAAAAAAAAAAAAAAAAAAAGCGCCCCATAGCGTTGTGGCGGAGGATTGCTTAGCGTTTAACGCAGAGGTATGTTGGGCGCACACCATCTGCGTGGCAACTGCGTGCGCGTTGCGTCGAGCGTCCGCAGAACCATAATCCGGCCTTTACTGTTAAAAGCCGCCAGCACTTTGGCCACCGTCCGCCCACGCGGTCAAGTTTAGTGTTATGGTTGGGTGAGGGGTCTCTTGGACACGCCCACTTTGTTGAGGTTACGGTTGGATGAGGGTTTACGTCAAAGCCTGTTTGAGCAATTGGCCAACCTATTTTATGGCAAGTCAGGGAGCTGGTGGGCGTGTCTTGCCAGAAATCCAGCGGGATCCCTAGCGGTGCGTTCGTAACAGGGTGGTCCTTTGGAATGCATGAGGTTTCCTTGTGAAATGCAAATTGCGGGTGTATGTGTTGTGATTTCCCAGGCAACGCAATACCCAGAATCCTTTTCGGCTAGTTTTTTTTTTTGTTTGTTTGTTTTTTTCTGCCTTCATTGTAAAGATCCACTTTATTATTTTCAACTACATTTGACTCACTGATTTAATTTGGAAGTTGTTTTACAAGCCATCATATTTGTTGATCATGTGTGTATGCGAAAATGTCATACAGGAACACAAAGTCCACACAGGAAGGCTACAGAAAGACACCGTGTATGATGTGGCTTTCCCAAAAGCCCTGATCAGATTTGCACCCGCTGAGCACCGTTCTTGCGCAGAGGCAATATCATAGTCTATGAAGGTCTACTGAGACGTGATTATTGCTGGTTGAAAACTTTACCCAATACCCCGCCAGGATGGCTTGAGATATAGCCAGCCTTGGCAATTTTTGATAGTCTCCAAGGAGGCTAACTGAAGTGTTAACAAAAACAGCATGCTAGTCCAACCTCAAGTTGCGCTGCAACTCCCACTTGTAGGTTTGAACAGACATACCGTAGCTTGTATCTACCAATCTCTGTATCATTTTTCTCTTGCATGGCAGCGCAGTTACGAAGTGTGTTTAGAAAATGACCAATTACCTTTGGGCAACTGTGTGCCTAACGTGTTATGACAAAAAAAAAAAAAAAAAAAAGAAGAGAAAAAGAACGCCAATAATAATAATGCGCCAGGTTCCCGCTCTCGCCAGTTGTTTCCAGCACCAAGGAGGACCCGGGTGCTGTGGCTTAGCCGGTCAAAGCGCCTGTCTTGTAAACAGGAGACCCTGGGTTCAAATCCCAGCAGTACCTTAACAAATGAGTTTGGGCTTGAGGAAAATTCGCAAGCTTTCACAGCTGCTTCTTTGAGTAGCCTTATGAAGTCTTCACAAAATCAAAATGCTAATGAGAAGTAGGAAAAATCTGTGTTTTTTCATATGAAAACTGTGATGTTGTCATCTGTTGCTAAACCAAGAAACTGTGCTTCCTGTGGCTTCCCTGGTCAATGCGCCTTGCCTATAAAAAAGGAAACCTCTGGTTCAAACCCTGGCACTTACCTGAAGATGTAACCATGGCTTTTGAGCTGTCAGATATTTACTTCTGCTTCACTGACCTGCCAAATGAAGTCTTTTGAAAATGGATCCGCTAGTGAGAAGCAGCAATGCGTTTTCGTTGCCAGTTTCAACATTTGCTGTAAAAGGCTCCTTCCCTCCTCCATAGCACTGTGAAATGCCGGGTGTTAGAACTTCTGTGGTTAGGGTTAGGGTTACTTCTGTGGTGAAAGCGCCTGTCTTGTGTGTTTGATGTGAAATGCTCGTATCAAATGTTCCAATACAGGCTCGTTTCCAACATGGAAACCTTTACTTGAGTGCAAATCAACAGTATAAGTCATATTCGATTTTCGCCAGGCCTGAGAGAAGCGCCAGCGCTGGAGAAGCCTGGTTAGCTCAGTCGGTAGAGCATGAGACTCTTAATCTCAGGGTCGTGGGTTCGAGCCCCACATCGGGCGTGAGGCCACGCTGCTGATGCTTCACAAATGGTTTCTGGGGTTGTCGTTGCGACTTCACCTGCACGTGTAGAAGGCGCACAGCAACTTCTGTCACCATAAGGGAGATGGTGGAAGGATATGATGTCTGCCTGAATCTTTAGGATTGTAGCACAGACCAAAGATTACTGTTTGTAACCTCACCATACTGGTCCAGTTCATGTCTGTTTAGAAAATGACCAATTAGCATTGGGTTACCATGCACCTAAGGCGTTAAGGCCGGATTATGCTTCTGCGTAAGCGGAGCGTACGGGGGTTGTGCGACCGCCGCAGAGCCTTGCCGCGCACCTCCGAAAAATTGAAACTACGAGGACCCCACGTGGCCCCCAACGCAGGCCCCCCACTGACAACAAGAGCTATGACTGGTCCGCCCAACTACATCATTTCCGGCATTTCGCCCCTCCGGAGTCACGTCCTGTTGTTGTGCCGGCAGCGTCATTTTTAAAAGAACTGCTGTTGTGATGGCATCTCGACTCGTCGGTTGATTTCAAATTGTTTGGAAAGTTTGGATCATGCCGGATCTGGATCTCCTGCTGCTCCTTTTAAAAGTGCCGCTGCCGGCACAACAACGGGAGGAGCGGCGACCATACGCCACAGGGTCTGCAGGGAAAAAAAAAAAAAAAAAAAAAAAAGCGCCCCATAGCGTTGTGGCGGAGGATTGCTTAGCGTTTAACGCAGAGGTATGTTGGGCGCACACCATCTGCGTGGCAACTGCGTGCGCGTTGCGTCGAGCGTCCGCAGAACCATAATCCGGCCTTTACTGTTAAAAGCCGCCAGCACTTTGGCCACCGTCCGCCCACGCGGTCAAGTTTAGTGTTATGGTTGGGTGAGGGGTCTCTTGGACACGCCCACTTTGTTGAGGTTACGGTTGGATGAGGGTTTACGTCAAAGCCTGTTTGAGCAATTGGCCAACCTATTTTATGGCAAGTCAGGGAGCTGGTGGGCGTGTCTTGCCAGAAATCCAGCGGGATCCCTAGCGGTGCGTTCGTAACAGGGTGGTCGTTTAGAATGCATGAGGTCTCCATATGCAATGCAAACTGCAGCTGCTGGGTCAGCAGATCTGATTTACACCCTTTGAAAACCATACACTGCTTAGATAAGAGTTGAACCATAATAAAGCATGCCGTGAAAGATCAACAGCATAAAGTTTGTCTAGATATAGATAATGATCAACAAGATCAAAGATTTTTGTGAGATCAATAAATGTTGTTCCAGTGAGATTACCACAATCAAGATGCAGAAAAAAACATCATTTTTAAAGAGCAGTGGTGTTGGAGAAACTGGGTCTAAAATCAAATTGATATTGAGAGCATTATTTTTTTCAATTAGGTACTGAGGTAATTGATTATAAATATTTTTTCAAATATTTTGGCATTGGAACAGATGATTGAAATGGTTCTACAATAATCGGGATCCAATGTGTCAGCTCCCTTGTGAAGGAGGGCACTACCATTTCCAGTGCACTGGTATTTCACAGAGTGAGATGTTAAACAAATCAGCAGCAATACATATCAGTACGAGATGCTAATTCAGTGAACCTAGTTTCGCTGCCTTCAAATCCAGGACCACTGCTCTCCTTAAGATCACAGATGGCCTTACAAACATCAGTGGGAGTTATTGTGTCAAAATTAAAAGTACTTTGACAAACTAAATTGGAGTCAGAGGTCATATGCACCCTTTTGGTAATTAAGTCAGTACCGAGTGAGGAAAAGTGCTGATTGAAGGCATATGCAATAAGGACAGGATCACTCAGTATTATATCAGCAACTCTGAATTGATTGGGAGAACAGGATCACTCAATATTATATCAGCAACTCTGAATTCATTGGGAGAACATTCATCTCATTTGTTAAGAATGTCTTTGATTTTAGACCAGAATTGTTTAGGATTTTTAAAATTGTTGCTGAGACAGTCTTTATAGAAATTAGATTTGGCATTCTTAACTTGAGCCCATGCTTTATCCCTCTGCCTCAACAGAGATATGAGTTCAGAATTAATCCAGGATAGATGTCTCGCTTTACTTTTAGACATTTCCAAGGAGAATGTTTGTTAACCACCTTGAGGAATTCTGATTGAAAGAAATCCCAGGCATGGTGAGCATCAGGTATTAAATGAAGTCTATCCCAATACCAGATAGTTCATTAATAAACATTTCAGGGTCTATTTTTTTTTGGGCTGTATAATTTTAATTGATTTTGGTGAAGCTTTATCTTCCACACACAATAAACCACCGAATGGTCATTGAAACAATCTGACAAACTAACAGTTTTTGAGATTCTATCTGGATGTGAGACAAGTATCCAGTTGAGCAGTGACTGCAAGGTGGGGATATCTCTAGTGGGTTCAGTAATTAGTTGTGTTAAATTCAGATTAGAGAAAACAGTTTTATCTTTACAAGAAGACCTATCTAGCCATTTTTTGTTAAAACTGCCTAAAATTATCATTTCATTACTACAGTCAATAGAGTTGATAGTAATATTCAGGCAACTAGATGATTCAGCAGGTGCAGCTGGGGGTCTGTACACATTTCTTTTTTGATATATTTATTGGCATGCAGAATTACTTTAACCAAGAGACACTCAAAATATTTTTGTTCTTCACAAGGTATTACTAGTTCAGAGGCCCATTTTGATTAAATATATATAGCCACTCCACCACCTCTGGTGCTTTGGTTACATGACTTCCCAGTCTGAAATTTTACTACACAAGTGTGTTTCAGAGAGCATAATGATACCTGGTTTGTGAGAGGCAACCCATACTCTGAGTAAATCAGTTTTTTATACAAGGTTCCTGACATACATGTGTGTAATTTTTAATCCTTTCGTATTATCCACTTTACAATCAAACAATGGTTGGCTCTATCACTGTTCAGACATAAACTAGAGAGATCATTTGTCCAAATATAAGTTAAAAGGTTATACAAACAGAATACATTAATAACAAATATGCAAGAAAAAACAGAATAAAACACAATCAAAATTAAATTAGATTGTAGTCCAAACACAGACCCAAAACACATAGGCCAGGGCATCTCAATAGGTCTCAAGAAGAGCACCAGAAAGCACAGTCTGTATAAGAGGAGGGAATAGCTGAAACTAAAATTAAGTCACTACTGATTGATCATTTATTTTGAATATGAAATAACAGAACAGCAAAGAGTTTAAGATAAACATAAAAAAGTGCATATTCGAAAAGGAGTGAGAAGAAGTATAACTTATGTGCTCCCACCCCTTTTCACAATTATTCAGTTAATGCGCAGCCACAATATAGGGATACGTGAGGGATGCATACAGAGCCACGCCCCTTCCTCCTCTTGGGAAGTCTGATCACAACCTACAGCCTACAGCCACAGTACACTCCCCTAGTGCAAAGACAGTCTATTACAACACGCTCCATCAGGAAGTCGTCGCCTGAAGTGGAGGACGCCCTGAGAGACTGCTTTGAGGCCACAGATTGGGATGTACTGTTGAAATCACACAGTGGGGACATAGAGGAGCAGACACACTGTCTGACAGATTATTTAAATTTCTGTTTGGATGTTGTCACCCCTGCCAAGACTGTACACTGCTACTCAAACAACAAACCCTGGGTGACTCAAGAGGTCAAAGCTGTTCTTAACAGGAAGAAGGTAGCTTTCAGGAGCAAAAACAGGGAGGCAATGAAATCAGCACAGCGGGAGGTGAAACAATGCCTAAAAGAGGCAAAGGACATCTACAGGAGGAAGGTGGAACAGAAGCTGAGTGGGGGTCACATGAGCGAGGTCTGGGATGGTGTTAATACCATCACAGGCCATAAAACAAAGCCCGTACCGACAGCAAGGGGGACAGTGGAGGAGGAAAATAGGTTTAACAACTTTTTTTAACTGGTTTGATCAGCCCAAGACACTGGAGCGGCTCTTCCTCAGTCTCCTCAGGCCCCAAGTGCAGCATGCCCAGGACCCACTACAGTTTGCCTACCGGACAGCTGTTGGTGTGGAGGACGCCATTCTCCATCTTCTACATCGCACCTACTCCCACCTGGATAAGGGAAGTGGCTCAGCGAGGATCCTATTCCTGGATTTCTCGAGTGTTTTTAATACCATCCAGCCCCTTATACTGCAGGACAAACTGATGAGGATGCAGGTGGACCCCTGTTTGGTGTCCTGGATCTCTGACTATCTCACCATTAGACCACAGTATGTCAGGCTGAGGGACATCACATCTGACACTGTGGTCAGCAGCACGGGAGCACCTCAGGGGACGGTGCTGGCCCCCCTTCTCTTCACCCTATATACATCAGACTTCCGTTACAGCTCAGAGCTGTGTCACATCCAGAAGTTCGCCGATGACACGGCCATTGTGGGATGTATTGGGGGTGACAGTGAGGATGAGTACAGGAGCCTGACCCTAACCTCAAAAACTAAGGAGCTTGTCGCCCAGTGTCGATCAAGAGTGACGAAGTCGAGATTGTAGGCAGCTACAAGTACCTCGGGGTGTGGCTGGACAATAAACTGGACTGGTCATGCAACACAGACCACCTGTACAAGAGGGTCCAGAGTAAGCTGTACTTTCTGAGGAGGCTGCGGTCTTTCAACATCTGCAGTAAACTCCTTTGCATGTTTTATCAGTCTGTGGCCGCCAGTGTCCTCTTTTATGCTGTGATATGCTGGGGAGGAAATGTGTCAAAGAAAAACTCCAACAGGCTAGACAAATTGATCAGGCGAGCCGGCTCTGTGGTCGGCAGGAAGCTGGACTCCCTGGTGACAGTTGCAGAGAGGAGATCCTTGAACAAACTACTGGCTATCATGGATGATGCCAGCCATCCCCTGCATACTGTCATCAGTGCACAGAGAAGCCGGGTCAGTGGTAGACTGATTCTGCCCAGAAGCAAGACCAACAGACTCAAGGACTCCTTTGTCCCTCGTGCCATTAAACTGTATAACTCTGCACTTGGGAGGGAGAGAGCAGACTGGGGGAGGAGAGGGGATGAAGGGGATGATGAGCATTCCTGAGAAAACAAATGAGCTGAATGGGTGCAATGGTCTTATGGTGTGCAATATATTTTAATTCCAGTTTTTAGTAATATATTACTGTTCTTTATTACTGCAATTATTTTTATTTTTATATTGAACAGTGCTTACTGTTTATTGTTATACTGTCGATACTGCGCTGCCATTGGAACTCCAATTTCCCGAGGGAATTCCCAAGGGATTAATAAAGTACTATCTATCTATCTATCTATCTATCTATATACATAATCCATATCCGTGTCCATACACATAGAATATATACACTTTTTTTTTTTTTGGTATGCATCTTTATACACATAATAATAATACCCCCCCCCCCCCCCCCCCCCCCCCCCCCCACACACACACACACACACACACACATCAACACACTCACGCATGCATGCAGTGCATGCAAAAGCACCAAAAACAAAGAAAATGAGAGAAAACATATATACATGTGTGATGACCCCTCCCCCCTGCCTAGGTTGGGCCATGTCAAGTTGTTGGGGCATTACTTGGTGGTGGGATATTTTGGTTTGATGATTTGGGGTTGACATGATTAGTTTTGGTTTACCCTGTTAAATTAAATTTATTCTATTTAAGCCTGTAAGAATCTGTGTGGTCTCCCCTATTTTTTGTCTGAACTCTGAGCTGGTTCATGACAAAGTGGGGGCTTGTTATTCTTAGATTTGTTAACTTGTTTTGTCTTGATTAGTTGTGGCAATTGTTTGGATTTTTCCCGTAAGTAATACTGGGGAAACTGTTTTTTGGTGCCACATTGGATGGTGAAAATATTCTCCTATGTAACATTTACAGGAGATTCACACAGATTTTGGTTTGGTTGTCTGGGGAGAGAGCTTATTTTTTCCCTGGTATAAAGTGTTTGCTGGTTCAAATGAAATGGTTTTGTTTTGGATTTCTTTTCCCCTGTTAGGCTTTAGACAGCGGGTTCTGGTTGGGGAATCCGTTGTTCTCAACTGTAGTGTGGTGGTGAACGTGGGTAGAGCATTCTGCTCTGGAACACCTTCAGTGGCTTCTGGGTGGTCGCTAGTCTAACCAGTTGCTTTCCCACCCCACTGAGTTTGAGTGTATAAGTGTATAACTGCTCGAAGACTAGGGTTGAGTTAGTTAGTATTTGGTGAGATAGGCTGGGGGACTGAATTCCATTGTTTTGTCATTTTTGTTTGTGTATGAACCAGCATTGGTGAGTATTGTCTACTGGTCAGTAAGTGTTTTGAAAATGGCTTCTATGGTGGAGGATTTCATTCAAACTCTTTCCATGGAATTGTTGGATGTGTGTAAACCTTATGTGTGTTCTCCTGCAGTGACCCCTACAAGCTTAACATTTGAGCTGCAGAAGGAATTGTTAATGCTCAATTGGAACATGAGGAAATGATCGAGCAGAAACTATTAGAAGTGGAAGTGATGAAGCAGAGAAATGAGCAGATGAGGTTGGATCTTGAACATTATAAACTTGACTTGATAAATGAGGGGAACCTGTCTACTGAGGATGCAGTGCAGGAGGAATCTGTGTTTGAGGTTGGTGTCATTCCAGTACCAGTGCAAAAAAATGGAGCTTGTCTGTGGTTTGGTCACTGGAGAGGTGGCAGTTGGGATGCAGCTGGCATTGCCTGCTGATGGGGTCAACATAATGCTGGGCAAATGCCTGACAGAAGACAAAGTTTGGACAGACGCTCCACCACCTAATGTGATCACCCAGGTGCCTGTGTCTATGCCTTCAGAGCCAGAGGTTAGGACAGTTGAGTCTGATCCTGGATTGGAGTTGTTTCCTGCTTGCGCAATAACCAGTGCTATGTGTCCTGCAAGAGATGAGGCTGATCAGCTGGTTATAGGGGAGGTGCAAGTTGTTGCAAAACCAGTGCCCCTTGAGTCCATTTCTCATAGTGAGCTAGTGCAAGAACAAGAAGCTGGTTTGTCTTTGACGGCCCTGTTTGAGCTGGCTTCTCCTGAGGAGGATAGGGTAACGGCAGCTCAGGGGCATTTTGTACAGGGTGATGTCCTTGTGCATAAATGGTGTGCACAAGAAGCCAATTGTGTGGGTGAACCAACTGTGGAAAGTGATTGTAAGGTCATTCCACTTTTTAAAGCAGGAGATAAACACAGCTTTAACAATTATAGACCAGTATCATTGCTTTCACAATTTTCAAAAGTGCTAGAAAAATTGTTTGTTCAGAAATTAGATAGCTTTATTGAAAACAATAATTTATTGAGTGAGAGCCAATATGGTTTTCGGACAAACCGGTCTACAGGTTTAGCAATAATGAAAATCATAGAGGACATAACAACAGCAATTGACAGAAAGAAGACTGGCATGGGATGTGCACGGCCCAGGACAGGAAGACTGCAACGAGTGATTAAAACTGCCCAAAACATCATTGGCACCCATCTACCAAGCATCAGTGATATCGGGGAGGTGAGGTGCCTGCGCAGAGCCAAAAGGATCCTAAAAGACAACACCCACCCCAGCCACAGCCTGTTCACCCTGCTGCCGTCAGGCAAAAGATACAGAAGTATTCGCTGCCGTACAACCAGACTACAGAGCAGCTTCTTCCCTCAGGCTGTGAGACTACTAAATGCACCATCTGAACTCCTCCAGGCTTAATAATTCTATTTTCTACACAATCAATCAATTAATCAATCAAGAGGGAACCACACTTTAATTTCATTATTCAACCTGTTGTATAATGACAAATACACTTCCTTGTATCCTTGTATCCTTAAATAAATTTACAATAGGGGTATTCATTGATTTAAAGAAAGCATTCGATACAATACATCATTCAGTTTTAATTTCTAAGCTGAATACATATGGGGTGAGAGGAGTTGCTCTAAACTGGTTAACGAGCTATCTACACAACAGACAACAATATGTCCAATTTGCTGGTAATACATCAGAATATCTGAAAATTGAATGTGGGGTCCCGCAAGGCTCGGTTTTGGGGCCTAAACTTTTTATTTTATATATTAATGACATTTGTGAAGTCTCAAAATTATTGCAGTTTGTTTTGTTTGCCGATGACACAAATTTCTTCTGCTCTGGAGATAATTTAAAAACTTTATCAGAAAACATTGAAAATGAAATGGTTAAGCTTAAATCTTGGTTTGATGAAAATAAGTTATCATTAAATTTGAAAAAACTAAGTTTATGGTTCTTGCTATTAAAAGAAAGGATGATGTCACATTATCCATTGATGGAGTTAATATTGACAAAGGTATCTGAGTTTAGGTTTTTGGGCGTCAGATGAAAATTTGACATGGAAATCTCATATATCATATGTTAAAACAAAGGTGTCTAAGAATATTTCCATTTTGAACAAAGCTAAGTATGTTTTGGATTGTAACACAATGAGAATACTGTATTGCGCACTTATACTGCCTTATTTTAGTTATTGTGTAGAAGTATGGGGAAACACGTATACAAGTAATATAATGCCATTATTTTTAGTACAGAAAAGAGCTGTTAGAACAATTCACAAAGCTGAATTTAGAGAACATACCAATAGATTATTTGCCAAGTCAGGATTATTGAAACTTAACGAGATAATAGAACTGCAGACATTATTAGTTATGTTTAAAGCCAAAAATAGAGTATTGCCAGAGAACATGGAAAATCTTTTTGTGTTTACCTCAGAAGATGAAAATCACAGAAGGAGATTTGATTTTAAGCATCAAGTTACTCGGACCACTTTAAAACAAATGTGTGTTTCTGTTGCCAGTGTAAAACTTTGGAACTCTCAACAGAATGACTTAAAGGGTTGTACAGATATTGTGCAGTTTAAAAAAATGTATAAAGACAGACAAATTAGGAAATATGCTTCTGAAATTTAATTGGATGTTCATTTTTATTTGTTTTGAGATTGTACATTTTTACTTAATGGGTTATTTTGCTTCAAGTTGTTGTAATCAAGGGTGCAGTCAATGATGAGCAAAGGGTAGGTAACTGGAGACGACAGCCCATCTAGGATTTCTTGTGTTCAAGTAAGGGGCAGACAAAAATAAGAATTATATTCTTCTCTCTGCTCCTTTCTAATCATGAAAAGCATCAATCTGAAATATGTGATGTAAATTTTTTTGTACTAATTTCATTACTGTGCATTTTCATGAACGGAATAAATAACAATGAATGAATGAATGAATGAGTTGTCAGCAGTCTGAGCCTTTACAGAACTTGTTTCGTTATGTAAATGGTTTTGGGCACAGACTCTATGGCACGGCGAATGACAAAACACAGGTTAAAGAAGTCACAAAACACAATAAAATCCTTTTTTGACCGTAAAGCAAAACAGCAGCAGTGCAGTCCTGAGGCCTGTACCATAAAGCTGGATTAACATAGTCAGGCTTTCTCTTACTTATCTGGCTTCACTCAACGAGACATTAGCACTCAGGATTTTCGGTACCATAAAGCCGGCTATCAACTCACTAATTCAACCCAGGCTTTCCAATCTAGATCTGTGCGCGCTCACATAAAAAGGGCGGAGTTTGCTGCAGGCGACCAATCGCAGACATGGAAAAATCTATCCGAGACGCATACGTCACAACCGAGGAGTAGACAATAATCATTAATAAATACGAGGAATATAAATCAATAATCTAGGCAAAAAGCAACACAGTTGCAGCTGCTAAAAGCCGCAAGGAATGGTGGCAAAAAATCGCCGACTGTGTCAATGCGTAAATTAGTGGGATTATAATATTACTTCCCCACCATGACGGCACGAGTAGAACTGACTACAGTAACATGTGTGTTCAATAAATGAATGTGTCTCCCACTCAGCCATACACTCCCGCAGAGGAACTGGCCCTCTCTCACAGTGAGGGTCGACCCTCGCTGGACCGCAGCCTTCAGTTTGAGTTTCGTCAGAATCGTCACTTTGATTCAACTGGTTTTGATGTTTCATTTTATAAAGCATCTGACGCCTCGTGATTATTCTGCTGGTTAAAAATATTATTTCACCGTCACTTAAAGACAGTAAAACATTTAGCATCAACTCCCATGTGGACTTTTCAGGGCAGACTCCCTAAATACTAAATATGAGCAAACTAATGGAAACCTAAAGGAGCCCAGAGGCTGGCGTGTATTTTATCAGACTTTTATTTAACCCTCTGAATTAAATTCCCATAATTTATTTTAATAAACATTAAAAAAAAAAAAAAAAAAAAAAAAATCATTAGGCTACATCAGTCTACAAGATAATTTTTTGGTTGGACAGTGCAGTCGTGAGTAACAAAAAAAAAAAAAAAAATACAAGAAGAATTGTAAAATGTATTAATTTTAATTTTATAAAAGAAGAAGAAAGGGAAAATTGGCAGGCCATTTTCCAAGAGAGCTGATTGGTCAGTAGGTGGGGCTTTTCTACCTGCTGAGCTCTTATCCTGAACTTAACCTGCTCCGGAGCAGGTTAGGTGTTCAGCATACGTTACCACGGCAACGTAGCCCGATAAAAAGTAAGCCACCTTTATGGTACAGAAAAGCCAGGGTTAAGCCTGAAGTTAGCTCGCTAAGCCCAAATCCAGCTTTATGGTACAGGCCTCTGGAGATCATGGGCTCTAGTTTTGCAGACCTGGCGAGGCGGGGGCGTAGCGCAGATGCGCTTCGCCAACTGGGTGTGGCCAGGCGGATTTTCCAAGTTTGGCACGCCGTTCTCGGTGGCGCAAGTACTCCGCCTTTTTTGTTTGATGATTTGGGACTGACATCCTGATTAGTTTTGTTTACACTGTTAAATTAAATCTATTTCCTTTAAACCAGTAAGCATCTGTGTGGTTTCCCCTATCTTTTGTCTGGACTTTGAGCCGGTTCATGACACATGTACACACACACACACACACACACACACACACACACACACATATATATATATATATATATATATACACTATATTACCAAAAGTATTCGCTCACCTGCCTTTACTCATACTATGAACTGAAGTGCCATCCCATTCCTAACCCATAGAGTTCAATATGATGTCGGTCCACCTTTTGCAGCTATTACAGCTTCAACTCTTCTGGGAAGACTGTCCACAAGGTTGAGGAGAGTGTTTATAGGAATTTTTGACCATTCTTCCAAAAGCGCATTGGTGAGGTCACACACTGATGTTGGTCGAGAAGGCCTGGCTCTCAGTCTCCGCTCTAATTCATCCCAAAGGTGTTCTATCGGGTTCAGGTCAGGACTCTGTGCAGGCCAGTCAAGTTCATCCACACCAGACTCTGTCATCCATGTCTTTATGGACCTTGCTTTGTGCACTGGTGCACAGTCATGTTGGAAGAGGAAGGGGCCCGCTCCAAACTGTTCCCACAAGGTTGGGAGCATGGAATTGTCCAAAATGTTTTGGTATCCTGAAGCATTCAAAGTTCCTTTCACTGGAACTAAGGGGCCAAGCCCAGCTCCTGAAAAACAACCCCACACCATAATTCCTCCTCCACCAAATTTCACAGTCGGCACAATGCAGTCTGAAATGTACCGTTCTCCTGGCAACCTCCAAACCCAGACTCGTCCATCAGATTGCCAGATGGAAAAGCGTGATTCATCACTCCAGAGAACGCGTCTCCACTGCTCTAGAGGCCAGTGGCGGCATGCTTTACACCATTGCATCCGACGCTTTGCATTGCACTTGGTGATGTGTGGCTTGGCTGCAGCTGCTCGGCCATGGAAACCCATTCCATGAAGCTCTCTGCGTACTGTACTTGGGCTAATCTGAAGGTCACATGAAGTTTGTAGCTCTGTAGCAATTGACTGTGCAGAAAGTCGGCGACCTCTTTGCACTATGCGCTTCAGCATCCGCTGACCCCTCTCCGTCACTTTACGTGGCCTACCACTTCGTGGCTGAGTTGCTGTTGTTCCCAAACGCTTCCATTTTGTTATAATAGAGCTGACAGTTGACTGTGGAATATTTAGGAGCGAGGAAATTTCACGACTGGATTTGTTGCACAGGTGGCATCCTATGACAGTTCCACGCTGGAATTCACTGAGCTCCTGAGAGCGGCCCATTCTTTCACAAATGTCTTGTTTCACAGTCTGCACGCCTGAGTGCTTGATTTTATACACCTGTGGCCAGGCCAAGTGATTAGGACACCTGATTCTGATCATTTGAATGGGTGAGCGAATACTTTTGGTAATATAGTGTATGTGTGTGTGTGTGTGTGTCAGAGTACATGAGCGGTGCGGAGCTGGAGCGAGCGAGGAGCGGTGCGTCGTTATTTAACGCGGTGCGGTGGTGCGGGTTTCTTTATTGCCGTTCCATCGCTCCGGTGCGGAGCGAGTGGTGAATTACCCCTGCTCCCTGCTTTTATATATATATATATATACAGTACAGGCCAAAAGTTTGGACACACCTCCTCATTCAATGCGTTTTCTTTATTTTCATGACTATTTTCATTGTAGATTCTAACTGAAGGAATCAAAACTATGAATGAACACATGTGGAGTTATGTACTTAACAAAAAAAGGTGAAATAACTGAAAACATGTTTTATATTCTAGTTTCTTCAAAATAGCCACCCTTTGCTCTGATTACTGGTTTGCACACTCTTGGCATTCTCTCCATGAGCTTCAAGAGGTAGTCACCTGAAATGGTTTTCCAACAGTCTTGAAGGAGTTCCCAGAGGTGTTTAGCACTTGTTGGCCCCTTTGCCTTCACTCTGCGGTCCAGCTCACCCCAAACCATCTCGACTGGGTTCAGGTCCGGTGACTGTGGAGGCCAGGTCATCTGCCGCAGCACTCCATCACTCTCCTTCTTGGTCAAATAGCCCTTACACAGCCTGGAGGTGTGTTTGGGGTCATTGTCCTGCTGAAAAATAAATGATGGTCCAACTAAACGCAAACCGGATGGGATGGCATGTCGCTGCAGGATGCTGTGGTAGCCATGCTGGTTCAGTGTGCCTTCAATTTTGAATAAATCCCCAACAGTGTCACCAGCAAAACACCCCCACACCATCACACCTCCTCCTCCATGCTTCACAGTGGGAACCAGGCATGTGGAATCCATCCGTTCACCTTTTCTGCGTCTCACAAAGACACGGCGGTTGGAACCAAAGATCTCAAATTTGGACTCATCAGACCAAAGCACAGATTTCCACTGGTCTAATGTCCATTCCTTGTGTTTCTTGGCCCAAACAAATCTCTTCTGCTTGTTGCCTCTCCTTAGCAGTGGTTTCCTAGCAGCTGTTTGACCATTAAGGCCTGATTGGCGCAGTCTCCTCTTAACAGTTGTTCTAGAGATGGGTCTGCTGCTAGAACTCTGTGTGGCATTTATCTGGTCTCTGATCTGAGCTTCTGTTAACTTGCGATTTCTGAGGCTGGTGACTCGGATGAACTTGTCCTCAGAAGCAGAGGTGACTCTTGGTCTTCCTTTCCTGGGTCGGTCCTCATGTGTGCCAGTTTCATTGTAGTGCTTGATGGTTTTTGCGACTCCACTTGGGGACACATTTAAAGTTTTTGCAATTTTCCGGACTGACTGACCTTCATTTCTTAAAGTAATGATGGCCACTCGTTTTTCTTTAGTTAGCTGATTGGTTCTTGCCATAATATGAATTTTAACAGTTGTCCAATAGGGCTGTCGGCTGTGTAGTAACCTGACTTCTGCACAACACAACTGATGGTCCCAACCCCATTGATAAAGCAAGAAATTCCACTAATTAACCCTGATAAGGCACACCTGTGAAGTGAAAACCATTTCAGGTGACTACCTCTTGAAGCTCATGGAGAGAATGCCAAGAGTGTGCAAAGCAGTAATCAGAGCAAAGGGTGGCTATTTTGAAGAAACTAGAATATAAAACATGTTTTCAGTTATTTCACCTTTTTTTGTTAAGTACATAACTCCACATGTGTTCATTCATAGTTTTGATGCCTTCAGTGAGAATCTACAATGTAAATAGTCATGAAAATAAAGAAAATGCATTGAATGAGAAGGTGTGTCCAAACTTTTGGCCTGTACTGTATATATAGAGGATGCCATCTCCACTGCTCTCCACTCAGTCTTCACTCACCTGGAGAAAAGCAGCACCTACATCAGAATGCTGTTTGTTGACTTCAGCTCAGCTTTCAACACAATCTCCCCCATGAAGCTGATTGGAAAACTGAACACACTGGGCATCAGTACCACTCTCTGCAACTGGATACTGGACTTCCTCACAAACAGACCCCAGTCAGTTCGGATTGGCAGTCTCTCCTCCTCCACTCTAGTGCTCAACACCGGAGCCCCCCAGGGCTGTGTGCTCAGCCCCCTCCTGTTCACACTGTACACCCACGACTGCAACCCCAGACATGGAGAGAACTCTATTGTGAAGTTCGCGGATGACACCACCATCATCGGCCGGATTTCCAACAATGATGAGTTTTCATATCGGGAGGAAATCAACCATCTTGCAAAATGGTGCACAGACAACAACCTTCTGCTCAACGTCAGCAAAACCAAAGAGCTGATAGTTGATTTTAGGAAAAAGGAGGCAAAGACACACAACCCTGTCTACATCAATGGAGCTGAGGTGGAGCAAGTGAGCAGTTTTAAGTTCCTGGGAATCAACATAACAGAGAACCTAACATGGACTTCACATATCTCTGTCCTTAAAAAAGCCCAGAAACGGCTGTATTTCTTAAGGAAACTTAAGAAAGCAAAATTCCCACGCCAAGTTCTTGTCAGCTTCTACAAAGGAGCGATTGAAAGCATCCTGACTGGAAACATCACAAACTGGCATGGGATGTGCACGGCCCAGGACAGGAAGACTCTGCAACGAGTGATTAAAACTGCCCAAAACATCATTGGCACCCATCTACCAAGCATCAGTGATATCGGGGAGGTGAGGTGCCTGCGCAGAGCCAAAAGGATCCTAAAAGACAACACCCACCCCAGCCACAGCCTGTTCACCCTGCTGCCATCAGGCAAAAGATACAGAAGTATCCGCTGCCGTACCACCAGACTACAGAGCAGCTTCTTCCCTCAGGCTGTGAGACTACTAAATGCACCATCTGAACTCCTCCATATTTAATAATTTTATTTTCTATTCAATCAATTAATCAATCAAGAGGGAACCACACTTTAATTTCATTATTCAACCTGTTGTATAATGACAAATAAACTTCCTTGTATCCTTGTATATATATATATATATATATATGCTGTGTTTTTCCTTGTTGCTCATGTTTGTGATTGGTCAGCTGCCTCAGACTCCGCCCCTTATACGTGCGCGTTCACGGCTCTTGATGAGGCAAACCTGGATCGACTGAGTGAGTTGATAACCAGCGTCGTGATACCGGTTATCCCCGATCACCATGATCTCCATTAGTGTAGCCGGTTAGGTCTGAGAGATCCAGGGAAAACTGAGCTTGCTTCGTGATACAGGCATCAGCTGTACTGCTACCGGTAGTACTAGCTAAGCTAGCTAATAAGTTGGGTGATTCAGGACTTCTCTCATAAGCGCTGGAGCTCGATGACTGAGTCAAGGTTTGTTTTATTAGTAGTGGACTGGACTGGACACAGCAATCCCGGATTATTAGTTAGACTTTTGTTTGTTAGCACCGAGGCGGGGACCTCGCAGAGCACAGATCACAGACACATCACAGATTTGCCTGCGGAACAGGTAAGTTATGTGTTGTCATGCTAACGTTATCTGATGGTCTTGTTGGAATACCGGTAACTGTTAGCCTTATTGTAACCATGGTAACGTTAGCTAACGTTAACGTAGACATCACTTGGTTTATGTTGTTGTGCAGCTTGTGTGGGCGGGCTAAGTTAGCTATGGTTTAGCCTATTGTTGACTGCCTGTTCACCTATTGTACTGTAACCCAGAATCATCATTAACAGTAATATGAGCGGAGCGATTGCGGAGCGGAGTGGAGCGGTGTTTAGAGGAATTGGGGTGAGCGATTCGGTGCGAGGTGCAGGCCGCAGGGATGGTTGGAGCGGGGCGGTGCGAGCGAATTGCCGTTACTGCGTGAGTTTGGTGCGACTATTTCTTCCGCTCTGAACCGCTCACGTACTCTGGTGTGTGTGTGTGTGTGTGTGTGTGTGTATACATATATATACATACACACACACACAATGTATATACATGTAGTAATAAAAGCGAAACCCAGAAAAAAATGATATTATTCATTAACCTCATACCTCATGAAGATTCTTTCTTTATATCTTGTTTTAAACTGGTTAATATTTTTACACTGCTGTAACTCCAAACCGAGACTGTTCCATAGCTTAAATAAATAAATAAATGAATAAATAAATACACATATAAATATATAAATGCATAAATAATTAAATTAATAAATATTTCTACATGTATTTATTCATTTATTTCTGTTATTTATTTATTAGGCTGTAGTGAAGCACCGACCAGGCGACCGGGGGATGAAGAGGCTGTAGTGAAGCGCCGACCGGGCGGTGAAGAGGCTGTAGTGAAGCGCTGACCGTGTGTGTGTGTGTGTGTGTGTGTGTGTGTGTGTGTTTCTTCGACTTTCGACGGGTCGACCTTTACGTTAATGCCCTACTAGCTACTGTGTAATACGCAATGGAAAGCGTTTTGAGAGCCATCGTCAGTGATATATGGTCACTGGTGAATGATGTAGTAAATCATGCACCCACCCACTACCTCCAGTTTCGCGTTCATCCATGCATGAATCATTTGCTTCTGTCTGATTGGCTCAGTTGACCAATCATGCTTAAGACTGCTTAAGGACCGCCCACCTTATTAACATAGGACACAGGAATACAGAAATAAATAAATGTGGAGAAGGAGAAATACAGAAATAAATGTAGGAATAAATAATAAATGTATAAATAAAATAAGGAATAAATAAATGAGTAAATGTATAAATACATAAAAGTATAAATAAATAAATAAATAAATGTAGAAATAAATAAATGTAGAAATACCCAAATAAATAAATAAATGCATGAATAAAAACAGAAATAAATAAATAAATACATGTAGAAATATTTATTAATTTAATTATTTATGCATTTATATATTTATATGCGTATTTGTTTATTTATTTATCTATTGTTTTGTCATTTTTTGTCCTCCATACCTCTCGATCACTGAATAATTTTTGAATATTTCCTGGCAATAATTTATTCCTAGCTTTGAACATTATCTGTGCTGTTTGGAATTCAACAATGTCCCCTGTCATGCAGCTTTAAAAATAAAAATAAATAAAAAATAAACCAATTTCATTAATGGCAGTATAGTGTAAATAACACAGGCCTGACTTAGACCAATACAGTTGATTATAATTGAGTTTGAGTGGATAAACAAAAGAAAGACACAGAGAGAGAAAATGAAAGAAAAAAAACAATATTAGCATACACTGTAAAATCCAATTAATTATCATTACTTACAAAAAGCATGCAAACCGATTGCACTTAAAAAAAATAAGTTAGGAGAACTAGGTATTTTAAGTTGTACTAACTAGCACTTCCTTTGTAGCATACACTTACAAATGAGTTTAAGCAACTAACACAATCAAGTTGAGTGTACTTGATAACTTATTTTAGATACACTCTTGACTTAAGACTACTCAGAATTACTATTTTAATCTACTAAATCATTGCATGTGAAATTTACTGTGTTCAGTCCATATAACACACTTATCTAAGTTGGACTAACTTAGCATTTCTAAGTTCTATATTTACTTGAATAGCAATCTGACTTACTTTGCTAAAACCATGCAAACTCGACTTCAGCAATGGTCAGTGGTTCAAATATCTATACAGGAATTAAAAATAGGTTCCAATCTCCTAAAATAATCTGAATTACAATTAAACATCATAAACAAAGGTAATAACACAGTTGAAAGTTCAAATATATAATTTTTTTTTATTATTTTTCTTCCATTTGTATAAACTTTTTTAAAAGATAGCCTTTAATTGTGGTTGCCATGGCGGCGCGCATAGACGCAGCGGCTACAGCTCTCCACTCTCGGTGCCGTATTATATGTTTTTGTATGTGTGAACGGTTGTGTTTTTAGCTTAAAACACCACTTTATGTTGGGCAATGTACGCGTACAGTCGTCAGCACCTTTTGAGCTTGGGATTGTGCTGCGAGGTATCAATTTCGCCGGACTTTCATCGCTACCAGGACATTCCGGAGGACGCCGTTAGAACACCGGGGTCTCCGTGGATAGTTCTTCCCAGTGACAAGTCCAGGAGGAAACGTAAACAAACAAGGAAACAACAGTTATCAGGACCTTTTGAGCTTGGGATTGCGCTGCGGGATGCCAATTTCACCGGACTTTCGTCGCTGCCAGGACATTCCGGAGGACGCCGAGGCTGCAGGGCCGGCGCGTTGACACGGCTGAAAGGACAGCCCTTTGGGCCGCCACCTCCCAGCATTTTCCAGCGCCAGGTCCATGGCGAATACGGGATGACGAACTGTGCTTGCACATCCAACAAGTGTTTCCGTGACTGTTGCATTTTTTCTGATATCAGAGACATGGCTGCAGCCATCTATTACTGGACTTGGCTATTCAACTAGCAAGATGCACGATGCTTTCTATTCTCCCCTGCACCAAAAGGACTGAGCCCTAATTTCGTTGCATTATTATACGTATATGATTGTGCAATGACAATAACAATCTATCTATCTATCTATCTATCTATCTATCTATCTATCTATCTAATTACATCCACAAACGCAGCTTTAATACTGTACAATCAATAATACAGTAAACACAGCTTTAAAACTGTAATAACACTTTATAGACCACCCTTGGTAAAGAACCAACATGCTGACAAGTGCACTTCAGTATTCCTGAATAATGTTACTCAAAAATCTAAATAAAAGTATTAAAAAAAAAAAACTCTCCTTCTCTTCTCCCCATCTCCTTCTCTCATCTACCACTCTCCTTCTCTCTCTATCTCCTTCTCCTCTCTCATCTCCTTCTCTCATCTACCCCTCTCCTTCTCTCTCTTTCTCCTTCTCCTCTCCCCCTCTCCTTCTCTCATCTACCCCACTCCTTCTCTCATCTACGCCGCTCCGTCTCCTCTCCCCCTTTTCTTCTCCTTACTAAAAAATATTTTTCAAAAAACATGCCGTCAATTGCAAAGTGGCTTCATTCAATGAGTGCAAAAACCTGAGAGGGTAATGACTGGCAGTGGATCTCACATATGTGGATGAATGTACGTATGTACCTCTAACTCGCTGATGAACCCATGCGCTGACAATTTGAGTGGTGTCTTATAGTGAACAATAAAAAACAACTGAATCCACTTGTACATTTGCATTCTAACTCAACAAGAGATTTTTAACACTTTGCAATTTTGGCAGAGGTTTGTTCTCTCCTAGGCCAAGCATCACTCTTTGAATGAATCCGAAAGTGTTTTCATGGCTTTTGGGTAGTCTAAATGTAAAGCGTATGACAATCCAAACAAAAGAAGTCACTGGGATCATCACCAAGTAGAACAGGGAGGCCTCGGAGTACAATGGTTCGCATTGCCGTCACATCTGGATTCTAGAAGTGGATGATGAACACATTAAGCTCTAGATAATGCAGCATTCAAAAGCTACAGTACAAAACAATTGTTGTTGCAAAAAAAAAAAAGCAGCAAAACAGCAATCACTATTTGAAATCACCTTACCATGAGAAATAAAGACAGACAAAGCCTTTCATAGACTGCATCAACTTGTTGCACCAACTCTGTCAGGGTCTGCCCCACACTTCCTTTCTTTGCATCAAAGCGTGGTGTGTGGCAGTCATGGGCCTCAAAAAAGTCCACCTGTAGGTTCTTGGTGACTACCCTATTGAACTCTGCATACACCTGCAACACACAGCAAAAAGCATGGTGAGTAAATAGGATTGGGCCAGTGTGGAAAAATACATTCACAACCGTTAATAGTTTAATTTTATTACAACAGTAATTGGCAGACTGTCATTTAGTATTCAGTCACAAGGCAGAATGACTGAATTACAGAAGATGAGAAGAGTATTAGAGCCACTGAAAAAAAAAAAAGTAACAATAATACAGGGGTGTAAAAAAAAAAAATGTTCAGGAAACAGTCAGAATTCTAAGGAAAAAAGTCAGAATTTCTCAGATGTCTGACTTTTTTATTTTTATTTATTGATTTTAAGTAAGAATAGTCTCTCAATTTAATCTAATTAAGGCGCAACACTTTGTCAAAAACATTTCTACTGCTGATGGCTATAACTCCTTAAAGGAATAGTTCACCCAAAAATCAAAATATAGTTATCATCTACTCATCACCTTGCAGGTAAGATGTCAGGGGAAGTTTTCTTTAGCCCTCTAGCACTGCTGGAGCTCCACGGGGAAACAGCTTCCTGTATTTTTTACAAACAATGGATGTCTGCGGTAAACACAGGCAAAATCGAATAAAAGTACCTCCAAAAAAGAGGGATAGTTTGTGAAAGAAGAGGGCAGCATCATGATGACAAGAAAGCAACTTCAGCCTCTATCAAAAAAAAAAAGGTTTGGTTTGCCACGAACAATCACACAGACAGTGCTAGACTAGCGGAGGGAGAACTTGAGGTCAAGTTCCCAAAGCTTTTTCTTGAGTGTGTTGAAGCAGTGGCTTGTCTTTATCAGTTCAACACTTACGTCTGGATAAATGAGAATGGGGGTGCTGTCATACAGCAGTTCCTTTTTTGTTCTGGCAAGGCATAGTATTTTCCAGTGGCGGCTGGTGAAAAAAATTCTTGGTGGGGCTGGTGTGCCAACACATTTCCCTGCCTAGTCTAGTATAACCATTCAAATGAACAGTGGGAAAATTACTAACAGTTCCACAGTAATATTTAATTTCCTTCTCAAAATCAACAGTTTCAAAGATAAAATAACAATATACAGCTATATTAGACTTTATGCTATCAAATACTATACAATACAATACAATAATGAGACAAATTTACAGAAAGGGATTTCAGCTGAATCTATACAAATCAACAGTGTGAGTGAGTGAGTGAGTGAGTGAGTTTACAGCAAAGTTCTTTTCAATAATTAAAACATAATCAGATGATTTACCCTATCTGATCAAGAAAAAATGCAACATTTGCTTGAAGAAAACAGCATCAGTGCCATAGAAGCAGCAAAATTTGTCAGTGCATGTCACAAACACAACAAAACAACAGGGGGTTACGGCGGATCTTTTGTAGCACAGAGGAGATATGTTGCTCAAACACTAGGTATGTAGTATTATGAGTTGTAGAACATAATAAATTAACTTTAAGGAGTAGATGTTTACCAGTAAGCGTGACTCCAATAATTTAACAATAAGTTAAATTTAACAATAAATAATTTAACAATAAGTTAAATTATTATTTGTTTTAAAAATGTAAATTACTTATCAAACAGACCTAACAATTCAACCACCAATGAATGAGCAGTAGTATGCATGTGATAACACAGATTGAATATGAAAAATAAGCCGAAGTGATACCTCTTCTCTAAATAGACAAGCTAAGCCAGTGTGCTGCTGTTAGCCAGTGAAAATAGAGGGGAGTGGCACCTCTTCGCTTTGTAACAATCTATGTCAGTGCGCTGCTGTAGCCTGGAAAGTTTCTTTGCCTTGTGGGTGCTGCCTTTTGGCTCGTGCGGTGCCGGTGCCGTTGTTATTATGTCAAATTCCGAGTTAAAAACAGTCACCCAGATGGCCACGAAAAAAGCGAGTTGCGCTTTTCAGCGTGTCGTTTGCATCCCTGGTGTGTGTCTGTCTCTCTCACTGGGTCTGTCTCGCTCTCTGTGTGTGTCTGTCTGTGTGTGTGTCCACACTGAATCATACCTGTCGTTTCTGAAAAGGATGCAGGGGAAGCAAAAAAACGCACTGGCTGCTCCACACCCTGTCAGCCACGGCTTGCTCTGAAACCAGCTCCGGCAAAAAGTCGTTATAGGATTTAGCTTTCTCCTTGGTTTTCTGTTGGATGTTGATTTCGGGCTTGTTGGGCCCCAGCTCCTTAACGCGGATTTTTTGCGCTATCGTCCTTCTCGCAAAAGGGTAATTTAATAAGGATCTCACCGAATTTGGTGGAAGCTGCTGCTCTTGAACTCCTGTCGTCGTCGCCGCCATTATCTCTCTCACTCACTCCTCGCGGTATTTTTTTTTTTCGTAGGGCAACATAAGTCTGGGAATCTCACTGCGAAAAACAATGATCGCTGGCTCCTCAAGTAGCTTTAGCAATCCGAAACCTTCACGCATTTTACGTGGACGTAGCGGCGACATTTCCAGCGCCCCTACGGCGTTAAATTTGGCGACGTTGATTGGCCAATTATTCATCATTTTCCCCTAGCAACCATAACCGGATTGGGTATTTAGCTGCAGGTCTGGGGCGCTTTGACGAGCACCCCTAAAGAGAAATGATACAGTATGTAGGAGGAAATTCACTATTGATTGAATGAGTCAGTTGGTGTAAATGTTGTTTAAATGATTCAGATTGCATGTAGGCACACACTATTAAGTAAAACTGACACTGATGATAAAATTTGTAAATATATACTTTAGAGATTTTTCCCCTCCACATCTGGAGGGGCGGCGCCACAGCGCCCCCTATGGGCCAGCCGCCACTGGTATTTTCACTTTGTCCTGGAAGTTGAGGAATTTGACCAGGATTGTTTGAGGAGAGGGTCTGTCATCATGCCGGGTAGTGGGACTATGCCCTTTCAATGACTGGTGGCTCAGGGAAGTTCTCTCATCCCAGAAGCTCGAGGATCAGCTGGGACATGAAGGTGAGGATATTGTGACTGTCCACCCAGTCAGGAACTCGTAGAAATGGAGATTTGAGGATCGACTTTGGTTCTCCAAATCCTCGACTTTGTCAGCAAGGTAAGCATTTTCTTTTTCAAGTTGCTGAACCCAGGTTTGAAGACCCAGAACATTTTCCTCATTTGAGCTAACATGTTGCTCTAGCTCTGAAACTTGATCGTGCAATGTACTCAGTGAAGACTGAATGTTACTTAAACTGCTGTGGATGGGATCCAACTTTTGGTTGAAGTGTCAAAATGTCAGTCTTAATGGTTTGGATGGGATCCCATAGTGTTTGTAGGAACATGTTACATTCCTCCATTGTCTATTAGTAGTTCAGCAAACACTGGAAATAAGGTGTATGTCACCAAATCACTAGATTCATTAGCATTGTCTATTTGGACTCACATAGTGCCATTTCATTTTAAACTACACTATGGTTTGCCATGCTACACCAGGCTGGCATAGTTTAGTCTCATTTTGGCTAGCATAGAGCCATTCCAATTAAAACAGTGCTAAGCTATTCTGTGCTACACTAGTATAGCATAGCTGAGTCTAGCATGGGCTAGTTTAGTGCTGTTTTGTTTAAAACTACACCAAGCTATACTAACCTAGCATAGCAAAGCTTTGTCTATTTTTGAGTATTGTGTTGCTAGTTCAGTATTGTCAAGTTCAATTTAGTGTTTTTGTCTAATTTCACACAGTCTAGTCCAGTGTAGTCTAGAATAAATTAGTGTAGTGTAGTTAGGGTTGCCAACTTTCAGGCAGACAAATAAGGAATGCCCCTCCTCCCAAAAAAAAAAAAAAAAAATCAGCTGTGCCCAATGGCCTGGAGCTACAAATGTCTGTCCTATTTTGGACATTTAAACAATAATTTTGTCACAGGCAACATGACTAGTCTAAAAATTACTGAAACATAAAATTACTGAAACATACAGACAGCTACATTTCCATCCAAGGCAAAACCTCACTGAATAAAAGACTGTCACGCAATGATTAATGATGAAATGATCAAGTTACAATAAAATGAGGCTTTATTCCCAAAATGTGAACAGAATGGGCAGCTTGCTGAGGTTAATAGCTACTAAAATGAGGCCATATCACACTCCTTTGGAACATTATAAAATAAACAGGCTTCATTTGCAAAATGTGAAAAGTGATATGCACTGACGGTAACACTGCAATTATTCATTATTCGTTATTCGTTTAACCTTCGTAAAGCCTTAAGGGTCAAAACGACCCGAGCGTCCGTGAGTCTTTTTTCCGGGGTCCGGGGGCATGCGGGAGCGCTGGAGACCGCGACCGCCGCCACAGAACCGAGGGCAAGGCGTGGGCTTTACGAGGGTTAAGGCTGAATTATCCTTAAGGGGCTTTCACATAGCGCGCGGTATGGGCCGCGCTCTGAGCTGAGTACAGCGCAGACGTGCGCAGAGCAGCACGCACGCGCATCGCGCACATATTTGGTATTTAATTGCAGAAAAAAATCTCGCCTATAGTGGAAAGCAAAAACATCATATATCTCTGCCAATTTTTAAACACACCTGGCTTTCCCAAACTGTTGGATCTCTCTCTCCATAACTGGGCTTTTGTAATGAGATCATGGTAGGACTGTAGGCTGCTGTCCCACAGCTCTGCACACACAGAGACAGCCAGAGTGAGGCTTTCCTCCATTGTTGTTTTGCTGTTCTGCCAAAATCCGCTAGATTTTTTTCTGATTCCACTATTCTCTCCTATTGGACTCGCCGAGGTGTCGTCACTGGGCGCTGCGCCCAATTAAAAAAAAAATTCAATTTGGGCACAGCACGCACGGGCACTGGCAGCAGCCTCGCGCTGCGCTCAGCTCGGCGCAGACTGCTGCGCCTTTGCATCCTGGCTTCTGGTTACCTGCTGCTGTTGGTATGGCGGGGCGGGCACAGTGTAGCTTAGCAACACTGAGTGACAGTGCTTTGACCAATGAGCGGAGTGCATACTCATTGACTCCGCTCATTGGTCAAACAGCGGGAGAGGGGGCAGACTCTCAAAAATACGGGACAAAGTGTGTCCCTTACTGGTTCAATACGGGACGTGTGTTTTTGGTCGATTCCGTGTTTCAAGGGACGGTTGGCAACTCTAAGTGTAGTCTAGTTTGGATTAGGCCCTCTACAGGGATCATAACCGTGACATGGTGGAAAGGCTTGTGTGATCCAGTGATATTCGGCTGTCCTAGCGTCCTTGTAAACAGATCTGAGGTCAGGATCCAAACAATGATCCACTTCTAGTTTACCCTGCTTGAATCAAATGAAAAGTTCAAATGAAGAAGTAAAACCCATCAAATGAAGAGGTGTAACTTGAACAGTCACTGTCAAGATGACTGTAATGAGTCACACCATTTCGTTTTTTGTCTAGACAACATACAGTGTATGATGTGTTGACAAATTTAAAAGTCAGTCACACACTGCAGTCACATTATCTTAATCTTACATGTATGAGTACATATACCGTATTTCACCAATTAATCGCCCGGCCGCAAATAGCCGCCGGGTTCTTATAAACGCCTGGGGTCTGCACGCATTTTGTGTATTAAACGCCCACCCGAATAACCGCCGGGGCGATTATTTGCATTATATTGAGGTAACCCAAAATAAGGCTATTCACCTTATTTTTGCAGAAGTAAACAGTTAGCCGCACAATAACTGTGCGGCGCTTCCGTTTTCTGTCAAAATAAGAGCGCTAGCTAACGTTAGAACAAAACGCTGTACCGTAATCTTAAATCGACAGACTGAAAATATGTTGGACAGTAGCTGTCATGACCTGGTGCAAAAATAAATAAAAGCCTGCAGCGAATAGCCGCCTGGTTCTTTTAAACGCCCGGGGTACAAGTCGATTTTGCATATTAAACGCCCGGGTGATTAATTGGTGAAATACCGTATTCACTGTCCAATCTGTGGATTTTTTGACCAATAAAGTGTTTCAGTAGAGTTTGAACACAGCACATTATATACATAGTGTCTGATTTTGAATTACAGCGTAGCAACATCGTGGTGGGAATAGAAGTGTTTGTGGGTGAGGGGGGTGCCCCTTATTTTCTTGAGCTTCTGACCCATAGTCTTAAAGGACCATAGGACCATTTCTTGTATTCTGGAGATGCCATCCCATGCATGTTTGGGCTCCCCAAGATTCAAAAGGACAGAGCTTCCCTCAGGCACATTATCAGCAGCATCAACTCAGTCATGTACAACATTGTCAAAAATATTGGTACCAACAGTACAAGAAAGAGTTTTACAAGCAATAGCATGGCTGTGCCTTGGGTTCACCAGTATCTCCTATTGTGGCGAACCTAAAGTTGGACATTGTCTTGGAAACATTTTTAAAATTCAAAAGTAAAACCATCCTCTAAGGTGTGTGTGCAAAGCAGCAAATGGATTAAACATGCTATGGTCCTTTGAGAACCATCAAACATCAAAGTTATAGCCTTTCATATGACAACTATACAATAAAATGCAGCCTAAAATTGATTGTCATTTTTTATTTTATACAACGGTGGCTCATTATAAAAGTACTCATGTACAAGTAGACAGCTTTAAGCCTCACTTCTTTTCATTTTGCTAGTGAGTCCTGTAGTTGGTAGAATCAGAATCAGATATAGTAATACTGCATGTCTGCAAGTTGGGAACAATAGAGTTTTTCACAGAGGCCAGTCTGATATGAAACAGCAGTAAACGCAGGTGTTACTTATGACATGACAAGGTTCTGTACTTTGAGTGTACCAGAGGCGTCTCATTTAGCCTGCAGAGTTTACAACACTAAAGAAACAACAACAAAAAAAGAATAGGAAGTCGACTTGCTGTGAAAAAGGTCTATTGGAAAATAGACATATTTTTCTACTTTTATTTAAAAACACTAATAAAAACTAAAACTGTTCTTATTCTACCAAAACTAAATGCCATGAAACATTATGGACCAAATCTTTGAAAATCCAACTGAATCTCAGATAACAGAAGTATTTTGCTGTATATAATAGGGATTTATACAAAGATGAAATCTTCAAAAAAAAAAAAAAAAAAAAAAGAAAAAAAAAAAAAAGCCCCCACTATACCACTGGCCAAGACAGTGGTATAGTATGTATACCTAGATTGTGGTATGCTGCCTCTGGTCAGTGTTTCATGTTTAAGGTAACACAAGGGATCAGTCCTTGCATCATGGATAAACAATCATTTTCGGGCACCCCGGTGGCTCACCGGTTAAGAGCGCATACCATGTACCAGGGCTTAGTCCCAGTCGTAGGAACCGGGGTTCAAATCTACCTCAGGCCCTTTGCTGCCCCCCCCCCCCCTCCCCTTACTCTCTACTGTGACTGTCAAATAAAGCAGAAATGCCAAAAAAAAAAAAAAAAATCTTAAAAATATATATATATATTTTCTCTCCATCCTTTAGTTTAATACATGTAACAAGCTCCCATGGTTAGCTTAGAAGTGCTCTTGTCATGTGGCACCCACAAGCTCCTGAGTGACCCCTGAGTCCTAGAGTGTTGTACATGGATCAGCCTCTTTGTTTTTCTCCTTCCTACTTAAGTTTGGCTGGCTCAGTGCCAGAGTTGGATCAGCTTTCCTATACTGAGATCTGGGCAGAGCTAAACTGGTGACTTTGTGTCTGTCAGCGAATAGGATCCTTTCATTGTCATGTCGGACCTTTAGCACTTTCTGTATGCGTTTGCAGATGAGGTAGATCATCTCACACATGCACATTAGGACACACAGTGCGCTGGTCACCACCATGAAGAGTGTGAAGATCCTTTTTTCTGTCGGACGGCTGATAAAGCAATCCACAGTGTTGGGGCATGGCTCCAACCTACACTTGGATAACCTAATAGAACAGAGGAGAGCAGAACAGAGCCGATTAAGAATAAAATAACAAAGAGTAACAAAGAATGAATGGCCAGTCTGGCCTTTCTCTTCTAATTGCTTGTTATGATGAAGCATTAAAGCAGCACTGCAAGGTAAGATTTTTATGTAAAAATATGGCTATCTTTTGAGTGTAGGTCACAAAAAAGACTGCAACAAAGAAACATATCCAATAACCACTAATTTAGATGCTATGCCTTCCTATTTGCCCAAATTCATCACAGGAAGTGACAGAGTGGAGCTGAGAAGTTAAATACAAACTACCTCCTACATCTAATGGATAGTGAAGTGCTTCAACTTCAAACCTTTCCCTGTCACTGTCTTTTAAAATGCAAAATGTTAGGGTGAAGCTTTAAGTGTAAATACATGGTTAAGATCAAGTTACTAACATTACCTGGGCATGTCATATCCATGATATATCCGATAAAGTATGTAGAGAAAACATGTGTCGATGCCAGCTTTGAAGATCAGACTTAGCAGATAGGTCCACCACAACCCTCCTCTCTTCTTGCCAGGGTTGGCGTACAGGTGAGAGCCCTGGTGGAGCATCACATATTTCCTGTCCTTTTCTTCGCGATATTTAACATGAGCAACAACCATCAGAGATGGACAGGTGACAAAGATCAGCTGCAGTGCCCACAGACGGACATGGGAGATGGGGAAGATACTGTCATAGCAAACAGTGGTGCAGCCAGGCTGGAAGCACAGCAAAAACAGATGCAAAAATGACCATGATTACAAGAGTGATGATAATTATGATATTTGTAATATGGAGGATGGGAGTCAAGCCCATTGGTCACCTTATCCAATATGGAACAAAAGAATTGACTTTCTATTGACTGGGGAGACTAGCCAAAAGAAAAAATGAGAAAATGCTAACTTGTAGCAGCTGTAATGCTGGATGTTGACTTTATTGTAATGACTCCTAAAATTGTCAGGCTTCTGAAAATATAAATGATAGCACAACTCTTTCTGCAATATTTTGAAATTTGAACTTGATTTCTTATACAGGAAGTGTGCGAAATTAGCCAGACAGCTAATGTTGTTTCTGTTCGGAATGTCTGTAGCTGCCTTCATGTTGAAGGTTGAAATTTTGTTTCTCTAAGTTATGAATTCACAGACTATAGGTTGGATTGCTAAAAGATTTTTATACTTTGCATAATGCATTTACAGTCATATTACATACCATATGGCCTTTAACCAACCCTTTTGACCTATACCTGCAACAGTGGCTGGCTGACCATGTGCCTAGACCAATGGGAAGAAAGAGAATTTTCCTCTTTGGGGATGAGTAAAAATGCAGTTCAGTTCAATTCAATTTTATTTGTATAGTGTCAAATCATAACTAAGTTTATCTCAAGGCGTTTTATAGAAACCCAACAGATATTGGCCAAATCCATGGAGCAAAATCTCCCCCAAGAGCAAGCACAGGGTGACAGTGGTGAGGAAAACACCCTTTTAACAGGGCCAAAAACCTCGAGCAGAACCTGGTATTAGTATTAAATAATTTTTAAAAATCTAAATTTATTACTGCATTATGAATAAAGGTATGATCAACAGTGGTTTTAGCAGTGGTGGTACTCCTCTCTCTTACCTGTCGGGTATTGCAGACAAAGTCTTTACTCTCATCGCCCCAGACCCTTTGAGCTGCCACCACGAACACCAGGACACGAAACACAAACACCATGGACAGCCAGACCCTCCCAAACACAGTAGAGTACTTATTGACTCCACTCAGCAGGTTCTCCAATGCCGACCAGTTCATCCCTGCTGCCACGCTGCTCCGGGGATAGAAACAAGTGCACCTTTGGATAGAAAGAAAATAATGTTTTTGCACCCTCTAAGTGAAGATTTAATCTCTCATGAGTGGGAACTTGACTCCACCTGGCTTGGAGATGAAGGAACACTTTATTAAACTCTAAAAGTATTGCAAAGTTCCCTAATAGCCATTTCTGGTAAAATACCAGTAAAAAAAAAAAAAACTATTTGCAATGACTAAATGAGGCAATAAAAAGCAAAGACAAGGTGGGTCAGTGTGATAAATAATTGGGCATATGAAGTTACCAAGCTATCAGGTTAGAGTGATTGTCAGTCTGGAATGCTCCCTGATCCAGTTTAGATCAACCTTTCGAAGAGATTTCTGCCAGTACTGGCTTTGTCTCTGCTCTCGATAATAATAAAACTACTAGATTGTTGGAACTTTGGAACTAGACTGATGTATGGTAATTGCGACACCTTGTCATACCCATGACATGACATGAAGAATTCTTTTACCTATACCTGAGATGAACTTGCTTGAGTTTGCATGGAAATATTCATACTATCCTTAAGGGAAAAGTTCCCCCAAGGGATTCACAAATGTAGTATCACATTGCATGTGCAGTGGTGCTTTTCTATGTTTCTTCCCTTTATTTCCCTAAAACTGCTCCATTTGCCTATTATTCCATAATTGAAGAAAATAAACCATTTCCTTTCTCTCTTTCTGTCAGTGCTTTTTGCAGTGCCTCTATTGCTTATGGTCCTATAAGTGGCTAGTGGCTAGCATCTTCCAGCCAAATATATTCTGGGATCTTATTGAAGCACAGAGTACTGTCATCTAACAACATGACTTTGGCACAGGGGACAAGTATCATACAAATATGAGAACCACATTCAGAGACTTTAGCCCCAAAGTCAAGCACCATGTGATATTTCCACATCATGTGTAGAAGGGTACCTGTTGTGCTGGGAGGACACCAGCTCCCAGGAATAATACAAAAATGATGGAGAATTGTCAAATGTATTTCTTGGTGATTGCAAGATTAGCTTTCTATTCGGAATATTCGCAATATTCCAGTTGCGCACGTGTCATGTAAACACGCACCGAACCCGATTAAGGTCATATTCCGGTTGGAGAGAATTCCAAATAAGACCCCTGGCATATGGAACGGAATATTCCAGTTGCCGCAGCGCAGTTACCTTAACCGGAATATTGACCCGAACCGGAATATGGTGTGCATGTAAACGTAGTCATAGAGAGCACATGATAGAGAGCATGTCAGTGTGTACACACAATCATGTGTACACAATCATCTGTTTAATTTGCAGTTTCGACAACTACAGGGATCGGCAATTTAAAGTATCTGTCAGCCATAATATAAATATTGTACACATATGTGTCACGGGAGATGGAAGGTGGACCCAAAAGCAGGAGCAGGCAGGCAAAAATGCTCAGTGGCAAACAAAAATTTAATGACTCACAGGGATCGCAGGAAACACCAGAAACACAGGGCAGGAAATAGAGCCTGCTATTTACTGTTCATTTCAGTATTTTGAGACTAATCCACTTAAGAACTGATTGCACTGAAAGTCTAATCGTGGTCTATAATCTACACCTGTGTTTTTTTTTCTTTCTTTTTTTTTCAATAGTGCACCCTCTTTGAAATCTTTTGTTTTTTGTTTTTTGAGCTATGTACCCCCAGACCAGTGGGGAAAAAATTGGTAGAAAAAAGTTCTATATAAAGAGGTCCAATCCAGCTCCAACAGTGTGTGACAACACCCTGATACTGAGGATATTTTGTTGGCTGTTTTTACTTCTTTCTCTCTCTCTCTCTCTCTCTCTCTCTCTCTCCCTCTCTCTCCACTAATCCATTTACTGGATTTTTGTCTGGCTGGTCATAGTGAACACATTTGGGAAACCTGAAGTGAATCTTGAATATAAAATGTGGTTTATCAAACTTACATTTACATTTTTATTGACCTTATTATAACATAGGCAAATTATATTAGCAATCATGCATGTCTGATATTTTTCAAATTAACATTAAAAAAAAAAAAAAAATCTCAGTACCCCCTGCAGTACTCCAGCATACCCTTCGGGGTGTGTATACTCTAATTTGAAAACCACTGATCTACAGGAATAGCACAACCCCAGTTTATATTCAGTAACATGCACAATATACATTAAAATATACATTATACATTCCTGGATGCTGTAGTACAGGTCATAACTCTAAGGTTTCCTTTGACATGAATTCATAATGACATGATGGTAAGTGGCATCAAAATACTACGCGGACAGGAACTTTTAAAGTCTTCCTCTTTATAGTGTTTTCCACAATATGAATGAACATGTACAAATCTAAGTTCCACATGGAATCAGTATGGCTGGTTGGGTGTCTAGTGTGGTTGGAGGATTGGTCACTGTTTGGAAAAAAGTAAAATATTTAGATTTCTCAAAAACAGGAGTGGCTTCTCATGTTGACATTTCAACCCTGGATTAAAAACACTTAGGGTTCCACTTAGGTTTTCCCCGTCCTGACGCCGAGAAACACCCACAGCTGTATGACACCATTTACTGCCACAACCAAAAGAAGGAATTGAAAAACAGAGCATTTGTGAGAGAAATTGGGATGCAAAAAGGGCCTTAAACTAGTAATCACTCAAATTTGTATTTCCCCTTGACACTTACATTGCTAACATGTTCTAGCATCAGGAGAAGTATTAATTCATGCTTTTTCACCTCACAAGACCTAATCGTCATAATAATATAAATCAGTTTAACATAAGGTACAACAAATTTGTCTGCTCTAAAAAGGTGACTAAATGCTATTAGGCAAATAAGAAACTAGGTAAGTGAGTTTCAAGTTGGTTTAACATGATTACATTACATTTGTTTTCCCTGATTGCTCAAAATCTTGCCACTCTTGAAGTTTCTATCTTACTCACAGTGACATGAAAAGTTATTCTCACTTTTAGGTGAAACAGGCAGCTTTCTCTTTTTATGACCTAAATCATAACTTTCACAGCTCGTTTTTATTGATAAAAAACAGAAAACGGATTCACCTGTCAGCCTGCTTGTATTTAAACCCACTGCTGGCTATCCTGTTTTCTTAAAAACCTCCTGTTTTCAGTCCAGTCTTGGTTTGAGGCTTCTGATAAAACAAAGTTAATGACAGAGAG
This sequence comes from Myripristis murdjan, assembly GCF_902150065.1. Classification (NCBI taxonomy): domain Eukaryota; kingdom Metazoa; phylum Chordata; class Actinopteri; order Holocentriformes; family Holocentridae; genus Myripristis; species Myripristis murdjan. Next base: position 31,000,341 of record NC_044001.1, read on the forward strand.
TAAAATAAACGTACCTGGCGGAGGCAGAAAAGGATTTTCCACCAACTAGCAGGAGAAGAAAAACAGCAAAACAAGGAACTTTAATCTATCTGACGCTCTCTCTTGCTCTTCCCCTCCCTGCACCCACCTCAGAAATCCTGCCAAACCAGATTCAGCAGCTGTTACGTCATCACACACACACACACATACACACACACACACACACACACACACACACACACACACACACACACACATACACACACACACACACACACACACACACACACACACACACACACACACACACACACAGGTGTTGAACAACAGATCAGATGGCTAGGATGATGTTCATGTATCCTTGCTCAGTAACATACATGTTTTTACCTATTTACCTATTTATGAAGTGTTAGTTTACCTGGCTAGTTGGAAGTGGGGTTGTTGTCTTCCTGTGTTAAGGAGCCTGACAAGACAGGGCATGTCAAGTCTGTGCATGAGAGAAAGAGAGATACCACACCTTCTTTCCGTATATATACTAGGCAAAAAAAGTTCTGCACCGCTTTTTCAGTCTATAATTTCTCCCCTTTATTTATACCTAATAGTGTTGTATCTTATACCGTTGTAAAGCCTGATTCGTCCTCTTTCCAATGAGATACAACTTGTAAGGATTTCTGGAATGAGTGACACCGGTAATTGTGTGGGAAGTGACCAATTTTTTTTGACAAAATCCCCTGCAATATTTTTTCAGTTAATCATTTCTCCTATTTAACAATACCGATTGGTGTTGTCTTTTATACCGTTAGAAAGCCTGATTAGCCCCCTTTTCAATGAGAAATAAGGATTGTCAATTGATTGGTATGACCAACATGGCTAAACATGCCCCCCCCACCCACCCCCTTTTTTTTGAGGGGAGCAAAATCCCATTCAGTGTGACTCGGTAATAAAAAGAGTAAGTAAATAATACAATACTAGATGTCAGTAAAACCTTTTAACAATTTACATTACTGAAAGATTTATGCATTGATTGTCTTATTGTGGTTTTTGCTCACATAATCTGTGTCTGTGATAGTGTTGGTAATAGTATAATGATTTGCATTTGTTTTTGAGTGGTGTTTTGATTTGAGTGCTTTTTTGTGCCGCCTGCTTTTTTCTTTTCTATTTTTGGTGAAAAGCAATAAAATACAATTAAAAAGGAAATTAAATTAAAAATGAACTACTTGTGCTGCTTTTAAGCACTGTCATTACTAATATAGTTGTCTTTGACTTTATGAGCCATCTTTTAATTCTGATTTATCTACACACAATGCAGTGGTCATTAGATTGCATTTAAATTTACATAATTACGTAACAACTGTTAGTGCAGAACAGAGTCTTTGAAGAACAAGGTGTAATTTCATGTTTTCCTGAAAGTATAATGAACTCTTGTTCCTATTATTAGTTTGCCTTATAAAACTCACCCACTGGAGGGCAGAGTTTACCATTCTTCTCATTCCCACTACATCCCTGCTTATAATACTAACACAACACACTGGCTCCACTGCTTTCACACTGCTCATTGGTAGTCTGGTTTGATTTGATTTACAGTCTGACAGTGTCAGTATCTCAGATTACTTTACTATATCAAAAATATTTAATTCCCAACCAGGATGAATGAATCTACAACTGGGTCATGGATTGTTTGAGGTGTTTCTCTTCAGTGTGTCTTGCTATTTACCTGAATTGTGCACGAGCTATGCATCCTCCAGGATGCAGGTTTATGCCTAACATTTTAATTGGTCTTCCTTATCATATATATATTTCATTTTCATGTCAGCAAGTGCCCTCATTTAGGAAGTGAACTCCTGGCATAAGAAAGCGTTGCTTTATATGTTCATTAATAGGTACAGAGCTGGCAAGACAGAAAGTAAACTAGGCTACATAGCAATCTAACCCAGAGAGGGAGGCTAAAGTACAACCCAAAAATCACTGCAATATGTGGATACTGACCTTAACTCTTTATTGCTCTCAAATGTCCAGGGATTATTAAGACTTTCCCAAAGCCATGATATCAGAGGGCAGATCAGAGGGATGTGCACTACGGTAAAGGTCCAGTCATGTACAATATATACAGTTAAAGAGCCAAATGAATTGTCTTTCTATCCATGGCCGGATCATTGGATGATGGGGCCCTGTGGCACAAACTTAACATGAGCCCCTCTCCACTATGCTCATACTGAATGAAAATTCAGTTCACAAATGTTCACAAAAAACATCACTTTAATAGCATGTTGGGGTATATAGTGACCTTGGTGTTATATGAGTCCAGATGGTGTGCTGTGCTGATAAACAAACACAAACAAAGGATATTATACCAATATAAAAAAAAAAAAAAAAAACAACAACCCTTTTTTGAGTGTGTAATTATAATTATTTCAAGTAGCAGAATAACAAGAAAGGAACCATTTAATTTCCCAGAGAAATGAGTACCAGGACATGTTTTTTATATTGGCATAATCCACTTTATTGGCATTGGTTGATGTGCTAAAAGTGATGTTTTGTCCAATTAAGCTTAGACATTAGGCTAGCGATGGGTAATGTTCGGATAGGGATCTGGACAGGACTTTTAGGCATGTGGTGGAATACAGGTAGGGATGAAAAAAAAAGCTTTCCTCCAGGACAAATGATGGCAGTAATGACATCATCTTTGAGACAGGAAGCATCAGGGTTTCTGGGAAATGTGGTCTTAATTTTGAGAAACACAAGTGCAGTACAACAACTGTTAAATAGAGGCTACCAGTCTTCACCATGATCTCATTTGTTTACAGTAAACACACCAAGGTATGAGTATTAATCTGACAGTGACACATTGATGTTTAACAATGCAACATGTGGGCTTTTCAAACATTGTGAGCATCTTTTGTCCAAACAAAGACTATTGTAATTCTGCTGTTTTGTTTTCAAATATTAGACATTAGAACAATAACAGAATACATGATGATAATTATTTTGATTTTGAGGTTTCCCTCTCACCACAGTTATTTCCCTATTTATAAAATAAATAGTTATGTAATTCCTCTCTGTCATATCTAACAGCAAAACTTTCCCTGGATTGCTTTCCTTGAGACAGAATACTATCAAATTAGGCTATGCAGTGAAATATATATATATTTATTTGGGGGAAGTTTAGGGTTAAAACTTGATAGTCCCTGCAGCAGAGGCAGACAAGAGAAGCTTGTTAAAATCAGTTATTAAAAGTTAAATCAGACACTCATTTCCTACAGAAATGCAGCCCTAAATAATTTAATTTGTATTCGCTGTAGGCCAGGTAGACTTTTAATAAGCACATTGACGCTAGACAAAACTAGTTTACAAATACGAGTTTTCATCTTTTGAAGGGCACAGCCACCTATTTAGATTAGTTTGCAGAGGAGTAAAGCATACTATGCAGGGCAGTATGGATCCTGTTAACTGAGCTTCTCTAGAAAAGATGAACTGTGAAACACAATATAAAATGAAGATTAACAGTGCTTTGGCTTGGAGCACAGTCACAGGTGGGCAAGTTTTTATGCTTTCCCCATGGAACAGTAGGCTTTGGCTACAGTCAACTGGCAAATATGTTTCTGTATCATTAGAAAATGCCTCTGCCTCCCCCACACTCACTTTGTAGAACATTTCTGAGTTACTTTGTGGTTTGGCTACCAAGCATCAGTGCCTGGTGACACAGTTTCAGTGGTGTAAGATACCACGCAAACACACACACACACACACACACACACTCACATACACACACACACACACAAGAAAACATAGACAAAAAGAAAAAAGCAGCATGAATAAAATAGAATAAAATAAAAATGAAAAATGCAATTCAATAAAATAAAATGAAACACAATTAATATAAAATACAATACAATAAATAACATGAAATAAAAGAATAAAGACTTTTTTCGTATTTTAATTGAAGAGTGGGGTCAGTTGTGTGTAGGGACTGGACCCTTCTCTATCAGGGTGTGATACACAGCTCACATTCTGAGGCACTGTAGATTGGCAATATCAACAATACTATTTTTATACAATACTGTTTTTAGTAATGCTTTGTTGTGTTCATTGGAACCTGCTATTATCATGTTCCCAATCCAAATCCCTGCTGAGGATGACAGTGGCCATCTAAACAATCCCACAAGACATGAGAAGCCGGTCTCTACAACCATTATATCTTGGTGAAATGTACAGCAACACTATGACGGAATTCCTATGTGTCATTCTCAGTGACCCTGGACAGTTTAGTCTGGATTTGTTCAACACGAACGATTTCCTCCCCAAGCTGTGAAACAATAGGGTCAGGACTCCCAAAATGATCTGACCATGAGACAAATCTTGGAAGTGCTCCATCTAGGAAAAAAAAAAAAACAACAACTTGGTTATGTAACATGTCTTTAAAGCCCCAGTCTGCTATTTGCCAGATTTCTGTAGGGAAGGGAGTGCACACACACACACACACACACACACACAGTTTGCACTGATGGCCAACATATCAGCCCACACTGGTTGTTTCTCTGAGCAGTAGCCCAGGTTTAAAATAGCTCTGCTCTCTCTCAGGTCTTTACCATGATATTTGTGATGGTCTTATATAATCAGCACCTCCTGATCTTCCCCTCCTCTTCATCCTGGTGCTTATATCCCATTCTCTGTGCCTTTTTCTCTTTCCCTCTCGCTCACTCTTGCTCTGGTCGCTTTGACAGACGGAATAGGCAGAATTGTCGGATTAGGTTTCACGGCAATGGTAGCAGGTTTGGTACATTGAGAGAAAAACAGCCTCTGTCTCCGACAGGCTGACAAAGATGAAAAGAGGGCTGCTTTTTTCTTGATTTGTTGCTGCTTTTTCAAATGGCAATAAAGGGTTTCAGCTAATTGTTGATTAGCTAATTGTCCTAGGTTATTTCCTTTTTATCCCACATATACTAAAGATCCTAGTTATTTTAGTATTAGTAATAGCTTCATCATAAGCTTTTCTCTTCCAGCTGCTAACCACCTCCCTCATATGCCTACATGCTCAGAGGTTCTTTTACTTAGGCATCCTAACATTCTGGAGGTATGCTATTGAAACCGAGAGTGCCTGATCCATCAAAGTTGCATCAGGCGAGATTTTGATGTAAAAATACATCCGTCGTATCAGTCTGAGCACCAGAGTGTGGCTGCAGCAGAGGGTCCTTTTCACACTAAATGAGATGTAGATTTGCCTTTTTTGGCTAGATTACATTCTGGTGTGGAAACTTGTTCTGCCCACAGGAATTGACAAAACTTTAAAATATAAAACATTCTCCTTAACAACAGTGAGCGAGTGCACCATGCAGAGAGTGCAGGGCTCTAACACCACCACCCACACAAAATAAGACAAAGATTCAGTTTACTGACATCACGATACAAGCTTTCTGGGTAATGAAGTCCTAAAATTCAAACAGTTATTGCTTCCTGTAAAGCAGGTCTAATTTAAAGGCTTTGTTTTCATATAGCCAACTCTATGTAAATGTTTTCATTTTTACAGAGCCACCAGCAAGTTCCGCTAAGACATCATTATGTCAGACTCCAGCTCCCATTCTCACCAGATAATAGATAGATCCATCCTACTAGAAAACAGAAAGGAATTTATAGTTCCCACCAAAACAGTAGCCTTGTGGTTTAAGAGACAGTCTTGGAATCAGAGGTGTAATGAAACACTCACCACAGGCTATTACAAAGTTACCACACTCCTATCCCATAAGCAAATCTGATATACGGCCATATATGTAAACTACATATTAAGTATATATGTCCATGTATGTCTCATACATATATGATAATTATATAGGCATATATGACAAACATATTTTAAAATATAGCAAAAATGGCCCCTTTCAAATATGTTCCATATATTTTTCCAGATATATGCATATATGGCAAATATATTTCTATTGCATAAATGTTAATATATGATTTAGTCATATACTGTTAATCACATTAAGGATCCAAATCATACTTGCTAACATTGGGTTGTGAAAAATAGGGAGATTTTTTTGTTTTCTTTGAATGTGCTTGCCACCCTTGTGACTGCGTGGACATGTGATAAACCAGCAGCCCTATGCTGTTTGTGGGCTTGTGTAGTGTTGTGGCTCTTGCCCAGGTGGGGAGTTGAACCCTGGTCTCCTGCATGGCAGGCAGAGACACTATCCACTGTGCCACTGGGGCTTGTGTGGGCGGAGCCACTGGGGCTTGTGTGGGCGGAGCCACTGGGGCTTGTGAGGGCGGAGCCACTGGGGCTTGTGTGGGCGGAGCCAGAAATGAGGCTTTATGAAGCACACAGCATGAGTGACAGTGGAGCTTGGGAAAGAGTCACCTAAAAGTAGTGGTCAAACAAATGCTTTTATCTCAATGACAGTAAGTCCAAGCGGAAACTATAAGATATCATGAGAAAGGTAAGGCTTTGGGCTTTCAAACTGTGTCAAATTATTTTCAAACTCCCAAAAATCCCTGAGATTCGGCGAGTTGAAAAAGTGTGTGTTTCTCCTTCTCTCCCCAGATTTTGGGTTCCAGATATAACGGGAGTCTATGAGGGAGAGAGCTGGCACTCCTGCCTCGTGAAATGTCACCGTTTAAAAAGCTACTTTGGTTTTGTATTTACATTTTTCAAAGCAGAACTAGTTTTCCTACTACTTTATCCTGAATTTATGTATGTGGAATGAAAATTGTCTCTCTTTCTCTATCCATCTCGTCTGTCTGAACGCTGAACTGAGCGGAAGACAGAAACCCCTGCTGGCAGTATCAACGCTGCTTAGTGAGTGACTGAGTGACGTCACCGGCCGCAGGCAGGCCAGGGTCACCAGATACTGCGACAAACACCCCCCACAATCTGACTTGTTTCCTTCACTGTAAAATCAGGAGATTAGCAGAAGAAATTACTGACTGGGAGCATTGCGGGAGATAAAAATCGGGAGTCTCCCGCATGAATCGGGAGAGTTGGTGTATGATCCAAATATACAATGCATGTATGTATACATAATTGCATCATATATGTCACTGATTCTTGAGAATTTGGATAAACAGGTTTTAATTTTGAAAAAAAAAAGTGAGTTAAATTACAAAATCTGAAGGTATATCATTATAGGCCAAGGTCTTGGCTGTTCAGCAATGTACAACCTCCTCATTTTGCATTTTTTCATAAAATAGGCGTTTTTCCAGTTATTAGGCTACTTTGTTTTTGTCAACACTGTCACCGTAATGTTTTTTTTTTATTTGAAAAACATATTTTTGAATTAAAAGAGACTAATACTTTAATAATTCAACAGCACCAAAGAAACATATTGTACGTATATTCATTTAAAACCAATATAACTGCGTCTGACAGTGGTGACACTAATCTGACGGTGGTGACAGTCGCCTCATTAAAACATACATTTCCAAAATTTATACCACTCAAGTCAATGGCTTCTTGCTTAACAACTTTATTTAACTATTTGGTACAAAAAATAACAATCCTGAGCTCTGTTATAAGCATTTTTCAGACTTCAGTCATCACCGTCAGACAGAAAACCTGACGGTGGTGACGTCTGACGGTGGTGACAAAAACCTGCTCTTTCACATGATAAGCATGAGTTGTTCACATTAGCCAGCTTGTTTTCGCGCTGTTGCTACCTGCATCAGACCTCCTCTTAAAAAGTATACATTTATTCCATAATCTAATCTAATATTTTTTATACAAAAGTGATGGTGTTGACAATTTATGGTTGTGACAGTAGCAGTGTCCAAAAATATGAAGAGATTTAAGAGAAAATAGCAAACTTCCAGGAGCCTGAGCGGTCTTGAAGCATGCAGTAGAGCTGAAGGTTTGAAAAGGGCTCCTCAGGAATGTAATTGACCTTGTAGTTTTTTTTTTTTTTTTTTTTTTTTAAATAAACATCTGACGGTGGTGATGAATATGTGGGACACATTTTGAGCAACCACAAAATAATAGTAAATATTGTTCAAAACTCATCGTTTGTAGTTTTTAATACATATTATGATGTACTCTTTCATGTGGTAAATATATTATTCAATGAAATTATTACTTTATGTTGTTTTAATCAAGTTGAAGTGATTATCTCCTATCCGAGGACAACTGGTTTTGTAGGCCATGAGCCAACATATAATCATTAAATTAATAAAAATTAAAAATAAACCTATAAAAGAACCTTACAAATGTGCAAAGGACCCCCTGATTATGCCCTTGATTCTTTTTATTCATTAAAATGTTGTAAATTTCCAACAGAAATAGCATTTTTCTTAGTGGGACATGATTTATCCAAATTCCCGAGAATCAGTGATGTGCAAAACAAATACATCTGCCACATATTCACACTTAAAGTTCTTAATATATGTGGAAAATAAATAATGTAATCTAGTACATGCACATATATGTTACCTTATGTCAGAGACCAAATATTTACGCCACATATTTACACACATATCCTGAAATATATGTGCTAAACAAATAAATAAATAAATAAATAAAAGTGTTAGTGTTAATGTTAGCACCGGTACTGGTATTGATATTGGTATTGATATTAGTATTAGCATTAGCATTAGCATTAGTGTTTATGTTAGTACTGGTATTAGTATTCGTATTAGTAATAGTATTAGTGTTGGCTTTAGTATTCATGTTAGTATTGGCATTAATGTTAGTACTGGTATTGGTATTGGTATTAGTATTATTAGTGCTAGTATAAGTATTAGTAATAGTATTAGTATTAGCATTAGGATTAGTATTAGATGTAGTCAAAAGAGAGACATAATTCAAGCTGAAAAACTGTGTGCGTATGACTCCGGCCTCGCAGTCTCTGATACAACCTTGAATCCAGAAGCTCTTCTTCATCGGTGTATGTGTGTGTGTGTTTGTGTGTGTATGTGTGTGCGCGCACGCATTAGACTCATTGCTGACATTCAGCAGCTCCTTTCCTCCTCCTCTCTTCGCACATGCAGAACATACAAACAGCCAGCACCCACACACAAACACACACACACACACACACACACACACACACACACACAGCATGCACACAATACATATACACACATTCAAACAGTAACAACAAAAACAACAGTCACACTGCTAAAATAAAAAACACTGAATAGAATGGGGCAGAGAGAAAGTGAAATAGACATTAATGGATTGAGCAGAGTTTTACATTCTGTAGCCATCCAGCACAAATGCCTAGAGCTAACATAATTTTTGTATTATAATCAGAGCTGAAGGAATGAAGCAATTCAGCTACCCTTGGAGAAAGAGAAAGCGGTGGTGATGCAAACCATACTGTTTGCGGGATTCCCGGTAGCCAGACAACAGCATGTAGCCTACCATGGTTCAAATCTGGCCTCAGGCCCTTTGCTGCATGTCATGCCCTCTCTCTCCCCTGCCTTTCCTGTGTCTCTTTACTGAGACTGCCAAATAAAGCAGAAATGCCAAAAAACATGTGGATATTGTGTTGTCTTTACACTTGAAAAACCAAAAGTTATCAACATTCTGTCTGGGGGAAGAATGTTGGTGTTGCGTGTCAAACAGCCGCCCCCATTATTTTCTATGTATGTCCGCACACCGGCGGCTAGACGTGCGTCGACACGCCGCTACCTTTCAAGCCACTGTCCTATTTCCAGCGCCAACGCGCCTGAAAAAGCGTATTTTCTCCCTTCCAGATGTCCATCCCAGCGTCCGTAGCTGCTCTTCTTCTCTGCTTCTGTGGCACTTTCCTGTATTTTCGAGCTATAGCGAGCTATAGCTCTGGAAGTTGGCTCTTCAGGTGAGAAATCCAGTTTCAGTAACGTTACTGGGTGTCAACACATGATTTTAAAACGTTACTGTCTTCACTTTGCTGTAAATCAGTTTTTAAATGAGTCATGGCAGTTTTACATATAACTAAAACGTGTTTAATTATTTTCATGTATAATAGATAAATGAAATGTAATGAATTATGTTGGTCATATAATTGTTTAAAGATAAAACGTGTTGAACTCAAGGTGATACAATGAAAACTGGGCGTTGGATCCTTATCATATATCCTTAATTATAGATGTCCACAACTGGCACAGTAGGTCAGCAGGGGAGTTATCACATGAGGAAGGTTATTAACGTTCCACAGCGCGACGCTTCCAGTTTGTGTTGGGTGGGTCAGGTGACGCACATCACCTAATGCACCGCGACACTGCGCCGCCAGTGTGTGTTGAGCCTAAGAGGGACAGAAAGTAAGGCTGTTAACTGCCCTGCATTATTCTCAAGGCAAAAAGCAAATGAAGAATCAGTATTATTTTTCCAGTATTTAGCATGATGATAATTTACTGGACACTGAACATTTCTGTTGGATATGTGCTCTAATTAGCCTGCTCTACATTGTGACTATGTGACTTTATTATTTATGTCAAATACAGGCCACCATAGCTCAAGGGGGCGGGTGCGGGTTGAGGGCTTGTGCCACAGGAGACCAGAGAGTCCAGAGAATTCTGTCAATGTTGTTGCAATTCCCTGTGGTGCCGTAGAGGTCCTTGATTACTTAACTCCACCTCAAGGAGTCTTTAACCTGACAGCAGAGGCAGGGTTTTAAACCAAAACACCATAGAGTGCACTAGAGTCTTGAAAGCCAGAAATCTCAACACCTGACTATAATTTTGTCAAAACTTTACTGAAGCCAGGCACACAGCTTTCTCAAAGTACAAACTGATCCAGAAAAGTATGTTCAAATTAGTTCTAGAATTGTGTAGGAAATCTGGTGGTATATTTTTACAGGCTGTCTGTGTGACAAACAGACTGTGTCAGCTGGCCCAATAAGTCACCACAGCCCCTCTGGTGGCTGTGTATCTGGCACATAGATTAACTATTCATAATGGTAGACTCTCTCTCTCTCTGGCCTTATTCAGAGTGCTCTAATTAATCAGCCTTAAATAGATGGACAGACCTACATTACTGACACCACGCCTGATACACAATCTACTATTTAATACACAGATGGCACCGCAGGCTAAGTGTGTGTGTTTGCGGGGGCAAAAGTAAGATGCAATGAAGAGTTCAAATAATAAACTAGAATTGGCTAAAGTTTCTGAAGAAACTTTAAATGTGCTTGCCCGTTGTGCTGAGAGTGTGGTCACGTGCTGAATGGCCCTTCCCTTTGCTATACTTATCGTAGATGGTGATTTGTTTGTTATGCTGCTAGATGGTTTCTAGGTGGTTGCTGTGGTATTAGGGGTGGTTGCTGTGGGTTTTCTAAGGTGTTCTTGTTTTTTTCTAGAGCATTGCTGGGTGGTTGCTATAGTGTTCCTGATGATTGCTAAGGTGTTGCTAGGCAGTTGCTATGGTGTTCAGGGTGGTTGCTAGGGCATTGCCAGGCTGTTGCTATGGTGTTCCTGATGGTTACTAAGGCATGCTAGGCCGGTGCTATGGTGTCTGGGGGTGTTGCTATGCAGCTGCTATGGTGTTCTAGGTGGTTGCTATGTACTAGGCAGCTGCTATGATTTCTGGAGGTGCTGCTATGCAGTTGCTGTGGTGTTCTGGGTGGTTGCTAGGGTGTTGCTAGGTGGTTGCTAAGGTGTTCCTGAAGGTTGCTAAGGCATTGCGAGGTGGTTGCTATTGTGTTCTGGGTGGTTGCAAGGGCATTGCTATGGTGTTTCTCCTGGTTGCGAGGGTGTTGGTGGTTCCTATATTGTTGAGTGATTAGCAGTGCTAGAGGCCAGAAAAGGCCAGAAAAGGAGAGATACAGAGCCCTGTGTATCTTTGGCCCTATGCGCCTATGAGAGGGGACCAGCTTTCCAGCTACCTTTTCTGAACATTACGCCATAATCGCACTTAAACTGCCATTGAGAAAAATTGGTGAATCCGATCACTTAGAAAATTGGCATCCCACTTCTCCTCAACAAGATTTTCATTTTTTGTGCATGTCCGAGGCCCAAAATGTGTGCGACATATAGCCTGGCAAATTAATTTGTAATGGGCCAAAAATCGTGTATTAACAGGAATTCTGAACGATTATGACATATTTGTTTTCACCAAACTTTGTTTTTGTGATCATTCACAAGAGAGGAAATCAAGTCAAGCTGATTTCTGACATTAAAAGGACAGAATCACTATGTTAAGGGGGGAAACAGAAAAGTCATAAACTAAGTAACTAATCACTACCAGTATACCATGACTAAAGTAATGATATAAATTTTGACATGTGTCAAAGGTAATGTTCTTAAGTTATGGCCCAGCATTGTCCATAACTGACCCAGAACTGTGGGCTACATCAAAATAGCTTCCAAGATTCACTGGTGAATATAAATTTGCACTCTGGCAAGTGTGTGCAATATAACCTTTTTTACTGTTACTGGCAACTGTGATGCATACCGTATTGATCTGAATATAAGATGATATTTTTTCCATTGAAAATGCCCTGAAAAAACGCCCTCGTCTAATATTGGGGGTCTAAGCAAATACACATGTATTGTACTTGCATATGTTCCATGCTTGAATACAGTACACTTCCCCCGCTCTGGCACGGTTGGAAGGGGTGTGCTCCAGCACGGTATGGGCGTTCATGCACGAGCACATGCACGGTCACACACAGCGTGCTAACGTGGATAAAAGGTAAATCATGCAACTTTTCTCCTGCCTCCGCAAAATCGTTTAATGCGCAGCACGATTACCGGCGAATGGCCGCGCCGCGCAATCAATAATCAACCATGTTGTCTGTGTCGCTGTCCATGGTGCTGCTGCAACCACATATAAACAAAAGTTGATTTATAATGAAAGGTATATATGGCAGTCTGTGTGCGCCGCGCACCTGTCAGATCCGGCAGACCTGACCAGGTGGGCGCGGTGCCTCGGTCGGCACCGGCTAGCATCAGGTGGGCCGGCCGGTGTGCGCCACCACCCGGTTGAATGTAGCAGCCAGCTGACATGCCGCTCCAGCTGTCAGTTGGACGCTTTCTGAAGTTACCTCCGAAACTGTCAAGGTAAATAAACATCCCTTAACCCTGGCCCTGAGTGCAATGTGAGACGGTGGCGGTCTCAGAAAGAAGAGCTAAAAAATGCCAACAGCCAGAGAAGGGCTTTTCGTGGTCCAAAAACTGGTCGATTAGACGAGATTGACAGGAGGGTGTGCGATTTTGTGAATGAGAAATGTGGTGAAGGACTGTCCGTTATGAGGGCTGTGATGCAGCAAAAAGCACTTGAAGTTGCCACAGAGCTCAACATACCCCGCACTGAGTTTAAAGCTAGCATAACTGTGAAGCCCCCATTTTTAATGAATATTTTTACCTCAAAGGATAATCGTCGCCATATTCATATAAATAGCCTACATGTTTGTTTTGCAACTTTCGACTCCATCACTCACTGATGCAGCAACACACTAGAGATTAAAACAAAGGTTCATGAAAGCTTTTACATTCACTGTTCTAAACGCCCAGTATCTGACAAGGAACTGATGCATTTTACATTTTCGATATGTGTGGAATCAGGGTTTCCGTTAGAAAAAAATTGACACCGGACAACATGACCGACAGGTTTTCAATTTACCGGACAAATGTTTGAAATTCCGGTCAAATATTATCTGAATTTACTGAGCTTAAAGTTATATGCAGGCTACATAAGAATGATATCAAGGCATGTCAATTTATAGCGTAATCTTTTTATTGAAAAGCAGGCTGTGTCAAATTAAATGAGTGCCGTCAATCGACTCACGTGCATAACTTCTAAAATAAATAAATAAATATTGCACAAGCCTGTGCTCTTTTAACATGAACATTGCATACAATTGCAAACAACTGCAACTACAATTTGCAAACAAAAAAACTGGCTCATACCATTTTAATAACGCTGCGTGCTGCCAACTTGAAATCAATTAGATGCAATAAAAACTTAATTCAGCAATGAAAGTCTCAAGTGTCTCTCCGCAACTTGCAATGCGCATCAGTCTTGTGACCTTGTTCTCCCCCAGGCGACTTCGCTGCGCTGTTTTGATCCGGTTCTGCAGAGAAAAAAACCTCTCTCTCTCTCTCTCTCTCTCTCTCTCTCTCTCACTGGTACACTGGAGACAGGGATCACGTAGTCTATTTTTTTTTTTTAATTAATAAATAAAATTACATGGAAATTGTAAATTTTAATAAATAATCACCGTTATCCGGTGATCACCGTTATCCGGTGATTACCGGATAACGGAAACCCAGAGTGGAATATTTCTATATATGGAAGAAGAACTGTGTAGTTAACATGAGCAGCGCCAGACACCATGACTGGAAAAAAGACATCACCATACTGGACACACTGTTTGACTGACAGGTGATCAGGTTGGGTTTCCATTACGCTGCCAAACGGTGCCAATCTCTTTTGATCTGACATCAGTTGTGACGGGACAGTCAATATGGAGATACATTTATGCGCTGATTGAGATTATAGCATTGAATAGTGGTTTTTGTGGGTATTTATTGCATTGTTAATGTGGCTGATAATCTGTGAGGTTTTGGTGACGTGTGCACACTGCCTGCCTGTCAGCCAAACTTCCACTGCGCCAGCTGCGCTCCGCCTTGCGCTGAAAGTAGACGTGGTTTCAGATGGCGAGCTTTTGGCGCACCTCGGCGAAGCCTTTTGGCACGAAACTGTCACTGCGCCAAGCTGAATCTGTCGGCACCTCCCCTTGCTGCACCGCCACTCCCATCTCGGCGCACCTCGGTCTGCGAAACTTGCAAACCGTCCGCCTCTGGCATTGCGCTGGTCGAAACTAGCTCTGCGCGGGGTTCGCCTCACTGCGCCACCCTGCGCTGCGCCGGGAAACTAGAGCCCAGGGTCGTCTTATATTCAGATCAATACGGTATATAGGCATTGCTGAGTAAAAGGCCCTGGCTGGGACCACACTATGTGAACTAGGACAGAACAACAGACCACAGCGAATCACATTTCACCATCAAGTTTAGTCTTTATTTGTACATTGATGCATTTCAACAAGGCTTGGTAATACTGCACACAATAAGGTTTCATATAAATAATCTATTTTCACTAAGATTCCCTCTCAGGTCTTAGTTCTTATTCACCAATAAGCTTTAACAGTGATCAGCGTTTACGTGAACATCAAAGTATAACACATATGGCCTGATATTAAGGAATTTTACAAAATGCTGTGAAACATGATGCGTGAAGTCATTTGTCCTTAATATATCACAGTGAAACTAGTTGTCATGACACATTTTAATGCTAGCAAAATCAAAGCTTGTGTCACCGATAAAAATAGTACATCCAACTATCTGGTTCATGCTCTTATTTGGTCCAGTTTGGGAGAGTTCGGTTTTGGTTCCTCAAAAAAAAAAAAAAAAAAAAAAAAAAAAAAAAAGCCATCAAGCTTATGGGTTACAGCAGGCTTCAAAAGCCTAACCCTAAATAGAAAGCGGCTTTAAAGAGCTGCAGTACAAAGTGTCAACTGTTATCACAATTCATCTGACAATGATATATTTGGAGAAATTCCTACACAAGTTACATTTATGTCAAGTAAACAGCCTTTTAAGGCCTCAGCCAGCATGTGGGGTTATTATCATGTGGAGTATTATTGTGCAGGTAAACAGTCTATAGAACTATACACAGTTTGCGCAGGTTATCCTATAGATGTCATGTTGCTGCCCCATCTCTGAAAGCAGGAAGTGCTGGACACATTAACAGTGGCCTCCATAACATCACTGCATCGAGATGCCAAACTTTCTACAACAGAACTGGCAGAGAATCACCAGGAAACTGCCTGGAGTGGAACAGTGTTGCTAACATGGTTGCCAGGGAGAACTGGTGTTGTTAAACTCAATCTATAGTCATGGTTACACTTATTTTGATGCAGTCTTTGTCATCAAGTAATGCAGACCTCATTTGTGATCATGAGTGTAAGTCATGCATCTCCCTTGATGGCACATTCTCTCCATATCTTTATATTACTCATATGCAAACTGTAGCTGGATCGTGTCCAGGCCATGTAGAATACCACAAAGTGAACCTGGCCTGTTTCCTAATGCACCCTGGCATGATTCAAACAATAGAATTGCACTGTAGCAGGTGTAAATGTAGCCTATGGTTTTCAGTCAGTCACGATCTGTCAGTCATAACTTCAACCCTGGTTAACTTTCACTTCTCAAGACAGACAGACAGTCAAATGTAAAGACCTTAGAGCTTTAAAATACATAATATGCTCACAAAGCACTTTGTTCTTTTATGGGTGTGTTTGTAAATTGGTACTCAAAATCACCAGAGTGAAACTTGGTGGTAAATTTGGGGTGCTACCAAACTTGGTTCATTCAGAGCAAGTGCTCACTTTGGAGAAGAGGCAGTAGCAATGACTTATTTGAATGTTAAACCTGCACAAGGCTAGTTTTTGATGTAAAAATACATCTACGTCTCATCAGGCTAAATCACAACATGGGGTGGCAAAATAGAAAACCATCCCACCCCTCACTAATAGATTCACCATGTCTGCCCAAGTTAAATTCACATGTCATGGTGGGAAAACTTCTCCACAAAGGAAGTGGCACAAAAAAAAAAAAGAAAAAGAAAAACCCAAAACAGCTTTCTGGTTGAGTCCAGAGAAAGCCAGATTTATCTCTGATGGTTGAATGTCATCACTACCTACACCTGTAAAAAAAAAAACATTTAGTTTACCTTTCAGGATAGAAGTCCTCAAAATTCAGTGTTCTTGCTCTTGTTGTCACTTGAGGCCACCCATGTGCAGACTTTCCTAGTGCAGTTTCAATGGTATCAAGTACAACAGCTAAACCTTCTCCAATATGATGAATGTAAATCTTTGTCACGCCATGACTTGCCATAGGTTTGTGACAGAAATTATTATTTTACATGTGCAAATGACAATAAATGGACAACTTTCACCTTATTCTCATCTCATAGAGAAGGTGCACAAATAAGTCCTGCCCACCCAAGAGGGGAAAACATTCCACTGCCCTCCTTTGATATCAGAGAAGTGGATTCCGCCAATAAGACACAAAACACCAGGAGGGAAAGTGTTGCAGCCATGAAAGTTGGTCTTGTGGTGGAATGTGAATAGAACTGTATTTGCAAGTTACCTTATTTACACATTGCCTAATGTTAGCTTGTTAACAGTAACACCTAGCTATATAACTCATCCCAAATCACTGGATAATTAATGTTATCAACATCAAACTGACTGTAGATGGTTCTATTGTTGACATATTCGTAGCTTTTACCTCCCTGCTGTGGTTTGTCAATCTGGAGGTTGCTGAAAAAACAAATTGTTGGATTTTAACTCACTGTATCATTTCTGTTAAGGTTTTCTTTCACTTGGTGTGAGAACAACAATATGTTAGCTTTTCTAAGCTCCTACTCCTGTGTACTTGACACATGCTTCCAAAATAGTCCCAATAATTCTGCTTGGTTATACTGATCGGCACAGATTGTTTTCCTGTCATATGGACATGGCTTTTCAAGTATGACGGGTTATGCACTGTCTCCATCATCCCATCTGTTATCTGAGGTGATGACAAATACATCAGATATGTGGCGCTATGCTCTGAAGGAACCAACTACAATGCTACATGTAGCATTTTAACATCAGTAATTCATTGCCACATTAATTTTGAGATAATTACCATAAAAAAACAAAAAAAAAACAAACAAAAAAACAAAACAAAACCATCACCATGATTTGTTTGCAGCCTCTGCCGGCCTCTATGCTGCACTTTACACTGTGACAGGTTGGATTTGAAGGGAAATCTACTTGATGCTTTACAAAGGAAGAGGGGAAGAAGGCGCTGTCTTTCCAGTGCAAATGGAAATGGAACTTTAAAATTTTCAATACAATACAAATGGTTGAAGGACCAAAAGGCCAGTGGAAAAATAACTCACAATGGTGGAAAAGCTGTGATGGTAAGCAACCTTCCCTTTGTAAGAGCAAGCAGACTTCATGGGAAATGTGGTCTCATTTTGTAGAATAAATTGCACTAACAATACCACTGGTGTCCATATTCTTATTTGATCACAGTAATCATACTAAGGCATCAATTTATGTGACAATGATATCTTGATAATTAAAAATGCTACATGTAGCACCCCTCAGTGTAAGACTGTGTTTATGATCACACCCTAAATATTTGGCTGTATAAATAACATTAAATTCAACCATACCATTATTATACAAATCACTCAGGTAGCACTTTTCAAATATGAAACATAGGATATAGCATAAATTTGTAGGCATATTGCTAAAATGCATACACAATTTCAATTCTAATTGATAAATAAAACATTTAAATGAAACATTATTATTAAAACCGTCCAATACTCTTTCATTTTCCTTCATGGATACAGCAGTTATCACTCTATATTTACTTCATTGTTCAAAATATATTATTAACAGACAGTTAAATACATTGTAAGGTTGGAGGTAATTATAAAATACATTTTAAAGTACACTGTAAAGCTGACTTGCATGTCAGTTGTAGAGTACATAGAGTAGCAACAAGAGATAGTAGTAGCAACAGGAGATAAAGTGATGCGTAATAGATGGGGAAGGTTATTTTGTTATGACAAAGCCTGAGATACATCCACATTTGTTGTTAGCTCCTTGATATGGGATTAAAATATCATCAGAAATTCAGAAATCCTTTCTCACCATTTTTTTTTCATTATAATTGAATGCCAGCACAATAATCTATTTGTAGATAATGTTTCATGACACTGAGAACAAGACAAATAATTAAAAATGCCTCCTAAAATGGGATACATGAATATACCTGAATAAATTCTTCTTCTTCTTCTTCATTATTATTATTATTATTATTATTATTATTATTATTTTCATCATCATCATCATTATCATCATCATCGTCACCATCATCATTATCATGCTTTATTTTGCTTTTCAGGAGACTGATGATATCTGAATTATGTTGTAGGGTCGATTTCCCCTTTAACAGTCTATCTCCCGTTCTCCTGTATAGTAATATAGTATAATACATTCAATAGAACTGAGAATCCACAGCAGTATTTATACTTATTTAGATCCATAATGATGTGAAGATACCTGTTTAACCACCTGTATGAAAAAGTATATTGTCCATCCTTGTGATATTACTGATATCAACCATAATAAGGAAAAAGCAATGTGCATACCTTACTTAAATATTATTTTAAAACTGTATTCTCCCTGACTTAAATCATCTAAGCCTGAAGGCTTCAGCTTAACTTCAATCCCAAAAGTATCTCCATGCATCAAAAAATGAAATTACTGTATACAGCAGTTCACTTAATCAATCAAGTTTCAAAAGAGTTTGATTTGTTTGTTCGAGAGATTTCAAACATTTTTATGACAACAAAACTGATTTTGTATGGCACTGTATAGGCTAAAAGAAAATGTAGCAACAAAAAAAGCCTTTTATTCAGCCTGTCTTAGGGATATAGGAAGGCAATTACAGCAGCTATGTGTAACATTAAAATTTTACAGTCAAAAACCTGTAGTTGCTCAAGTCATTATTTTCACAATCCAAAGCAAATTGAGGATCTCCTATTACCTTTCTATAACCCAACTTCAGGTCCTGAAAATCCCTGCAGGAGGGGACTGCCATAAAACTTGCTCAGATCCAAATTTATTACAATTCAACCGGATGATGACGATGATGGTGAGGATGATGATGACGATGAAGATGAAGGCGAAGGTCTATGCATCTTGCCTCCACCCAGTTCCTTGTACCTAACCGATGAAGATACTGTCACTTCCCTCTCCTTCTCTCTCTCTCTCTCTTTTTCTTTTTCTTTCCTGCTTCCTGTGCAGACTGACCTCTGGGCAGGTTTGAACTGCCATGTGACCTTCTTTGTTGATGTCTGCTCTACTGCAGTTGCTGACCTCGTCATAGTAACAGGGTGAGTCACCATGGGAACCCCTGGTGTTGCTGACATGACAGTGGTAACCCCAGAAACCTTTGCTCCGTTGCCGTTGTTGTTTTTATCCCGTTCTGTGAAGAGTCCCGTGAGGACTTCAGGCTCAGTGGTTTCTCCAAACAAGTCCCAGCCCGGTTCAGCAGGTGGGCGTTTAGGCCGGGCAGCGGCAGATTTGCTGCCAGCACCAGCAGTTCTGGAAGAGCGGCTGGGGTCAGAGTCAGACAAGTCTGAGTCCCAGTCACTGTCCCCTGCAACTGAACCACAGCCCAGTATCGACAGGTCAACAGGGCCAGAGCCTGAACTCTCTGAGTCTGACTCCCTGGAAAAAGAGGAAACAAAAAAGTAATCAGCAATCATTAAAAAATTATCACTCAAGATGCAATCACTAAACTTGAACCAAGCAAGAAAATATATCATAAAAATAAAGAATCTTGGTAATTTAGGTAAAAAGTTGTATGAGGACACAGTCCATGATTGTCATCACAAATGTTGCTGTAAAATGAAAAAGGACTATTTTGAAAGAAAGCCTCAACATAATTTCATTCCAAAAAAGGGTATGCCCAGAAACCAGTGTATTTTACAATGGCAAAACCAAATATTTTATGCCAAAATAAAGCTATTGTTAAATTATATTTTAGCTATTTCCCTTGTCCTACACCAAT
Source organism: Myripristis murdjan (assembly GCF_902150065.1). Classification (NCBI taxonomy): domain Eukaryota; kingdom Metazoa; phylum Chordata; class Actinopteri; order Holocentriformes; family Holocentridae; genus Myripristis; species Myripristis murdjan. The sequence goes on from NC_044001.1 coordinate 31,020,870, forward strand.
TGGCAAATATTGAACCACAAAGAGAGGGTCAGCAAACAGATACACAGCTGTCAAATACCTAGCGCTGTAGGGTGTAGTTCCGTCTGGGCCCAGTAGGAGGCACGCTGGGGCAGCCAGGTAGACAAAGCTATCAGTGCACAGAAAATCTCCTTCCTCTGGCTGCTGGGGGGCAAGACGAGTTGGCTTGGCTTCCTGTTGTGACTTGTCCAACTGTGTTGTCGAGCTGTTTGGGGGACTCTGTAAGCTGACTTGATGTTGATCTTGGGACGTTTCTGTCGATTTGGTGATTTCAGTCTGGGAGGCAGGCCTTGCGGACACAGCAAGGTAAACAAAGCTATCTGACTGAACAAAGGGGTCCAAGTCGCTGCAATCCAGGCCTGAGCTTCTGATTGGCTTGTTAGGATCTAGAAGATGTGTGATTGGTTGTTTGGATGGAGACAAAGGGAGCGGGGAGTCGGTTCCCAGTAAAGTCACTCTTTTCCTAGGTGGTATCTCTTCACTCTGAGATGCATCTAGAGTTGTGGAACTCCTGATGTCCAATTGCGTCTCAATGATAGAAACGATTCCTTTTGTCTTTTCATCCCTCTCAGCCTCTTCATCCCCCTCTTTCTCTCTCTCTTCATCTTCCACTGTCTTCACGCACAGCTCTTTGTCTCTTTCTCGATCTCCATCATCACCATGTGAGGTATTGAGGAGCGATGGGTAGCACCACTGTAGCTCTGTACTCTCCTCCCTCCCCCATTCCTTTAAACCTGCCTCTTCTCCATCCTTCTCCAATGACGTGCTGCTGCTGCCCAGGTCAGAGCCACTGATTGGCTGGTCGCTGTCAGAGCCGGCCTCCTCCTGGCTTTGGTTGGATAAGGAGAGGAAGACGCCACTAGAGTCAGACTCCAGGGTGAGATTGGAGTCTGGGGAGCTGTCCTCTTTAGCAGAGCTAGAAAAAAAGACAAGATACTGATAGAACTGCAACATCCCACGTGTTCGCTTTCACCTAAGCCCTCAGTAACCACGGTCAGCCAACTGAGTATTGCAGATTTAATTTTCATAACCTACTTTTTAAAAGTCAAGGTCATGGATTTGATTTTGTCCTAATGCACAACAGAGATTTCTACTGTTGGTTTCTTGGCTCTGTTTTGAATGGTTGCCAAGATGTCTTGGTTAAAGACAAATAGTTGTGAATCTATTGACTCGGTTCAACTTTGCTGAGGCCATGGTATGATTTGGTTTGGTGTTTATGTCTCCATTTGTTACCCAGCTAGCCAAAGAACAGTGACGTTGGTGTGTGAACACTGATAAGTGAGAGAACCTGCAAAGACACAACAAGCACCATTTACACCCAGTCTGAATTTTCATCAGGAACAAACATGCAAAGCAAGATTTTAAAAATTAAAGCAATGCATCTCTATGAACTCTGTCACACTGAGTCCAAAATATTGCACTGCAAATATTGATCTTTTTTCCTGAAGGCCAAGAGACCAATCAGATTACCTTTTTCGTAAACAGTCCGACCTTTGGTCTCCAAGAATAGAAAACTGTAAGATAAAAGCTATAACAGCTACAAACAAGCAGACCTAAAACAAGTAATATGGCAATCAGCAACTGGCAAATTGGGAATCCACAATGGTGAGTTTCAGTGGAAAACCTGATGTCTAGTGATAATAACACTACTAGGAAGCTAATTTCTCTTCAACAGTGTTGGTCTGTGGTGCAGTGGAAGATGTTGGCCATGACTCAGAATGAACAGGTTACTTCTTTGCTTTCATTTAGGTGCCTAGCATTTTCTGAGAATGACCAAAATTCAACATTGGACTGTGTGAAAAGGTTTGGTGCAAAATCTTTACGAATGTCATACTTTCGTGTTGTATATTCACATCAAAGTTAGTGTGAATAGGCCTTAAGCTGCTTTGACGTAGGCATTGGAAAGAAACTTCAAAGGCACTGACGCATTTATGTGTGTGTATGTGATGTGCTTCAGAGCGCAACTGTCATGTTACTATGATTTTCTTTGTAGATGTTACCCCTGGTCTAACTCCAGCAGCCTCAAGATGTTGCATGTTGTATGTTATATTTACTTGTAATTTGAATCCAGACACAGTTAATGCAAAACATTGGGAGTAAATCTTGACATAATACAATGCGGTAAGGACCAGCTACTAAAAAATTATATCTGAAACAATGCTTTACTCTTTGAGTATCTGACAAAAAGTACAATAACCCAATAACAATAACCCTAATAAACAACACCTACGTTGTTTTTGCATTTCTACAATATACACAAATAAGCAAATGCAATATAAGCAAATGCAACAAAATTTATACCCCTGTATAGCATTGACATTACAGCCTTGTACGTTGAAATTTGGCCCTTGTCTTTCTTGTTCCCTATCCAGCAGTACCATGACAATCCATTCGCTAAGTATCTTCCTAGCCAGGCAACCTGGCACCTCTGAGATATGCCTGTGCTTCTGGGTTGGATAAGCACAATAGTGTCTGTTACTGTGATTGCTGTATGTTGAATTGCGATCTATTTCATTGACAATTTGGTTTCATAAGATATTCATTGTGTCTTTGATGCTTTTAGGCCTGGAATGTGTTTTTGTGATTAGATGGTCACATTGGTGACCATCTAATCACGCAATATGTATGTTAATGTGTGTTTGAGAGAGGTTCTAAGCCGCTGCTAACCATCTTTATGGAGTTACCTTATGCCAGGTGTGGAAGCTGCTGTAGCAGGTTTGCTTGACCAATCAATAGGAGAACGATTTGTCTCTGTAGTGGGAGGTGCAAAAGCACTAAGTTCCAAAGTGACCTGGGATCTGCTTGCCACTCCTGGAAAATTTAGGAAACAGAATACATCATGACTGGAGAAAGAGAAAGTAATCAATGTCTTTAATTACCCAGTTGGCTAAACCACTGGAGATATAATCAGGGTTACTGGATCTGGGTTAGTCATCATCTGGCCGTTGTTGTTGTTGTAGGGTTGCAAAGATTACAGTTTAAAAGTATGGATAATTTGCTTCATTAATTTGGTGTGATATTGGTTTTGAACCTTGACCTTGTTTTCCGATAGGTTCTTAAGGCTAAGATGATCATAGTATCCATCTTATGAGGCTTCTTAAACTTACAAAACCATCTTAAATTAAGACAATCTTGAAAATGATGATAGATCTACAAATACTCCTGACCACTTGTAAATGGTTAAGTGAGTCCTAACAAACTGAAATACATGCAGGAGTCACTGTAAACTGCATGCTGTAATGTGTGCCACTGTGAATAGAAGTGATATTTATTGCGATGTCATCCCTAATTCCTAATTTACTTGCTCAGATCACCGCAGGGCCTCACAAGTGTTGTTACCAGTAAATCCACAGGTACCTATCAGCTTTTAAAATAACCAAGCTTGTGTCAGCCGGCCCAATCTCTCTGGGGCTAGCCTAATTCCACCTCCACCTACACACATGCATTCAAGCTCTTGAATGCCTGACTTGTTCAATTTGGAATGACATCCATACTAATAATTGCATTTAATGTGTTGTTCAGGCAGGCAACAGTAACATACTGTAACCATACACTGCTTGTGCTTTCTGCTTTGCTCTCATGACTACCTGGCAAGCAAAAATGCAGGATAGTCAACCATATGCCATGGAGGGCTCAGAGCCTGAAGATTTTCATTCCAACCAAAAACTACACTAGGTGCTTTCACTGATTTGTTCCTCCTCCTTGCTTGAAGATGAGGTATTTACGACATATATAGTGTGGCTTGCAGACATCCATTATCATCAGGACATCAATTCATTAACCCTTTCATATCATGACCCAAATGTAGGAGCAGGTTGTAGAGAAGCAAAATAATTTAATAACTGACAACCACAAGGAACTCAAGGATCACAGGCATAAACATAGGAAAACACTGGCCCACATACGGACGACAACAAAACACACATATCGCACAAAACTCTCTCAGTGACAGCAGAAGCGACAGGAAGACAGAAGATAATAAATATGACAGAGGACAGTGCAGTATGAAACAGCAGTGGCATTTTGACAACAACATTCAAATTTGCCGCTACGGAAGGCGGCGGAAGTGAGCGAGAGGGCCGGACTTCAGGGATGATGTATGTAGTGTGTCCCAATAGTATGCATACGCATGCATATTTCATACTAAACTACATACTTTGTAAGGGCAGCTGCAGTACCTACTAAAAGTAAAAGGTATAAGTATGCGATTTGGAACGCAGGGAATGAATGGACAAGGAACAGAACTGAACACAGGACCTAAATGTACAAGGAACTAATAAGATAACAAGACACACCTGGGGAAGTGGCTGGAGCACAAGACAGAGGATAGGCTGAGGGAAACACTGGGAGGGATCAGAACAACCAGGGATAACTGGCACAGACTCGTGTGGAACTAGGAGGAGCAAACAGGACTGAGGAACTAGACACAGGTGAAACCACTGATGGGAATAGGGCAACGGAAACACCAAAAACACAGGAAAACAGAACCATGACATTTCAGAACTACAGACAGTGATGTTAACATGATCTTTGGTTGCTGGGTGCACGTTCCCACTAAACGCTGCTTTGGAAAACTTCAGAATATTCACCAGTCTTAGAATCTTAGATTTTTACTTCTAAGATAGTTCATTATTGGTAAATGAGAAATTGATCTTGATTTGAACTCAGTTAGACTTGGGGCCCTATCTTGTGCCAGAGTCCCTAAATCCGTTATTTGTTATTTGGGGATTTAGCATTGCGTAAGAGGCGTTCCCCCATAAAAGTTGCTATCTTGCGCACTTGCCGTTATCCATAAAACACCTGCGCTACCCGCTATATTATGCATAGGTGTGGTTTGGGCGTTACGCCAATTAAACCAATCAGTGTGTCAGGTGCAATTGCCTTTAAGGGCAGGCTGCGCTATCCTAAATCCGCAAACCAAAACCCATGATGGAGAGAGGGAGGTAGATTTGTTCAACTGAGGCTAAAGCAAGGTGGCTTTTTATATATATATTATATATTATATTATAGGCGAGTTAATTCGGGAGGTGGAGCCGCATGTCCACGTGTCCAAGTGGACATGTCACAAGGTTGTACTGATTGAGTAAAATCAGGCCACACCACACACACACAAGAGGCAGAGGTGAAACTATGTGTAAACTAATTTATTGACAAGGTAGATTGGGCAAATAAAATATTAAGAATAAAAATATAGCACAGCTGCTGGCTTATGATAAAACAATAAAACACACTGGCGTAAGTGTCCAAGTTAAAACAGTCTTTCCTCTAAAGAGGAACTAGCACCTAAAAGAGTATATACCATTTATCATAACACATGGCATTATGTTACAATCCTTTGCGCCATGATCCAAGGTGAGCATTCAGATACAGGCCCAATTTAGCGTTTAACAGAATGACTCAGTATCACTTCCATGAGTACCATCAGGCTAATGAGAAAAATCAGGCTATACCATCCTAACAGTACCAGTTGGCAGCAGATTTCACTATAGCAACCTACTCTAGTCTTAAGGACAAGTGTGTGAGTGAGGTCAAGTCATTGGAATTGGTGTAATCAAGTGGGCACCTTTTTTCACCAGTGTTTCATGAAATTTGGCCCACAACACCTGTAGCCTTGGTGGCAGTCATACGGAATTACTGTAGACATCTGTGGAAGATTTGGCTTTAATCTGGAAGGGGACAATGAGGTGTTCCAAAAATGGGCATACTTAAAACTGGAAAGTAAACATTTTTCACGCAAAGGATCCATTTTGAAGCTGTTAGTTTGCTAGGTAGGTAATGCTTTTGTTTGTTGTCTGTTACCAAAAAAACGTATTCGCTTCCACTACAGGTGCATAACTGCATGGACTAGCAGAAGGTTATAGGTTATTAAAGGACAGACAAACAGTGCAACCGTATCCCTGGCTGATCTCGGCAGCACCCATAACCACTTGTCAACATAAATGTGCCCCGATATAGTTCTCAGAGGGAACACTCAAAGAGAACTATGTCTGGCCCCGTGAGGCTATCACTGGTCCTGACCTTCTGCTTTTAGTCATTATTACCCCAGCTTCTACACGGCAAACTCTGCTAATTAAGTTGCTGCATGGCCTACACTCCTACATTCAACACCTCATTCAGCCACCTCCATGCTACCCTTCTTTGTCTACCGAACACAGGTCTAAATTAGGTCTAAATTTATGTGGGCTCCAAATAGTTCACTCACTTAGCCCCAGGCTATGCAAGAATTCACACTTGCACATGCTAACCTGGGCTAGCAATGACCTTAATCCTGGGCCACCTGACCCTTCTCCAGAGCAGGGCTAGCTTTTACTTATGCATTTTTTTCCCTAGGAATTACAATTTTGTTTGATAACACTGTCAGGTTGTTTCTTCCTAGTGGAAAGATTATATACTGTGTTTCCTGCAGATGCTGACTGATGAATATACTTTCCAATTCAAATAAGAAAATAACAAGAAAAGACAATCAAACACTTAATCCAAAAATGGGTATCAGGACATATCCTTTTTTATATTGCCATAATCTACTTTGTCTGTTTTCATTTACAGTATATGCTCAAAATGTTATTTTGGGACCTGTGTTGCCGCACTGTGGAAGTGAATGAAGAACTATAAATACAGTATTCTGGAGCAGCCCAGGGAGCATGGAGCTACTAATGAGGATATTTCAACACCATGTGGACTCATATCGCACCTAGGTAATCCTACAACCCAACACTATACTAAGTCCCACTTATACAGACTCAAAGCATTACTACCAAATTAATGTGCAAAACAAGTTCTAAGATGTTATTGTATGAACATGCTACAGAATTAATGATAAGAACAGGCTAAACTAGTAGTTCATATACGCCATATTTAGAAATGTTTCAAATTTACAACTGAGACTACACTATTGTGTAGTCTCAGTTTAAGTTCTGGCACAGGGGAGTGTTTTATTTATTTATTTATTTTTCACACTGCACGAAATGTCTCATGGACCAGTACCGGGCCGCGGACCGTTGGTTGGGGACTACTGTTCTAAATAAACACTCTGATGCTCTGAAAACAATATTGGTCTGCTACTGACTGAATCAACATGATATGTTAACTGAAACAAAAACAGAATTAGTCTATGCACAGGGCTTTATTGCTCACCCTTTGAAACAAAGATTTGAGAGTTGCATTATCTTCTACATGTCATGTATCCACTGAGGACGAGGCCGGTGGTGCTGGCGTGGTTCCTTGGGCCTGGGATGTCCTCTTCCCGAGGAACCACACAAGAACCTTCGGACTGGTCCTCAGTGGAAACGTTCGGCGAGGATACAGTGGCCATGGGTTCGTCATCGGCATGAGTACGAGACGGAAAGGACAATATGGACGGCTGTTTGCATTTGGCCAGGTTGTTGTTGCTGGAAAGTTTTCCAGGCCACACTGGCTTCTGGCCATTCGGGACTTTTTTTTTTCTTGCCGCGAGCTTCCAAAGGGCTCTGATGTTTGCCGACTTCAATGCATTTATGTTGAGTTTAGCTGCTTCTTCCATATTTGGCGTCTTCTGCACAAAATATTTTACGGGTTTTCGCAGATTTTATTAAGAAGTAATCACACTGAAAACTGTTTATAACGATCTTTATTCTTTATTGGACCTATTACAAGCCAGATTGGGTAGAAAAGGAAAAATGACATGGATTTTTTTGCCTGCAAAATTGCAAGTTGTTTTTATTTTTTTCTGCAATCTCGAAAATTTTTATGCAAATTGCCGGTTGCAGGTGGGTATTTCGAGCCCTGCACTGTCATTATCAGATCAGAGGAGGTGACAAGAAATTCATTAGCATTTCTGGGTAACAAGAACCAGAGCACTAACTGATCAGGAAAATTGTGCAACTGTCCACCTTGACTGTTTGACTAGAGTTTACTGATTGACATATTTTTAGTTCACTTTTTCAGCTTTTGTACTTATTATGTAATCAGGGTGTCATTGGAAAAGAAAGCTTGCTCTCAATTGGCCCTCCCTGAATAAATAAACAAAGGAATGAATGAATTAACTTAATTGTCATGTTTGCACATCATCTAAAATGAATGCCAGTGCTGTTTGTTTACTGCTGAGATGTCGGCCGTATTACCTGCCTAGAGAATTCACCAGTGTGTTTGTTATTGCTGTTTACATTCCACCGGATGCAAATTCAAAAATGCACTCCAGGAATTGTATGAGGTCATCAGCAGTCACATGGCAAAACAGCCAGATGCTGTTATTATTGTTGCTGTGGATTTTAATCAAACGGACCTCAGAACTGTTTTACCTAGATTCCACCAGCACATCCCCACCAGAGGAAACAACACACTGGACCATGTCTACACCAATGTTCCTGGCAGCTACAGAGCCCTCTTTCGTCCTCATTTTGGCCAGACCACATCTCCCTGCTTCTCCTGCCTACCTACATCCAGCTGACAAAAAGGGTCAAACCAACTGTAAAAACAGTTAAAGTGTGGACAGATGAAGCTGCAGCGGCTCTACAGGACTGTTTTGAATGCACGGACTGGCAGATGTTCAAAGATGCTGCTACCCAAGAGAACCATATTGACCTTGTAGACTACACAAATGTGCTGATGATGTGAGAAATGCCATGTTTAATGAATCAATTAAGAGGTAACCACATTTTAATTTCGTTATACAACCTGTTGTATAATGACGAATAAACTTCCTTGTATCCTTGTATCCTTGTATCCTTGTTTTGGCCTATTCTTGTTTTCCATCAGTGTGTGAGTTCTTGTTTGTAGGTTTGTTTGTTATGGCTTTTCTTATTTTCAACAGAAAATACAGTATATATGTTATTGCACAAAGAGAAAAAAATGAGATCAAACAAAATAAACAGACAATCTGAATGCATTTACCTGTTAACAGAGTAGCTTTCTCTCTTTGGGGCCCTGGGTGTGTTTGGTACATGTCAGCCCGCTCCCTCTGTGGTTCAGGGAGCGTTTGGTATAAATCCTGTGTGTCCCTGTGGGGCTGAGACAAGTCAAGGTGCTCTAAGTCTGAGTCCAGCTCCCTGGCTCTCCTCTCTAACTCCGTCAGACTAAGCTCTGAGGCTGCAGATGAGGGGGGATGGGAACCTCCAAAGCCCGCTGGAGGTCGAAGGAGAGGCCAGCGCTGCAGGGAGCCTGGTAAGGAGTCGGTATCACCTCCTCCAGCTCCTCCTTTCCCCCAGCCATCATCCCATAATGTGTTGACCATCTCAAGCACTGCATCCCAACTCTCCACCTCACCTTCCACTCCAACTGTTCCTGCATCTCCTGCCTCCACATCAGTTTCTTCTCCCTCTAGTTTAGCCACTACTTCCTGCTGCTCTTTTCCAAGCCTTTCTTGAATTTCTTCTTTCCTTCTCACTTCCACTTCTTTGCACTTGGCTTCGGTTTTCTCTTCCTTTTTTATTTCTTCCTTTTTGTTCACATTTTCTTGGACATCCCCTCTTCTGTCTTCCTTTTCTTCCACTGCCCCCTCATCAATAACTACCCTCTCTCTCACATTATCCTGTATTTCCTCATTTCTGCTCCTCTCCTTCTCTCTCTTCTCTTCCTTTTGCTTTCTCCCTTCATTCTCTGCCTTCTCCCTCTCCATATCTCCTTGGTTTTCCTTGCTTCTGCTTCTCCTATGTTCCTCCTGTTCTCTGCAGACCCTCCACTGTTCTAAGTTCTGTTCTTTCAGTGAAGCCCTCACCACCAAAGCAGCCCCATGGCCTGTCTCTGGGTGGGGTGGCTCTTTCAGTGAGTACCGTCCCACTATACTTGTTACTGTAGGGTTTATTAAGCTCATTAGTGGGTTCTCAGACAAGTAGCCTGGGCGAGGGAGGAGATGGGAGTGAGGGTGCCGCTTCTCTAATGCTGAGAGGACAGAGGGGAGTGGGGGGAGGATTGGGAGGTTGTGGAGTGCCCCACCCTGCCGCACAGTCCTCTTTCTGACAATTATTCGGCGGGGCCAGGTAAACTCCAAGCCTTCAGGAGGGCCTGTTGATTCAAGGCCCTCCAACCCACCATTTAATCGAGGACTGGCCACGCCTGGACGTAGCCCTATGGCAGTGCCAGGCCGAGTCCTAGAGCCAGGCTTGGAACCGGAAGATCTGGACCTCTGAGATTTGGAACCTTTTTCGATGAAAGTAGACTCAATTTTATCCACATCAAAAGTTTTTCTCTCAGCTTTATCTACAGAAATATTGTCAGTCTTGCCTCCAGCCCCAACACTTGTCTGACTTTTATCCATGTTGTTATTCTGGTCTTCACTCATGACCCCAGTCTCAGTTTTATTCTTAATCGCTGTCTCACTAGCAGCTTCAGGCTCCAGTCCTGATGTAGACCCAGGTTTAGGAGCAATCTGGACATCAGTATCAACTTTAGCTTCTGCCCTGGACCCAGCCCCTCCTACAGCCTCATTATTAACTTTATTAACACCTTTAGTTTCTATTCCAGTCTTGTGTTCTGTTAAATGCACCTGCTTTGAATTAGCCATGACCTCCAGCCCAGCCTCAATCTCCACTTTAGTCCCAGGACCAGATCCCCCTGCAATCTTGAGTTTATCTCTGGGCTCATCATCATTTTCCAATTTAGTTGAAGGCCTAGCTTCAGCAAGAGATTCTGGTTTAATAAACCCTCCTTCATTTCTGTCTCCAATTCTTGTTCCTCCCCTAAGTTCCTCCTTATTCACAGCTGATGCCCCAATTATCCCAGATTGCACTTTTTCTTCAATTACCTTACCTCCTGATCCTGCCATCACCTGGGACCCCGTGCTTGTTAAAGTCCCATTTTCAATGCTGGACCCCATTCCATTGTCAAATTTACTCCAAGCTTCAGCTCCATTTTCAGTTTTTATTCCAGACCTGATTTTTGCCTCTGACATATTTCCAGTCATAACCTCAGTTCCTAACCTTGGGCCAGGCCCGCAACCAACTCCACTATCAACTAAAACCATACCTTTGTTTTCAGGCCCAACCTTAGATCCAGCTCTGTTCCTCCCCACAGCCCCAGTGCCCATCCTGGGAGCAGCACTAGGGGAGGGGGAGGGGGAAGCCTGGGGGAGCAACAGTGGAGTTGTGTCCAGAACCTGGTCAGGATCTAAAAATACCGAGTCTCTATCTGAACATAGAGGAGCTGCCCGACCATAACCAAACGTCCCAAAGCTACTCACCGATGTTTCTCTCCTCTCCCTCTCTCTTGCTCTCTCCCTCTCCAGCCTCCCTCTCTCCCTCTCTCTCTCCCACTCTCGCTCTGCCCAGCCTCTCTCCATCTCCCTCTCTCTCTCCCTCTCCCACTCCCGCTCTCTCTCGCTACGGCCCCAGCCTCGATCCCGCAGGTCTTCTTGGAGGTCACGAGCTGACAGTTGGACCAACGGGGCTCGGTAGGGAGACCGTCTCAGCTCATGTGGGGGTGACAGCCGGAGGCTCTGGGTTTGGGAGTAATGCCTCGGCTGGATGACGTGGGGTGGAGAGCAGCGTAAACTCTGAGTCTGCACCGGGCGAGGTTTGGCAGGGGAGAAAAAGACTGGTGTATGGTAACCAGAAGAGAGAGGTGAGCCAGAGAAGGGAGAAATGAGGGGCGACGTAAGTGACGAGGAGTTTCCCCCTGGGGGTGCGTAGAGCCCAGCATTAAGATAACCCCCTCCTCTCTCTAGCATATCTCCTGTAGAGAGCTCCAGACACTCCAGGTGTCTAGGAGGCGTTAAGACTTTCCACGAATGGCGGCCATCTCTGCTTTTTGTGCTGTCTCCATGGTGATGGTGGTGGTGGTGATGTTTCTTTGATGATGATGAGGACACTCCTGGCGCTGAGAATGATGATACGGCGGGGGAGGCTGATCGTGTGAAACGTCCTGGTGAATGGCAACTGCCCCCTTCTGCTTCATGACCGGCAAGCTTTAAAGAATCATAAATGGCTCTTTCATCCAGGCGGCGCACAAATGAGGGGTTCGGGGTTAAAGAGCGGGGCTGTGGGTCAAACATATCCGCCGGGGACCTGCTAACCCTGAGGGAACCGCTCGCAGAGTAGCTAAAGCCCCCCTCGCCACCGCCTCCACCATCTCGCCGTACAGAGCCTCCCAGGTGATGATGGCTGTCTATCTGTTGGTTGATGCACATGGTATCATAGATGGACCGCTGGGGTACGTAGCCGTCTCCGTACCCCCCGTCGGCTCCCCTTCCCCCCTCCCCCTCCCTAGCTTTCTCCAGGCAGCAGGAGCTCTTCCTGAAACACCCGGGACGGCTAAGAGGCTTGCCCATGATTGGTCGAATGGCTAATGGTGGGAGGGGCTGGTGGGAAGCACGTGAAAAATTTGAAGCGTGAATTGTGGTTAATTGTAGTGAATCTCAGAAAATGCCAGAAGCATGGCAAGCAGCCTTGCACAAGCCATTGCAAGTTCAGAATTCTTAGCCCATTTAAAGGAGGAGGAAATGAAGGCGTGTGAAATTCAGTCTGTTTTTAAGTGTTTTTGAAATGTACCTGGCGTTTTCCACTTTCTTGTCTTTCTTGCACTATGTGATGTCACTGCTTCTTCTGTTGTGTCAAACTACTGCTCCATAATCCTTAAGTTGATCCTGATGGCTTTAATGATGAGTGATGAGTCCATCTGAAGGTGGAAAAAGGACTCCTCTTCAGAGGAATATTCCAATTAATCTGTGAAAGAAGAAAAACACAAATAAATAAGATGTCCAATTTTTATGTACATGGAGATGCTGTTCTGAGCTTGTCTCTCCTCCAGGTATGACTGTATCTATTCTGGATGTCTATTGATCTGGGTGTTTGTTTAGAGCCAATTAAATCCTTTATTCAGCAGACACAGACTGACAGAAAGACAGAGCTGAGTGGATGGAGGATTGAATCCAGGCTGAGTCAAAGCATCTTCTTTCATTTTTGTTTCCTCTCACTGTTTGCTGATTATCATCATCTGTCTGTGAAAAATAAAGCAAAAAAAAAAACAAAAAACAGTTGAACAGAACCGAAAAAAAAAGCTTCAAAGAGTTACTGCTTTCCATGAGTGTTAGTGGGATGCTGACATATTAGGCCCAAACTCATATAAGAAACGAAAAAAACAGTGTAATTTTAATTACCTTAAGTAATGTGCCCTTAACTAATTCATTTCAATTCAACAGTGCTTCTATAGCACTTTACCAGAAATGGAAGAGATAAGTTAAATAAAAACATGTTTGAACCAAAGTCCATGGTGTGTCTTAGAAATACCGTTTTACTCTCAAGTGGACTGAAATATTCAGAAATAATATTGTTTTTGACCATATTTGATGCCACTTTCTTGAAAAGAGTTTAAAGGCAACTCTGAAATAGGTCTGTTGTCATTAAAGTTGCAACATGCAACACATGTGGTTCTCAAAATTAAGACTGTATTTCCCACTGCTTCCTGTTGCATAAAGCCAGAAGAAGAACTGCTGACCATAGTCCTTCAAAAAAGCTAGTATACTTTCAGCCCAACTAAACAAACATCAAAATACAACTATGCGTTTACAAAAGTGGGACTGAAATGAAGTTGTGGGTTACTGCCAAATGAACCAGTTCCTGTTTTGTGCTTTAAAGCATTTCAGCAGATTTCACAGCAAATCCAAACCTGTGGTTCACAATATTGTATGTACTGTAGGGATAGGATAGAGACTGACTGTCGTTTTGGCAACAGTGTCATTTGTTCACAGCAATTATACTTATTTCTATTGCAATTATTCATTAATGTTAAAATACTATGTATAACATCTTTAAGAAATGAGGAAATATTTTCAGAAGGATAGGCTGAGCAATTCCCATCTTCAAATGGTAAGGAACACAATCAGTGGAGGGAAACCTATTCACAACAGAGAGAGAGGTTTGCTCATAGCTCTTATAAGCCTATGGAGTAATTTAATGGGAATAAGGTACCAATAAATTTTGACTAAAAGATCTTAATAACTTCTCAAAGTCAAGATGAGAAACAACCTAACAAACATTTTGACACTAGATAAATGTTGAGACAACACCTAGCACTAACATTGAATCTCCATGGAAATACAACAGCAAAATGAAAATTAAGACAATGGGTGGCGGTTGCCACCCATAGTTCCTATCTGAGTCAATTTGTCAAATTGAGACTTAAATATCTTCCAGATATCAGTTCTAAAGCTGTTTTGCTAAGATTTTTTACTACGGCTTAGTCATACTGTGGAGATGGGAAAATTTGGGTTGAGATTTAACTTCCTGCACAGCACAGTCCATGGAATGTTTGATAAGAATTTGTCATATTTCAGCAGGTAACAGCACAAACTGATAGTTAGGAATGGATCACGTTCAACATGAACACTCCAAAACTGAGCTCAATACCATCAAGAGAAATCAACGATTGTTTTCGAATGCAGAAGCACAGACTTCACTGCTGGAACAACTGGTAGACTATTTTCCCCAAATCTCAACAAGTCTTGGGGGAAAAAACAAGTCCTAGGAGGAATTAAAATCATGAAACCTCTTCTTAGAGAACAATCTTAGACGAGAACAACTTGAAATTTATATTTAGAAAAGCATCTTTCTCTGAAAGGATTTCCCACAGTGGTCCTGAGGTATCCATACCACTATCCATGCTAAATGTAATTTTAAAGAGTTGGTACAGTTTAATTTGCATACATTAGTCTTTCCTTGCAAATCGTTTAGGCTCCATCAAAGGGGCCCATTGATAGTTGAGAATCATTGCTAGTCTGTCTCTTTTAATGTTTCTCCCTCAATCATTTCAGTGCACCTACATTCTCAAGCATCTTCTCTCTCACTCTCTCCCCCTCTCTGTTTCTCTCTCTCTCTAATCACCACCACTGCCATCTCTTCTATTTTTCCCAATCAATAGAAAAGCCAGAACCTTATCAACATGGTCACAGTCATGAATAGCATCAGTCAATCCTGTTGATCGATCAGTGTTTAAGTCCATCATTCATAGTCCATCTCTGGTAATTTGTTGCCATTCTCCCTGAAAATCAGCATCTTCATCTGTTTTTTCTTACCAGCATCTCTGCCCTGTCGCTGCTCTCTCTCTCTTTCTTTCGCTGTCGTTTTTCTTTTTCTGTCGTCTCTCTCTCTCTCTCTCTCTCTCTCTCTCTCTCTGCTGTGAATCATGCCTGCTGTCAGAGGGAGGTTTTTTTGACAAGCGCTCTCTCTGCCAACCAACACACCAACGCAAAACCTCCTCCTCCTCTCCCTCTTTCACTCTCTCTCTCCTTTTCTTCTTTCAATTCAGCCTCCCTCTGCCTCGCTCGCTCTCTCTCCTTCGCTTTCTCTCTCTTTCCCTATCCCTCCCATTTACACTCTACGCAGCTTCAGGGCTTTAAGAGCTTTGGAGCTGCAAAGCAACTTCTTCTCTATCCATCTGCCTCTCTCCCTCTCTTTCTTTTTCTCCTCTAGATTTAGTTTGACCTGAGTCTGTTACCCGAGGGAAATCATAATCATCAGACGATTTAGAAATGAGGTAACACTGGAAATGAAGACAGAGGAACAGAACTATCTATCTCTATCTATCTAACTATCTATCTATCTCTATAGCATAGTATAACACACTCCATTATACATTACATAACAGTAAACAAGAGTGCTTGAAAAAAATGTTTCAGCCCTGAAAGCTTATTCAGCCTGTTCATTTTCTTCCTATCTATCTATCTATCTATCTATCTATCTATCTATCTATCTATCTACAGTACCTATGCTTCATTCTCCCACATACTCTTCTCTTCTCTTGCTCTCTCCATCCCTCTTGTAGCCCTCTCAGTTTGCCCTCTTCCTCCCACTCCTCACCTCAGCACAACACACATTACTGTGGAGGCGGCTTCGAGAGAAAGAGAGAGAGTGAGTGCAACAATGGATACACATATACAGTGTTATTTAAAAGCCTGAGTAACAGGCACTCAACGTCACACCAAAGATACAACAGGTTCTCAATACATACAGATGCTGGCATGAGGACATGCTCAAGCAGGAGGAATATGTTTTGTCATCAAGTAATAATAACCCACATGTTCAGACAAATAAATGTCAATTTCGCTACTCCCTTTTGCATATTCATGTAACACAATAGTGATTCAACCTGCAGCCTGAAAGCTTTTCCATTTCCATCCTGTTCAAAACACTTGGTGTCTGCAAAGACCTTATTGGGAAAAACTGCACAGGACGTGATGTGTTTTGCATTTTTGATTGAATGAATGGAAGAAGAATTGGATAGTAAGTATGACTAAGCACCACCTATCTCCATTAAAGGAAAAAGACAACACAGTACTGGACACTTATTGATTTCAACACTATTCAAACAATGAGTGCTTAGCTTCAAAGACAGATCTAAAATAACAAAATGAGGAACTTTAGGGTGTGTTCTACTATTCTTTTTTAGTAAATTCTGAATCATTGATCCAGGATGGTGGCATTGGTGTGGGAGTGGGGCTAATTGCTTTTTTGTGGGGTACAGTTGAGGGGTTGAAGTGCCTATGAGCAAGGGAATGAACACACAAGAAGCAGCTCTCATTTCATCATTGTACTGTTTCTTTATAAATGGAATTTAGACTTGATTTTTGAAAATCCTGAATTGGAATCGCAGGATGCATCATTCACTCAAGTCTTGTTAAAACTGGGCCAGTAGTTTCCAAGATACCTTGTATGACTGACACAGATGAACAGTGAGTCATACTCCCCTTTTATTCTGCTTGTTCTTCATGTCAGTTCAACTGCTGTTGATTCTCTCTCTCTCTCTCTCTCTCTCTCTCTCTCTCTCTGTGTGTGTGTGTGTGTGTGTGTATGTGTGTGTGAGAGAGAGACAGAGAGGCAAGCAGAGACATGGAGGAAGATCTGACAGTCATTCACTGTAAAGAAAAAAAAAATGCTGCCTGTAAAAACACTGAATTGCCTTAAAGTCACGAGTGTACCAGTTCAGCATAACCTGATATATGGTGCATACATGAGGTATATTGTTCTCGATTGTAATTTGTAATGGTGTGTACTTCGTACAATCGCTTGGCCTACTGTACATTTTATCTCAACTACACTGTAGCCCTGAAATTCAGACAGTCTTTGGAAGGAACTTTGAATTGAAGGAAATATTCCGTGGGTTTAAGAGAACACTGGTCTGGCACAGCAGGGTTTAGAAGCATTGGATTAGGGGCACATGGTTTTAAGGCAGCAGGGTTGAGGGAACACTGGTTGAGGAAACAAATTACAGGGAACACCAGGATGAAGGGACAAAATCTTCAAGGAAATTAAGGGAACATAGAATTGACTGAACATAAGGTTGAGGTGACAGAAAGTTAAAGGAACACAAGGCTGAGGGAACATAAAATTAAGAGAGCATAAGGTTGAAGGAATATAAGGTTACAGGAATATTAGTTTTAGGGGTCCCAGGGCTGAAGGAAGGTTGAGGGAATATAAAATTGTGGGAGCATGAGTTTGAGGAAACATGAGTTTGATGGGAAAATAGGGTTAAAGGTATCTGAAGGTATATTTCACCACTACATGTGAATTCACCTATTTTAGTTTAGACCATCCAAGCAGTTTCCAGCCTCAGGAATACAGATGCTCTCATTCACTTTGTTTTTTTTTTCTCATTCAGTTAATTTTATCTTCCTAATGGTACAGTGAGCCAATGCACGACTCATTGCCATTAACAGAGTATACTCAGAACCATGTAGAGAGACAGTCGCATCAGCGAAGGTTCACAACACTTGATTGTCATGTGATTCATGTAGACTTCAGATAGTTCCTGGAAGCTCTTGGTGACCGATTTAAAAGCATACTATTTGACAGAACTACAATTTTTCATAACTGTAGTCAATAGATGCATTGACTTACAGTATTTTTATAATACACTGACAATTTTTTAACAAAGTAAAATTTGCTAATATTTCAGGACTGGTGTGAACAGCTAGCGTTATGTTATCTGCCTTGCTGATACATTTTAAGCTAATGTTAACTTGGTTAAAATACAGTTAATGTGTGCAGTTAATGTGTGTATTATAAGTACAGGAGATGGAGAGCAATGAACCATAAGCTTGTTTAATAAATCATCAGTGGCTGTAACCATTAACAGTAAAATGATGACAGAATGATGACAGAATAACCACCTACATGTTGTTTCTTGAATATAATGATATAACATTACATGATGTGGCTTGATGCCATAGAAGTCAGCATTTCTAAGCATGTATAATAAGCAGCTCTATGGTTATTTTACAGTCAGGTCCAAAAGTATCTGAATCGTGACACAGTATTTATAATTTTGCCCTTAAACACCACAACAGTGGATTTGAAGTGGAGTAATCAAGACGTGATTGAAGTGCAGACTTTCAGCTTTAATTTAGACATGTTCTTTTAGACATGTTCGAAATAAAATTCATTCATTCATTCATTTAAGGGGCTTAGCATAAACATGGCATTAACTGTTTAGGAATTATAGCCAGTTTTATACATTGTCACCCCATTTTCAGAGGCTCAGAAGTAATGGGACAAGCTATACATAACTATAATTATAAGGATCATATTAAATATTTGGAGGAAAATCCTTTACAGTCCATGACTGCCTGAAGTCTGGAACACATGGACATCACCAGTTTCCTCCCTTGAGATGCTCTGCCAAGCCTTTACTGCAGCTCCTTCAGTTGCTGCTTGTTTGTGGGTCTTTCAGCCTTCAGTTTGGTCTTCAGCAGGTGAAAAGCAGCTCAGTTGGGTTGAGGTCTGGGGACTGACTTGGCCATTGAGGGATATTCCACTTGTTTGCTTTCAGTAACTCTCGGGCTGCTTTCACAGCATGTTTTGGGTCATTGTCCATCTGCACTGTGAAGTTTTGTGGCATTTGGCTGAATCTGAGCAGATAGTATAGCATAAACACCAGAATTCATCCTGCAACTTCCATCAACAGTCACATCGGCACTAGTGAGCCAGTTCCAGTGGCAGCCATACATGCTCATGCCATAACACTGCCTCAGCCACGCTGGACAGATGATGTGCTCTGCTTTGGGTCATGAGCTGTTCTTTTCATTCTCCACACTTTTCTGTTCTCATCACTCTGGTACAGGTTAAATCTTTGTATACCTTGACGTTGTGAATGGGTTTTTCTTCACCAGGGAAAAAATTATTTGGTCATCCACTTTAGATGTCTTCTGTGGTCTTCCTAGTCTTTTGGTGTTGCTGAGCTTACCAGTACATTCCTTCTTTTTCAGGATATACCAAACCGTTGATTTGGCTACTCCTAGTTGTTGCTATATGCCTGACAATTTTTTTTTTTTTTTTTTTTCATGATGGTCTCCTTCACCTGCATAGACACCTCTTTGGATTGCATGTTGAGGGCTGTGATAAACAGCTACCAAATACAAATGCAAACACTTGGAATGAACTCCAGACCTTTTAATCTTCTTAAATTGTCATGGGGTGACAAGGGGAAAGGCCACACCTGGCCATGAAACTGCTTTTTAGTCAAGTGTCCAATTACTTCTGAGCCTCTGAAAATGGGGTGATAATGTGCAAAACTGGCTGTAATTCCCAAATGGTTAATGTCATATTTTTGTTCAACCCCTTAAATTAAAGCTGGGAGTCTGCACTTCAATCACATCTTGGTTACTCAAATGCACTGTGGTGGTGTACAAGGGCAAAATTATGACTATAGTGTCACTGTCCAAATACTTATGGACCTAACTGTAATTCTGTGACAAAATAAACCATGCACTTACCAATATATACAGTACAGGCCAAAAGTTTGGACACACCTTCTCATTCAATGCGTTTTCTTTATTTTCATGACTATTTACATTGTAGGTTCTCACTGAAGGAATCAAAACTATGAATGAACACGTGGAGTTATGTACTTAACAAAAAAAGGTGAAATAACTGAAAACATGTTTTATATTCTAGTTTCTTCAAAATAGCCACCCTTTGCTCTGTTTACTGCTTTGCACACTCTTGGCATTCTCTCAATGAGCTTCAAGAGGTAGTCACCTGAAATGGTTTTCCAACAGTCTTGAAGGAGTTCCCAGAGGTGTTTAGCACTTGTTGGCCCCTTTGCCTTCACTCTGCGGTCCAGCTCACCCCAAACCATCTCGATTGGGTTCAGGTCCGGTGACTGTGGAGGCCAGGTCATCTGCCGCAGCACTCCATCACTCTCCTTCTTGGTCAAATAGCCCTTACACAGCCTGGAGGTGTGTTTGGGGTCATTGTCCTGTTGAAAAATAAATGATGGTCCAACTAAACGCAAACCGGATGGGATGGCATGTCGCTGCAGGATACTGTGGTAGCCATGCTGGTTCAGTGTGCCTTCAGTTTTGAATAAATCCCCAACAGTGTCACCAGCAAAACACCCCCACACCATCACACCTCCTCCTCCATGCTTCACAGTGGGAACCAGGCATGTGGAATCCATCCGTTCACCTTTTCTGTGTCTCACAAAGACACGGCGGTTGGAACCAAAGATCTCAAATTTGGACTCATCAGACCAAAGCACAGATTTCCACTGGTCTAATGTCCATTCCTTGTGTTTCTTGGCCCAAACAAATCTCTTCTGCTTGTTGCCTCTCCTTAGCAGTGGTTTCCTAGCAGCTATTTGACCATGAAGGCCTGATTGGCGCAGTCTCCTCTTAACAGTTGTTCTAGAGATGGGTCTGCTGCTAGAACTCTGTGTGGCAGCTCAGATCTCTGATCTGAGCTGCTGTTAACTTGCGATTTCTGAGGCTGGTGACTCGGATGAACTTGTCCTCAGAAGCAGAGGTGACTCTTGGTCTTCCTTTCCTGGGTCGGTCCTCATGTGTGCCAGTTTCGTTGTAGCGCTTGATGGTTTTTGCGACTCCACTTGGGGACACATTTAAAGTTTTTGCAATTTTCCGGAATGACTGACTTTCATTTCTTAAAGTAATGATGGCCACTCGTTTTTCTTTAGTTAGCTGATTGGTTCTTGCCATAATATGAATTTTAACAGTTGTCCAATAGGGCTGTCAGCTGTGTAGTAACCTGACTTCTGCACAACACAACTGATGGACCCAACCCCATTGATAAAGCAAGAAATTCGACTAATTAACCCGGATAAGGCACACCTGTGAAGTGAAAACCATTTCAGGTGACTACCTCTTGAAGCTCATCGAGAGAATGCCAAGAGTGTGCAAAGCAGTAATCAGAGCAAAGGGTGGCTATTTTGAAGAAACTAGAATATAAAACATGTTTTCAGTTATTTCACCTTTTTTTTGTTAAGTACATAACTCAACATGTGTTCATTCATAGTTTTGATTCCTTCAGTGAGAATCTACAATGTAAATAGTCATGAAAATAAAGAAAACGCATTGAATGAGAAGGTGTGTCCAAACTTTTGGCCTGTACTGTACACTGACCCATAATATATATTTTATGTATACGTCATTTAAATGTGCATTTATTTACTGCAATGAATTCATTAAATAAAACTTTATATTTATAAATGCATAAATATAAAAATGTGCTGGAAGAGAGAGAGTGAAGGAGGGGAAAAGAGAGGAGGCAGGGTTAGACACATTTATATAGGTTTGGAGGGGATATGTTCGACCAACTTCCCTCTCCCTCTGCCGTCAGACAGAGGGACAGAATCCCAAAGCCTAAAAACACTCAACCCATAAGTTACATGTTTGTTTAATGTTTAGAAGACCCATATCAATAGCCATGTATTACAAAATAGTTCTTTTCCTTATTGTGTAACATTAACATTGAATGGGCTGTCCCCTGAGTACCTGTCTGACCTTGTTAAATTGCACCAACCCTCCAGAGCCCTTAGGTCTGCTAACCTAGTCATCTTAGACGTGCCTCGTTCTTTTTTAAAATCTAGAGGGGATCGAGCATTTGCGGTTGCAGCTCCCACTTTGTGGAATGCACTACCTCTCAGTGTGCGTACTGCAAATAGTCTCTCCACCTTTAAAGCCCAACTGAAGACGCACTTGTTCACTTTAGCTTTTGGCGGAGTATAATTACTTTTATTGGGTCTATATTCGTTTTGTTTTTATGTTGTTGTTTTTATGTCTTTTATATGTTACATGTCTTTTTGTTTTTTTATTTCTTGCTATTGCTTTTATTGCTTCTGCTTCTTTACTGTAAAGCACTTTGGTAGGCCACTGGCTGTTTTAAATGTGCTATACAAATAAAGCTGACATTGACATTGACATTGACATTAATTTTATTATACCAGCTACTAGCTCGTACTCCAAAATGGACATGCTCATAACCCTAACCCTAACCTTAACCCCAAAAATCACATCTAGAAGCCCTTCTCTTTAATTTCACATTGTTGGATGAAATGATACTAAGAGAATGGAATATACACTTAATTAGGGTTGCCAACCGTCCCTTGAAATACGGAATTGTCCCGTATTTGGCAAACAAAACACACATCCCGTATTGAACCAATAAGGGACGCACTTTGTCCCTTATTTTTGAGAGTCTGCCCCCCCTCCTGCTGTTTGACCAATGAGCAGAGCTCATTCACACGTCAGTGAGTATGCACTCCGTTCATTGGTCAAAAGGCTGTCACTCAGTGTTGCTAAGCTACACTGTGCCCGCCCTGCCATAGCAACAGCAGCAGGTAACCAGGAGCCAGGAGGCAAGGGCGCACCAGTCTGCACCGAGCTGAGCGCAGCACGAGGCTGGCGCCGGTATCTGTGCATGCTGTGCCCAAATTGAAAATTTTTTAATTTGGGCGCAGCGCCCAGTGACGACACCTCGGCGTGTCCAATAGGAGAGAATAGTGGAATCAGAAAAAAATCTGGCAGATTTTGGCAGAACGGCAAAACAACAATGGAGGAAAGCCTCACTGTGGCTGTCTCTCTTGCCTCTTTTCCACCAAAGCACCTGGTGCTAGTTCGGAGCTGGTGCTAGAGCCAGTGCTTAACTGGTGCCAACAAAGAACAGGTTTGCTTTTCCACCGGCCAACAGCCAAGCGGAGCCAAGTCAGAGCCACGTCATGACGTCATCGTAAAACGTGATCACGTGGGTGTGCGAGACGCTCACTCGGAATCACAACAACAAACATGGACGACCCACCGTAGCGATGCAAATACTACTCGTGTGTTTACAAGCCTACATTGCGGTCCAGAGGCAAACAACGCAATTATTGCCGGCTACCCGTCGTATTCGTGGTCGGAACGAACGGTGAGTATGTTAAGCTTTACGTTTATAGCGATCGCTGCTCCTGTTTGAGTCTGTAAGTCCGCCCACCAATGACGCGGTGGGCCACGTCATCGGTTCTTTCCCTGGCTCCCGTTTAGCCCCTGCTCGCTGTTGGTGCTTGCTTGGAACCGATTTGGAACCAGTTTGGCTGGTGCTTGGGCGATGGAAAACCAAAAAACTGGTGCTAAGTCAGGCACCGGCTCCGAACCAGCCCTGGTGGAAAAGGGGTATCTGTGTGCCAAGCTGTGGGACAGCTTGGCACACAGATAGGTTGCTTGTGGTTATCATAATGTGTTGCTAACTTAATAGGTTGCTTGTGGTTATCATAATGTGTTGCTAACTTATTAGCCGTATGTGTTAGCTATTGACATTCCCTAAATCTACTAATTTAGTCGGGGATAAACCATTAACATGTTTTAATACATATGTTAATTTTATTCAGATATGTTGATAATATAAAATCTTATTCTTTAAACTTCTTACCCTTTAAAAGTGCACCACAGACAGTCAGGTCTGTTGCAACTCTACAGCGCTGCTAGCTCTTCCTGCTAACTTCCAGGAACTATTGAGCTCCATGATCTGCCATTGCTGTGAAAAAAATGGTCTGTTGGAGTGAATGGAGTTGTTGCGGCTCTCATTCTCTCAATGGCTCTGAGTACACTTCCCTCAGCTGCTGCAGTTGCACTGAATGCCACACTGCTAACAGAATGTCAGATGTATATTTGTAGATGGATATACATAATCTACTGTGCACAGTGTGTTTTGAACAGACTTTTAGACTGATATGTGAGGTCCAGCTCTTCTTCCACTGTTCCTTTACAGACAACTGTTCCAGCAACACAATTTATGTGATTATTCTCACCATCTGTCCTGCCTATCATCGTTATATAGTACTGTAAAATTGCAATATTCTTAAAACAAAGTGTCACACACTCATTTGTCGTCATCATTGATAAGGAATGCTGAAAGATAGTCAAATACTGCAGCCAAGTCTTGGTAAGCAAATGAATCATGTACCAAATGTTCAGTCACCATTTCAACCAAAACAAAAAAAGGAGTGGTAGAGCCCCATTTCAGAATGCAGATATATGCTAAAATACTGGTTAGCAATGTATTAAAAAACACCAAACAGCTACATATTTTAAAGGCTCTGCACTGTCTACCTCTTGGCCCAAGCTGACACAGCTGGAGGTGCAAACCTCTTAAAGTGGAAGTTAGTTTTCCAACCTTTATTAGTAACCATGACAATGAAAAGAAGTAAATTAGACCTAATTAGAGCAGAGATCCAACAGAAATATTCAGAGAAGAGGTAATATATCATCATGCAAAAAACTGGAATAATGCTTTGTTATTTTCCCTTTGAGAATGAGGCTTTTTAGCCTTTGTTGCTGTATGCCTTGTATTGACTGCTACTGATCAACATGTCCACAGATTTATTATGGTCATTATGTACCCCTGGATAGTATATGCTAATCAGTGCCCCTTTAATCATAATAAATAAACAATCGCCTGTGTTTTGTTGTGTTCTATGAGATGTGCTTTTCTTGGGCAGGGTTAAGTATAGTCTGTGATGCACTGTGCTGTGGCTCCATCTAGGAGTTGCTGTGGTGAAGTACAGCCAATTCAGTTTCACACATTCAGCTCAACAGGAAGACTGGCTGAATCTGCAGAGCCAAAAAGGCACTGGGCCACTGGTCTCACACAGGAAGCAGCTGCATAGTCAGCATGCTCTGCTGCGTTGGTGTGTATGTGTTTGTGCAGTTTGACCACTAATGCGTGTTTATTAAATTAATGTACGTGCTTATCTCTGGATTTGGGGGGAACAGTGGACTGAGGGCTCCAAAGTGCTAAAAAAGGAAGTGTCAGACAGAGTGAAATTATTTCACTCTTGCTTTAGAGCATTACATTTAATTTTATGGGCAATACAAAACGGCTTTTGAATTACATGAGCCAGATGAACAAGAGGAAATGACGTTTGCTGAAGACTCATATAGAGGATTTTTATAGTACGTGTCAGCATTAGGGTTCAGCTGTTATGGCTTTTTGTAAGCCAATATTAGTGCTTTTTTTTTTTTTTTTTTTTTTGAAAAAAAAAACAAAGCTACTTTGGAAATTTTAAGTATTTATTGCTGCTTTCCAGATTTGTCTCCTGATCTGGGTGGTAAACTTCTTTAGAGCAGCATTTAGACCATCATGAGACACTAAACTCAAAACTGAAAACCAGACTAATGAAAATCTTTACGTGGGTCTGCAAGGTGAGGGAGGATTCACAGCAGGTTTTATAGATCTCTGAGTAAAATCCTCCCACACCACACTGAAATGATTTCCATGTTCAGATAAACACAAATGTAAAAAAATTGTATGTTCACCAGCTGTGATCAGGGAGCAATCTTTAACCTATGAAAGGTGGTGATAAGTGACTATTAATGAAGGCCAGCGTAGAACTGACATATAAAAAGAAAGAGGAGATGCAAAAATGTTAACACCAAGGATAGAGGAGCACATGAGAGCAAGTGAGGGAAGAAGTGTAAAATCGGTGAGGCTGAATGAGAGGAGAAGAGGGACAATGGAGGGGGAGAAAGAAAAGTGGAGCAGGAAGCATGCAGTTGTACATTCCAGAGTGTGAGACGGAAGGCATCTGGAAATCTTTAGGGCAGAGGGGAGGGGAGAATGAAAGAGAGGAGGAGGGGAGTGAAACTGCATCTGCTGAATATTTAAAATAGAGCATACGGGGAATAAATCAATAAAAACAACTTTTTTCAAGGGCTGGCAGACAAATAGTCTGAAAAACATTTTGAGAACAACAGTTGTAGCTGTTTGAATGTGTGAAAGTCAAACAAAATGTGACTTAAAGAGTTCAAACGTTTGCATAAAAATACCTTTGGATACAGATGTATTAGTATTTATGAGAAAAGAACTGCATTGTGTGCATGAGGATATGTGGCTTAAAGTTGAAATATAGTGCGCACATTTCAAAAATTTCAACAGGAAGCAATATGCACTCAAAGATTTGATCTAATCTTTTTGTAAGCATGCACATATTTGAGTTTACTTATGCATATGCACACATTCAAATATTGCAGTGTAACACTGATTTAATCCTGTACCGTTAACCATTAAAATAAGGGACAGAGGAACCAGGCTTATTCATTACAGACTATATGTGTGTGTACATGAGAAAATAAAGTATAGGAGAGTGTGATAAAAACAACAAAAAAGAGAGAAATAGTATGGGGGAGTTTGACCAGAGTGGTTGGCCTCTTCCTGCCTGACTCTCAGTTCAGGAAGTTAAGGCAGAGCAGAGGGAGGGCTGACACTGACAGAGCAAAACATACTTTCCTTTACCCTTCAGTTTTTCCTTATTCAGCCCTGCTCTGAGCAGCAGAAAGAGGAAAAGCAGCGGAGAGAAGGCGGGGTTTTAGATGGAGTAGCAAGAGAGAGAGAAGGCAGAGAGCAGCCAAAGTTTCAAACTGTGGAAATATGATGGAAGCCAGCGTTGTTTCCCAGGACACACGGTGAGTTTTACTGGGATAAATGGAGGTACGGGGAGGAGGGTAAAATAACACGTACAAATTGTATTTTTAAAGAAGCAGTAACTGTTGATGGGAGGGAGCGAGGACGTTGGGGACTCTGGAGTCGAAAGTCAGAAAACCAAGCAGGAAAAAACAGATGTGATGACTCACTGTCCAGCTAATGTAGGTCAATGTGCAGCAAGTCTTCCTGCACTAAACATGCCCTATCATGGGTGTCAACTTAAACATGAATATCTGAAGGGATGTGACTTCAAGCTCTCCAACTCAAATTTTTGATTGGATTAAGACTGATAATAACTGGCTCTGGTCATTACTACTTCCTCTACTGCACAACATCTGCTCTGAAGACAAAAAGGTGGTTTAAGATCATTCACATCAGGATGTGTTTATTATTTATTATGAAAGACATTCTTACATTTCTGCAGGAATAGTGTTGAGGCTGGTGACACTGAATCCATAGTGCAATATTTCATAAAATAAAATAACTTAGGTTCAGTTTGAAAGTTTTCTCAAAGATTTTGTTGGTTAACTCTTAAATCAAACTAGTTCCATGTACTCCCTGAAGGACTGTTAATAAATATGAAGCAGAACCAAGAAATTTGTTGGCAATTCATTCATGTCACTATTATGTTGCACTTTCACGAGGCTGCAGTTTTCCTAAAGATAGATAGATAGATAGATAGATAGATAGATAGATAGATAGATAGATACTTTATTCATCCCGAAGGAAATTCACAAAGTTATGTTAGGTCAAAAGAGGTGGAGTTGTCCTGTGCAAACAGCAGCTTAAGTCATGAAAAAAAAACCTTTTTGGGATCATAGAAGTGTCAAGTGTTTTCTAATGATTCTTTATAACAATGCAGAAAACAAAAGCTTGATTTCTCTATCTGCAGGTAAAGATAATAATATATATTTTTAAATGTGCTCCAGCATGTCTGTTTTGAGTATATTACTGAGAACTTAGTCTGTAATGCTAAGTCATTTTACCCTGTTTCTAAGAATTAACATGGTATGCTTGGCACCCACAGGACTCTTGGAATCTGTCATGTGGTTCACTCTGCTCTGCATGAATTTTTTTCACTCACGGCAGAGTGGCTTCAGCTCCAGGCTGCATTCTATGTGGCTTAAAAAACACAAAGATTTTAACATAAAAGTTTTTACCACTGTCAGTTATTTGTTGTTCAAATATATGAAAACATCTCAGTTCAAGAGTTTTTTTTTTGTTTGTTTGTTTGTTTGTTTTCAATATTTTCTTAAACATCCCAGATCAGATATTTTGATCATTTAATGAAAATCTGAATGTGGCCAACACTTAGTCACACTTTTGATTAGTGGGTCATGTAGAGTACAAAGAGATTACACCAATGGCTTTCTCTCTGTTTCCTCTTTTTATAATTCAACATTTACTCTACATTCACCACATACCTTTCACACTAGTGTCTCTGAGTACTTGTTAGGAAGGTTCGATTCAAAGGTTCAATCATCCTGGGTTCGATTTCCCCTTCAACTGAGACCGGTGTTTGTTTTTTATGTTAGCTAATGTTACCAGTGCTTTTTTTTTTTTTTTTTTTTTTTAGCATGCTAATGTTAGCTTGCTAGATAAGACTTTGTAACCTTAACCAAATAACCCTAACCCTAAACCCTAACCCCCATCACATTTTCCTAACCATAACCTTTTCCTAAACCTAACCTAGTAGTTTTGATGGCTTATGTTAGCTGCTGAGCTAATGAGCTAATGTCCACAAATGTGTGCACTTTACGTAATCTCTGTGCATGTGCAAATGTTGTACATATGCTGTGTACAGAAGTTACCATTAACCTCTGTGCAATGACTGGTGTATAATCCGCATGTAAAATTGGACTTCTGTGTATGCACTGCACATTTCAAATTCAAAATGTTGTGCTATTTGTATGCAGATTGATGGTTCAGATGCAAATATGACAAAAAACACAGCAATGTAGTGCAGAGTCTTACATCATTGTGGTTACAATGCAAAACAAGTTTGATTACACCCTGCAAACTGTCTGCTTGGCATTTGCTGGTAAATATAAAGTAACAAAGTGGATAACACTGCAGAAAATAAAAACAAATTTATAATAATAAAAACTTATGAGAGAGAAGTTTGCAGTTGTCACAGCTATCTCTTGAAAAGGGGACAAGGAGCCAGGTCAGAGAAAAAGAGAAATCAAAGACTAACTCAAAAAAAAGAATAAAAATTCTTTTGGTGGGGTGTCTTTCAAAGCAAAACCACAATGTGCTCTATGGTAAACTAGCAAATCAAACAGTACAAGACAAAGAATGATAGTGACACTTCATTTAAAGACATTAAGCCTCAAACCTCTGAAACTCTAACAAAACAAAACGTGTCAGTGGAAAAATGAGAAAACAAATTTACACTTGATAGTTTTTCGACTCTGTTCTATTCTATTCTATTCTATTCTAGTCTATATACCAATTTCAATATGAAAGGGACAATACAACATTTATGTTGCACAAATTCATATTAACAGCCAGCAAATTCAAATTTCTGTCTGCTCCTCCAGAAGGGAGGAACCTGAAAAGATCTTAAATATAATCTGGTGGCAGACCATGCATTGTTATGAAAATCAGATACTGTAAACAAGTCTGAACTGCCCCGGAAGCTGCTATAATGAAGCTAAAATTAGAGTGATGTGGTCACGCTGCTTAATTCTGGTTAGCCTGGCAGCTGTATTTTGTGCCAACTGAGGCAAAATTAAAGTGAGTCAGAGAAGTCTTGCAGCAGCATAAATGAACTGCCGCAGAATTAGAATAAATGGATGTCAGTAACTTAGAAGAATACAGATCACATTTTCTGAGACTCCTTAATGTGAAACCAATAGATCTTAAAAGTTGTGTCAGCATTTGTTAGCATTCCTGGATGCAAAATTGATCATCTGTGGAAAAAATGAATCAGGTTTTCTAATTCCTTCAAAGTAATTTATGACATTTGGACATTTGTTTGCATATGAAGAGAAGAAAATGTCCTGCATTTTTTAGAACCTGAATACAACTGTTGCAGTTTTAAAACACACCTTGCTAATGGCTAAGTGGTTAGACACCCATGTTGACCAGTTGCATACAAGCAGAGTTGTCCTGATTCTCCTTCTCTTAATTCTTTTGTTGCCATCTTTGAATGCAGACGTTAGCTTTAGCGGACGTTAGCTAACGCTAACAACACACTTTTTAACCGGCATTTTTAGGGGCACTAACGTTAGCTTTAGCAGACGTTAGCTAACGCTAACAACAGGCTTTTTTAACAACATGTATTTTGATGCCCCGGTCATGGTTGCGCAACCGCCCGGTAACTTTACAGGAACCTTCCTCCTACTCGGCCCTCTCAGTGGAGACACGGCAGTTGAGAGGGACGAGCGAGAGGACGTTCCTGTAGCAGCTCCTGCCCCCCAAATACTACCAGGAACATTCTGGTGGAAACGGGCCTAATGATTCTAGTCATACATTTAGCAAAATTTGTAAGCAAAATAATAATTTGGGTTGGAAATTGGCTTCAAAATTCAGTAGATCCAGTCCCAATTAAGCGAGAAACATTAAAAAAAAAATCTAAGTTTTTAATCTGTTGCTGGATCCAGAAAACCATGTGTGGGCAAAGGTTTGTAGTCAATGTTACGCCTGACTTCTGATATCCATGATATCTGGTGCATCATCTGGTGCACAGAAAGCAATATTTCTTATATTTCTAGTCTGTAATAAAAAGAAGAAATGGGTAGTTAGCATGAACAGCAATAGCCACCATGGGTGAACAGCACTGGTCACACTATTTAACTGACAGGTGATCTTTGGCAAGTGTTCTTTAGGAGATGGTCAACACATTTTAAATATAAAAGTCTTGAGGATCAGCACCTTCCTATCAGCCAAAGTTTCTCTACTGAAAGAAAGCAGGAAACATCCAGGAAACAATTTCTTGAGCTGCTTTAAGGGAAAATCCAAAATCACAAAGTGGTGCCACAAGAGAGAGGAGCGTCTCGTTTGGTTGAATTAAATTCAGCTGCTGGCATGCTGGTCACTGGCAGGAAATCCTCTCTACACAGAGGAAGTGCTCAATCTAAACTGAAGAGTTAAACCCAAACTGATTTCTAAACAGTAGTGAATGAATGCTTCCTCCAGAGAAAGCTGGACTGAACAGTGTTAGCTATTTGGCCTCCCTTAACCTTTAGTAGAATTTAATATTATTATTTTCCAGGGCTCCTCTTGCACCTAGAACCTTACAAACTGTTTTTGAGACATTCATTCAATATTAAGGAGCAACTGGCTGCTGATTGTTAATTACAATTACAACCTGACATAGGCCTCACAAGTCACACGCAACAAGGAGTGCAAACTGTTGCCCAAATATGGATTATTTCCATCTCAACTGCATTGGGGGGGGGGGGGGGGGGGTGCACATTAAACAAACTCTCAACAAGCTCTAAACAAATGATCCAGTATTGATCCAGTATAGTCCTTATCTTATTCCCATCCATCCATCTTCTCTTCTATGGCGTCTTCACGTGAGGGCTGCCTGTCCGCTGCTCCCGTGTGTGTGTATGAGTCGTGTAAGTGTTGTTGTTTGTATAACATGAGTGCTTTTGGCACAAGTATCGTTCAGTTACCGCAAGATAGTGACAATATTGTCGAAAGACTCCTCTACTTGAGGGAGATTCTGCTAGCACTGACAAAAAGAGGGCATGCCCGCAGACGCCATCTCATCCCCCGAGAGTTAATGCGGAAGTACCGAGGGTGCCGAATTGGGGCTAAGTTCAAGGCTAAACTAAAGGACAGAGCACACGGACGACGACGGTACAAGCCGGCCGTTCCCCCCTTGATTATGATGGGGAATGTAAATTCGCCAGCTAACATGATGGACGAGTTGACGGCGCTAATGAAAAACTAGCGGAGCAACCAGGAGAGCAGCCTTATCATCCTCACAGAGACATGGCTAACCAGCTACACACCTGATGCTAGTGTGGATCTACCAAGTTTCATCGCAGTGAGAGCCGACAGAGACACCAAAGCATGTGGACAAAGTAAAGGTTTGGGTCTCATACTTTACATCAATAACAGATGGTGTAACCCAGGGCATGTGACTGTGAAAGCAATGATTTGCTGCCGTGATATTGAGCTGCTAGCTGTTTGCCTAAGACCCTACTACCTGCTGAGGGAGTTTACACATGTCATCGCTATCTGCGTTTACATCCCCCCGAAGGCCGATGCAGAGACAGCGTGTGAGGCTGTACACACCACCATTGCAAGGTTACAAACCCAGCATCCAGATGCATATATTGTCACCTCTGGGGATTTTAATGATGTAACCTTAGACTCCACGCCCTCTGCTCTGCATCAGTTTATGGACTGTCCAACTAGGAAGAACGGAACTATTGATCTGCTGTATGCTAAAGATGCATATTCACCAACACCCAGGGGCGGACTGGCCATCTGGACGTTCTGGAGAATACCAGAACGGCCGGTGCTGCCAGTTGACCGGCGGCCAGCCGGCCGGCTGGTCTTTTTTTTTTTTTTTTTTTTCCCTCCCCTTTTTGCTTGTAATCTACTGTTGTTCCATGTCCAGACCGATAGGTGGCAACAATGCGCTGGTAGGCCCTTAGATGCGCAGGCTTACTCGCCACTCAGCCGTGTCAAAGATACTCGTAGATATCTATGCTCGTGGTAGTGTGTGCAAGTTGAGATGACTAGAGAGAGACCATGGACACCACTCGTGTTGCTAATCCTAAAAAAAGGAAAGAAAAGGGTGGGGCTGAGAAGGTAAGAGAGAGAAAAATTAGGGAGTTAGAGAGCGAATCATCCAAATGCAGAGATGCAAAACCGAAAAGTGCAACTCGCTTTTTTCGTGGCCATTTGGGTGACTTGTGTGAATCGTGCAGATCCGATGAGTGTGTTTTTTTTGACAAGACATGTATGGACTTACTAAAAATGGTCACTGACATAGATTGTGTAACAAAGCGAAGAGTTGCCACTCCGCTCTATTTTCACTGGCTAACAGCAGCACACTGGCTTAGCTTGTCTATTCAGAGAGGACCAGGTGATTTCACTGATCACCCTACCTCCGAACAGAGAGGCGGGACTAATCACCTGGTGGAGTTGTTGGTTGGAATGAAAACCTGCAGCCTCTCGGCCCTCCATGGCACGAGTTTGACACCCCTGATCTAAGTGCTGCTTCATATGCCCTGTGTGTGACAGGCTGTGATGGGTGGCTAACCACTTAACCGTTAGCAATGTGATTTTTAAAATTACACGTATCACTTTCAGATTATACCACATAAGCACAAATTTTTACTTTTTCACGCACAAACCTCCAAAGGTTAGAAATTATTTTGAAGGCTTTGAGAAAATTTCTCTCATTGATGATTGGTATTATAATCTGGATATCTTGAAAATCAAATCAGAGACAGATGACGACAGGAGATGATGGTTGATTTTTGAGTTCTGACGAAACAGCTGGGGCCAGTTCTGATTGGCTTGTTTTCTGATGAGCTCATTTTCCACGAGGGTTGTGTATTGGCAAGAATCTGGCATTATGACATGTATAACGAAACAGGGGTTACCAGTCAATAAATTGCGATATAGTGCGATACTGAATGCAATATAGTGGAAGAGTGGAAGAGCCAAACAGCTGAAGACAGATTTCAGCACTTCAGCAGTCAGGTTTTAAACAACAACACAAAATGAACAACTATCTGCCACAAATCCTTGCAGTGTTTTCAGAATTAATACAGAATCACAAAATATAATATTGTGATACTCAAGTGTATTGATATTTTCTTTATTCCAAAAGAGAATCCGATTAAGTAACAAGGGGTACCTGCAGAATGTTTTAGCACCATTGAAATAACATCCTGTCTGCAATATCTGTGACAAAACAGTTTTTTCTTTTAACCAACATATTAACTTTTCTTCATTTACAGCCAAACGAACGCGCTGACAGGAGCGCTCGACACTCCCACCACCCCTCCTCCCTCCTCTATCCCTCCGCCTTCTGTACTCTCCTCTGCCCTGCCTCCTCCCAGGCCATGCCGACCCAAACCCCCACCTCCCATGGCCAAGCCCTCCCAGCTGCCCTCTCGTCCTCCTGTTACCCCATCCTCCCCTCCATCCCTACCTCCTCCTCTCCCTCCATCTGCCTCCAAGCCCTCTCTTCCTCCTCCTCCTTCCTTCAACCCTCCTTCTCCATCCCTCCCTCCTCCTCTCTCCCCAACTCCTGTCTCCCCTGCACCCTCGCCTCTGCTTTCTTTTTGCCCATCCGTCTCGACTCCCCCCCCAGTCTCCTCTGATTTGACTCCATCACCCCCTCTCCCTCCTCCTCCTCTTCCTCCCCCTCTATCGCTCACTCCCTCCTCCTCTCCTCTACATTCTCCTGCTCCTCCTCCTCCTCTCTCCCCTCCATCCTCTCCATCTGCCCCAGTCCTAAGACCTATAGATCAGCTGCTTGGCAGTGTTTCAGTATGGCAGCCCAAAGGACTCAGCCCCGACAAAGCCACGAGTATAATGGAGAGACAGGCAGCTGGGGTGAGACACACGCACACACACACACACACACACACACACACACACTTACATCTTTTCAGCCTGGCATACATCTTTAAGTTCACAGAATTATTTCGAGGAATTTATAGAAGACAGCACTGGAAATAAGTATTAATTAGTGTCTTTCTGAAAATGTAAAATGGTAAAGATATTGAATTTGGCACAAACTATTGGCAAACCATTATGACCTCTTAAAGCCCATACTGGTCAAAGTGTAATAACAACCCCTAGTCAGATGATGTTGCTGTTATTGTTTACGCTCAACCTACAGTTAGAAAATGAGTTCGGATTTATTTATAGGACATGGCTGTAAAAGGAGCTTCAAATTCAGTTTACAACGGGAAGAACACCTATATTCAGACGTTTGTGTTGTGTCATGTGTTGCAATGTGTTTAAAACCTGATATGTTACATGGGTTTGTGTTCTGACCTCAATACTGAAACCGCTGATGGCGACATTTTCAGGCGTTCTTGGTTCAGAGGACAGAGGACCAGGGTTTGATGTTGTCAATACGCCTACCTGATGGACAGGGGGCGCCACTCGTCCACAACCTGATGGTCAAACAACACAAGACATGTATGGACTTACTAAAAATGGTCAAAGTAGTTGAACAGATACAGCTAGTACATATAGTACATATGTGTGTGTGTGTGTGTGTGTGTGTGTGTGTGTACGTGCGTGTGTGTGTACGTGCGTGTGTGTGTGTGTGTGTGTCTACACATATATAAAAAATGTGATTTTAATATTATTTCTCAGCATTGATAAAATGGCAGAGCAGTTAGTGATGCATATGTGAGAACTGTTCTAAATAAATCTTTTCTTTCTCAGTTCTCCACTTAGAAGGTTCCTCTCTGGTTTTCGATGACATCTTCAAACTGGTGTCTTTCTACTGTATCAGCAGGTAATCTGGACACACACACACACACACACACACACACACACACACAGAAATAATAACATGCATATAAACAAATAATATACATGTAAGTACACATACAGCTCAGAAAAGTACATATCCACACTTGTACATACAAGCATACATATCCACATTAATATCCACATTAAACAGTAGGTAGGAATGTGTGATCTCTGTTTATGTCATGCTTTTGAACTCACATTGCTGGGGTTTTTATTCCCAAATCCACCAATCAGGGATGTCCTGGCTGTCCCACTGAGGTTACCCAGGGTCATCAGCATGGCAGCTAAGGAGGAGCTGGAGGCCATCTCTGCCATGGGAGCAGGTAAATAAAACTAAATATACTGTGTTTGTTAGATTTGGATGAGATGAGTGGATGAGATCAAACTTTAATGATCAACATGAGGGAATTGGGTGGCCTCAGCAACAAAGAAATTGGATATTTAGTAGAAATACATGATTGAAAGGTGTGAAAACATGTGATACACAGCATGCATGCTCAGAAATAACAAGTACACAAATAAAACATACTAGAATAAAAAAAAAAAAAAATGAAAATGAAAATGCCCAGGAAATGCATCAGAATGTTGCTGAAATAAAATGTAATACTACAGATGGTGTGTGGGAGTGTAACTTTTATTTTGGAAAGAAGTATAGAAAGTATGAAAATGCATGGAGGATGAAAATAACATAAAAATTTCAATATTTCTAAACATATGAAGAGACATAAAGGAAGGAAATATGGAAATTTACAGTATATATACACACAGGCATGCAAAGTATGAATCATATCACATTAACAAGGGTAGAAAAGGCCCTGGATATGTACAGAATGAAGTGCCATGATGTGCACACATGCATTGTAAAAAAAAATTGCATACTATAATCCTATCTTATGTATTTTACATATTTTGTTTTTCTGTTAAGTTAGGGTAACAGCCTAGGGACACGTCAAGCCACTAAATGGTCCAAAACAAGCCAAGTGAATATGATCTGACATTTAAAAAAAAATACATGGAGGAAATAAAGTAAGAAAACAATATGAAAAAAAACCAAAGCAAAAGAATAATCTGTTAAATAATTACAAAACAACGTTCTTAGCCTGGACTGTATGTTTTGCAGATTTCTGGACGTCTGATTTGAACCAGCAGGCAGAAAACCAGGACATGGTTTTGGATAAGAACCACGGCAGTCAGCCCAGTCTGCACTGGTACATCAACCCAGTTGCTGTGGAGGAAAACGCCAAGGACCCTGACTCCAACCTGGAAAATACAACCTCTCAGAACGTCAGCTCCTCCCTGCAGAATGGAGAAACTGCTAAAAAGAAGCCGGAGGTCAGAGATCAGAGTAAACCCACGACCAACCAGGAAATGTCACCTAGATACAAGCGACCCCCACCTCGACCCCCCAGCCTGAGCTTAGGGTCTGGGTCGGGCCTCCTCTCCTCCCTTCCCCCTTCAGCTAACACCTCCTTCTCTCTCACCCCGGCAGCTGAGAGAAAAGAGGAAGGAAGGGCAGGAGGAGGGGAGAAAGAAGAGAGGAAGTCGGTGTCAACATCGCCTCCTCCGCTGCGGCCTCCTGTCCCCTTGCAGAGTCGAACTGCTCCCCCTCTGCCTCCTGCTCCTCTACGTCGCACCTCATCCAGGAAAAGCAAAGATCAGGAAGGAGGGAAGATGACGGAGAGAGAGAAGGGACATAATCCTGCTGAGAAAAATGAGCAAGATGGAGCAGGGGAGTTAGGAGAGGAGAAAACAGGAACTAATTCATCTTTGACAGAGCAGGTGGCTGCACAAGGGGGTTCCTGCAGCAGCAGCCAACATCAAGTGGAGGAGGTGAAAAAAGACGATGAGGGGGTGACGGAGAGAGATGAGGCAAGGGAAGAGAGACAGGTGAAAACAGATAAAGAAGGAGTGGAGGAAAAACAGAAATCCAGCTATGACTGCCAACCATTATTAAAGAAGCCCTCTCGTCCAGTCCCTCCCCCGAGGAGAAGGCAACCTTACGAGCATAACACACCATCCATGCCCAACCTCACAGGATCAGCCAATCAGAGTGCTGGCGTGAGAGTGGTCCGTCCCTCCCCGGCACGGCGGCCAGACATGTCCCTGTATTCGCCACAGGGGGGTGCTGTGGATGGGACTGACCCTGACTCGTGCTCAACCAGCAGCACAGAGGAGGAAGGAGAGACGAACCAAGATCAGGAGCAAAATCACAGGTATATCTTGGAGGCTGGACCAGGCCTAGTGGCTCAGTTTGGATGATATATAAAACCTGTTTTATTGTTATTTATCCAGGATTTGAATGGAGAGAGGAAACTTCTCAAGAACACAAAAATGTAGAAAGCATTGTCACAGTCAGAAATAAACACAGTCAGAGGTTGATATCACACCACCGATTCATCAATAGATCTTTTTCACAGCAGCCATTTTGACAAGAAATATCAGGTAAAAGGTGTTATTAATGTCATTAAGTAAGGTTCTGTTCTATGCAAGTGTATCCAGTTTTCAGTGAGCCAGCATGCACATTACCAGGACCCTGTCTGTGTTACACCTAAATGGAACAGAATCTTAATTAATGTGAGAGTTAACCCTAAAACAACATTTGACCCATAAAACATCTTAACCCTAAATCAGAGATGGTAAATAAAAACAAAAATAGTACGCTTTACACGATCAGGATTTTTGGGACCGATCACCGATCACCGATCAGTGAGTTTAAAAAACCCAATCACCGATCCGATCATATGAGGAAGCAATATCAGAGCTGCCAACTCTCACGCATTGGCCGTGAGACTCACGCATTTGATTGGCTTCACACGCTCTCACGCCACACCTCCGATTTCTCACGCTGAAGTGCTCATCAAGAGCCTTTTTTTTCTTTTGACTAAAAACGGTTCTCTTTATCTGTGATCTATCTGTTGAGCCTGAGAAAAGCCACTTGTGATCGATAAGTTATGCCTGCAGAGCAGAGGCAGTGGGCCACTTTTACAAGAGGCTCAGCCAATCAGAAGAATCTTTTCGGTCAATCAGGGACTTCCACTCACCCCACCGGCATATTATCCAATGAAATGAATGAGTTAGAGGCTACTCACATTACAAAGTTTGTACCGCGCCCAAGCGTTCATGCACGAGCACATGCACGGTCACGCACGCAGCGCGAACGTGAATACGGTGTAAATCGGTGCAACTTTCCTCCTGCCTCCGCAAAACCGTTTAATGCGCACAGTGTGATTACCGGCGAATCGCCGCGTTGCGCAATCAATAATCAACCATGTTGTCTGTGTTGTTGTCTGTTGTGCTGCTGCAACCGCATATAAACAAAAGTCGGTTTATAATGAAAGTACGGCAGTCTGTGTGCGCGGCGCACCTGTCAGATCCGACAGACCTGGTGCCGGCCGGCACCGGCCGCGGAACCGCACAGTGCGCGGCCACCTGGTCAGGTCTGGTCTTCCGGATCTGCCAGGTGCCGCTCCGGCTGTCAGTTGGACCTTTCTGAAGGAGGAAGTCACCTCCGAAACTGTTAAGGTAAATAAACATCCCATGGCTGATTAAAAGGAACAAAAATGTCTTTTAGTTAAAAGGAAGACATGATGAATGTATTTGAACTATACTGATTTATGATGACGTCGGGCCATGCGTTTGTTGTATATCAACGTGATGATGTAGGGGAGAGTGGGGTAAATAGTGCCAATTTTTACTTAAAGTGCCTTTAAAGCAAGGGGATTACAGTAATGCCTCCAACTAAAATATGCACATATAGTTTAGGATGTTGTGCATCCCTGGGAACAATCACTTTGGATCTTATATAAACTGTTTGAGAAATATACACTATATTACCAAAAGTATTCGCTCACCTGCCTTTACTCATACTATGAACTGAAGTGCCATCCCATTCCTAACCCATAGAGTTCAATATGATGTCGGTCCACCTTTTGCAGCTATTACAGCTTCAACTCTTCTGGGAAGACTGTCCACAAGGTTGAGGAGAGTGTTTATAGGAATTTTTGACCATTCTTCCAAAAGCGCATTGGTGAGGTCACACTGATGTTGGTCGAGAAGGCCTGGCTCTCAGTCTCCGCTCTAATTCATCCCAAAGGTGTTCTATCGGGTTCAGGTCAGGACTCTGTGCAGGCCAGTCAAGTTCATCCACACCAGACTCTGTCATCCATGTCTTTATGGACCTTGCTTTGTGCACTGGTGCACAGTCATGTTGGAAGAGGAAGGGGCCCGCTCCAAACTGTTCCCACAAGGTTGGGAGCATGGAATTGTCCAAAATGTTTTGGTATCCTGAAGCATTCAAAGTTCCTTTCACTGGAACTAAGGGGCCAAGCCAGCTCCTGAAAAACAACCCCACACCATAATTCCTCCTCCACCAAATTTCACAGTCGGCACAATGCAGTCTGAAATGTACCGTTCTCCTGGCAACCTCCACTCGTCCATCAGATTGCCAGATGGAAAAGCGTGATTCATCACTCCAGAGAACGCGTCTCCACTGCTCTAGAGGCCAGTGGCGGCGTGCTTTACACCATTGCATCCGACGCTTTGCATTGCACTTGGTGATGTGTGGCTTGGCTGCAGCTGCTCGGCCATGGAAACCCATTCCATGAAG
Source organism: Myripristis murdjan (assembly GCF_902150065.1). Classification (NCBI taxonomy): domain Eukaryota; kingdom Metazoa; phylum Chordata; class Actinopteri; order Holocentriformes; family Holocentridae; genus Myripristis; species Myripristis murdjan. The sequence goes on from NC_044001.1 coordinate 31,060,623, forward strand.
CTCTCTGCGTACTGTACTTGGGCTAATCTGAAGGTCACATGAAGTTTGTAGCTCTGTAGCAATTGACTGTGCAGAAAGTCGGCGACCTCTTTGCACTATGCGCTTCAGCATCCGCTGACCCCTCTCCGTCACTTTACGTGGCCTACCACTTTGTGGCTGAGTTGCTGTTGTTCCCAAACGCTTCCATTTTGTTATAATAGAGCTGACAGTTGACTGTGGAATATTTAGGAGCGAGGAAATTTCACGACTGGATTTGTTGCACAGGTGGCATCCTATGACAGTTCCACGCTGGAATTCACTGAGCTCCTGAGAGCGGCCCATTCTTTCACAAATGTCTTGTTTCACAGTCTGCATGCCTGAGTGCTTGATTTTATACACCTGTGGCCAGGCCAAGTGATTAGGACACCTGATTCTGATCATTTGAATGGGTGAGCGAATACTTTTGGTAATATAGTGTAGCTTTCGAAAAAAAAGTGGTTTTGTGGCACAACTTGCCCCCGGTGCGGGGTAAATTGTGCCATTAGAGAGAATACACTGGGGTAAATTGTGCCATTGATAACTGAAGTAAAACAGATCATTTTAATCTCACAAATGATAATGCTATATAAAAGCAAAACAAATTCAATACAAAATTATTTATTTAACATTTATTTATTATTTTAACAAGATCACAGGCCACTTTTCTATAACAAGGCCTAGCGCCACATGAACACATACCCAGAACAAAATAAAACTTCCAAAATGAGCACCTGCAAATCATCTTCATCTGAATCTGAATAGTTTTAGTGATCAAAGGTAAGAAGACAATGTACAATAACAATAAAATACAAGAAAGTAATATATAGTATATAATCACAAGTTGTGCCACTGGCACAAATTACCCCAAGGCCCTTTGGCACAAATTACCCCAAGCCCACCATTTTGAAAAAAATGCATCCCCCAGCTGTTTTGAGCTAACATCATGCTAACTGTATAGACTCATGGTGTAGCTTACTAAAGTACTAAAACCTGTGTAAACTGTTTTCAAAGTTTTCTATAATTGTTCAAACACAGCAATCAAAAAACCTTGATCATAGAAATTTTACTTTGGAGGGCAAAAAAATGTTTTTTGAACTTAAATGTGCTTACCTCTCAAGCCATGTGTCTCCCTTCTTTATAAGATGAGTGAAATGGATGCCTCTTCAAAAATATGTGGTCACATGACCAACTTCTTCTATAGTTTTCTAGATAACAGGGGTGGCACTACTTGCCCCTTGGCACAAATTACCCCACTCTCCCCTACATACCGGGGGCAAGCTCGCTTGCAATATGTCTATTTAAATAACTTGTTTACTTACTGTATATACTTATGTACCGTTTACTGAGCTTGAGTTTTATCTTTCTCAGACACTTTGAAGAAGTCCCACACCACTGACATGTTTGTTTGAATCTGACAGCGAATGATTCAAGATTCAAAAAACTTTATTGTCCATCACATAGTGACAGGGCTCAAAACTAACATGGCGGTGGTGTGGAACTTCTTCCGAGTAAATGAGACAGATGATAAAACAATGCAACGGGAGCATCTGCAAAAAGTTTCAACACGACAGTGACGTCATTGATTGGATCGGCGAATTAAGATTACAGCCAATCACACACATTGCATAAAATGCAAAATATCGGCCGATCCGATATAGCCGATCAGTGGAAAGCCCTAAAAGATAGTTGACTCTATAGCTATGTCCCAATGAAGCGGGTGCCTCCTTCAAAGGATGTGGTCTGCCAAGGTGAAGGCTAGACCTTCTAGCTAGCTAGTGCCACTAGTGTAGCCTCATGAGATTAAATAACTGTCACTCATTATTAGTTAAACATTACTCCGCCAGAAAGTATGCTGACATTCAAAACAAAGCTTTTAATTCAATTTTTTAATTTAAGATTTGACTCATAGTTTCACAAGTTAACACTTAGTTGGCTAATGAAAAGAGGAGGTTACATTTTTCTTACATTTGTATGGAGTTTTCACTTTTCATTTCATTTGTCACAACTGATCTTGGTCCCTCCCATGCTTTTTTTTGTAGAGTTCTCCAGTCACTTCCCTAGTCCACATTTGGGGATCCATTGGTGCTGCAGGCACAAATCTTCACACACTTCTTTAACCTCTAGGCCACTAGGCCAATCCCAACAAGTCCTCCAACCCATACAACCACATGGATCACTTGTTCCAACCCTCTAATACCAACAGGGATGTCTCTAATACAAACCAAAGGACTGTTTCCTGAGCACTAGCAAGCTAACATTTGCTAATGAACATTAGTCCACTAGTTAGCGCGCTAGCCACTATAACTACTTAAGGTTACGGTTAGGAAAAGGTTATTGTTAAGGTTATGGAAAAGTATGTCATAATAGTTAAGATTAGGAAAAGGTCAGGTTTAACACTATACCAGAGTGCCATTATTTACAGGACTGCTAGAGGTTGCATAACTTTAAAACATAATTCTATGCCATTATAAGCTGCTGTACAAACACCATATGGGGTTGTTCTTTTCTGGAGGACAGTCTCACTGACCCACAACTGCAGAGCAGAACTTCACTGAACCACCATTTCAGAGACCTGAGGTCCTTCAAATCTGTGCAGTCTTAGCTGGAAAAACAAAGACAGAGCAGTCCTGCCATTTGGAGCCAGATATGTGGCTAAAGTGCATTCCAAAGCCTGACAAAGATGTTACTTTTCATTCAGACATTGCCATCATATCCTGAGTAATGTCTGAAGGATGGGTGTGATATGTATGTTCATATTTCCGCACTCTCATCAGGATCCTAGCTGCAGAGTTTTGGATGTATTGAAGCCTCTGGAGACTCTTGCTAGGGATCCCGATGAGAAGTGCATTACAGTAGTCCAGTCTCGAGGAGACAAAGGCATGGACCAGTTTTTCGGCATTTGGGAGGGTAAGAGTGGGGCGGAGCTTAGCGATGTTGCAGAGATGGTGGAAAGAAATGATGATTTATGAGATGATTTATGTGGGATTCAAAGGTGATGAGGGTCCATGTGGAGGATTTCATCTTCCTGATGATGTTCTGAACTGTTTCCAGGCTGACTTCAGGAAGGTGATTGAGGTGGTGAGAGATGACAGGCTGACTGTGTGTTGAAGAAGCAGTTTGGGGACCAGAGAGTGCAGAGCGAATTTTTGAAATTTTTGAGGTAAAAAAGGCCATGAATTTATCACATTGTTCTTCTGTGGCCTCGTTGGGTGGAGAGGATATTGGTCTGAGGAGACGGTTGGCTGAGAAGAGCTGTTTTGAATTTCCTGCCCTGTTTCTGATGGTATCTGAGAAGAACTTTGACCATGCATCTTTGAGGGACTTTGCGTAGGCCCTTTGGTGCTCTCTGTACGCCTGTTTGTGCACAATCAGGCCAGTGGAAATGTAGCGCCGCTCAAGGACGCGTGCTGCCGCCTTCATTTTCCACAGTTTGTCTGTGACCCAGGGCGTGGGGCGGTAGAAGGTGACTGTCCTGGTCTTAATAGGAGCATCAAGGTCCAAGAGGCTGCTCAGGTGGCTGTTATAGTAGTCCAGTGCGTCGTCAGCTGATGAAAAATCAGTGGAAAGATGCTGAAGATCTGCAGTCAGGGTTTCTGTACTGATGTTTTTTATATTTCTGAAACTGATTTGGCGTTTAGGCTTAGAGATGGAAGATGAGGAGGATAGCCCCATGGCCTTGTGATCAGACACCCCCAGGTCATAAGCCTGCAGATTGGTAAGATGGGCAGAGTTGACCTGGTAATGACCAGGTCATCAGGTCAGATAAGGATTATACTCAGTATTTGGAGGAAAATCCTTTACAGTCCATGACTGCCTGAAGTCTGGAACCCATGGACATCACCACTTTCCTCCCTTGAGATGCTCTGCCAAGCCTTTACTGCAGCTCCTTCAGTTGCTGCTTGTTTGTGGGTCTTTCAGCCTTCAGTTTGGTCTTCAGCAGGTGAAAAGCAGCTCAGTTGGGTTGAGGTCTGGGGACTGACTTGGCTATTGAGGGATATTCCACTTGTTTGCTTTCAGTAACTCTCAGGCTGCTTTCACAGTATGTTTTGGGTCATTGTCCATCTGCACTGTGAAGCACCATCTTATCAGTTTTGTAGCATTTGGCTGAATCTGAGCAGATAGTATAGCATAAACATCAGAATTCATCCTGCTACTTTCATCAGCAGTCACATCAACACTAATGACCCAGATCCATTGGCAGCCATACATGCCCATGCCATAACACTGCCTCCACCATGCTGGACAGATGATGGAGGAAGTGATGGAGGGTCATAAGCTGTTCCTTTTATTCTCCACACTCCATAAGTTTATCTTTGTTTCATCTGTCCAAAAAAAAAAACCTTTTTCCAGAATTGGGCAGGCTTTTTTAATTTTTTTGCAAAATTGAATCTGGCTTTCCTGTTTTTTAGTGACACCAGTGGTTTGCACCTTGCTGTATACCCTCTGTATTTATTTTCTTGTAAACGTGTCTTGACTGTAGATTTGGACAAAGATACGCCTACCTTGAGAGTTTTTGACTTCCCTAGACATTGTGAATGGGTTTTTCTTCACCAGGGAAATAATTCTTGGTCATCCACTTTAGATGTCTTCTGTCGTCTTCCAGGCCTCTTGGTGTTGCTGAGCTTACCAGTGCATTCCCTCTTTTCGGGATATACCAAACCGTTGATTTGGCTACTCATAAAGTTGTTTCTATCTGCCTGATAGATTTTTTTTTTTTTTTTTTTTTTTTTTTTGGAGCTTAATGATGGACACCTCTTTGGTTGGGGGTTCTGATAAACAGCTATCAAATGCAAATGCAAACACTTGGAATGAACTCCAGAGCTTTTATTCTCTTAATTTGTCATGGAATAACTAGGAAAAATGTCACACCTGGCCACCAAACTGCTTTTTAGTCAAGTGTCCAATTACTTTTGAGCCTCTGAAAATGGGTGGACAATGTATAAAACTGGCTGTAATTCCTAAATGGTTAATGCCATATTTTTGTTCCACTCCTTAAATTAAAGTTTAGAGTCTGCACCACTTCAGATGCACTGTGGTGGTGTACAAGGGCAAAATTATGAATATTGTGCCACTGTCCAAATACTGATGGACTTAATTGTATCTATCATTTGTATTGTATTTCTTTTGTACATACTTAAACAAACCTGATTTCTCCAAGGTTTTGGTGGTCATATTTAGACTTTAGATGCAAGTTGAGGTCAATCAGATTTACCAGGGTAACAAAGAGATTTGAGTACCTTTATTGCTCTTTAAAAGGTGGCATCAAACATTATATTATTTTCTGTGAATGTTTCTTTATGCTCTCTAATGCTCTTTACAGATATGTTTAAAAAAAAAAAAACATTGTTGGTTAGCAGGCTTGTGGTCAAAGTAAGACATGTCTTTAAAAACATGCATGTTCACAGATGCTCCTGAATTCTACTGCAGCTCTTCCTAAGTTGCTCTCTCACATCAGTTAAGTGAATAAAAATACAACAAAGGCTGTTGTGAATTTAATTTGAATGAAGAGATCAATCTATTTTTACTGTAAAGTGTAATCTTATCTTGGCTGTAACATTCATTGTATGTTTCTTTCCAGTCGCAGTGCAGACGGCCGCAACCAAAAGGCAGCAGTGAAGCGAACCCCCACCACAGTGATGCTGGACCGAGCCCGGCATCGCCTATCCACTGTCCTCAGTGGCCTCATCAGCCACGACCGCCGTCTCACACAACGCATTGTAGAACTGGCCAGGGACCCACTGAGCTACTTTGGTAGTCTGGTGAGTACAGTAAACAAGTAGGATCTAACTCCCAAAACACCACTAAGCAGACACAGAGCATTTTGGAAAAGATCTTCATCTATTGTCTGGATCTCTAAAGCATAAGAGGTGAACCTGCATGAGTGTTTGAGTCAGTATACAGATACCTTTGGATTGGATGCACTAGTAGATTATAGTTTTCACAGAATTCACCTGTTGTCAATGTGTAGAACTCTCAGCAGAACCTGCCTAAAACCCAACTAAAAACTTTAATTTTTTCTGTCCAGACAAGAATAAAATTGTGGGAAACACTGAATCTTTGTGTTGGTTTTTTGAGTGCAAAAGTTGTCCAGTTAAATCCACTGAATATTGGCTAAAAATATCAGGTATTGGCAGCTTCACAAAAATGCTAATACTGTGATACAACCAACACAGAGCTTAGTTGCTCTAGATAACAGTGTCAACAAAATGCAAAAACAAAATATAAATGTAAGAATGGTAATGCAGATGTGTCTCATTCAAAGATCATATATCTTTTTTGTAGGGCAGCTATTAACATGAACTATAGGAGCCAAATATGGTGTGTCAAATTTAGCTGTTATTCCCTGTATATACTGTGGGTGTCGCTGTGATGTCATTGTGCACAGGTGTATATATGTAGTGATGTCACTGTTGTCGGCAGGTGTTTGGCCCGGAAAGGCAAATGGTTTTTGACCGCGAGAGCGCGAACATGCTTGAGTGTGTTTGCTCGGTTTTTGTTTGTAATGAAAATGGACTCTGACCCTGTTACCGTGCGCTGTGGGTAATAAATTGTCTGTTATATTTGCACCAGAAGAACAGCGTGCGGAACTCCTTACTGAGAACACAGCAAGCAGCAGCAAATGCGCGTCAACCACAGGTTTTCCTGGTCAATCACCTCAGTAGCCAAGCAATAGGCTTAGCTCCTTCAATAATAGTCAAAAACCTGCACCAGTTGTATTTTTTTGTGGACGCTTCGGCACGTTTTGCGACATAACGGAGGCGGCTTCGGAGGACGAGGGCAGCTGCTGGACGCTTCGGCACGTTTTGCGGCGGCGGAGGACAAGGGCAGCGGCTGGATGCTTCGGCACATTTTGTGGCGGCGGAGGACGAGGGTGTGGACACACGATCCGAAAAACGACAGGTTAAGCTCACGGCAAAGGCGCTTGCAAACGAACTGGACAGGTTACAGTCTGGCAGAAAAGCTAAATTAAATAAAGCAGCCAACATAATAAAATCAGTACAAGGTTTAATGGTAACGCAGGATAAAGCACAGGTACAGGATGCTCTTGGTAAACTGATTGAAGTGAAGGATGAAGTAAAAAGCATGCATGATTGTTTGTTGGGTTTGCTACCATGTGATGAAAAAGAAAAACATGAAATATGGTTTAAAGCAAAAATGTTGCCTATTAATGAGTGTATTGCTAACACAAAAATATGGGTTTCATGTGATGAAGGTCATTCAAACAAAAATGGTAATGTTGTGGATGATGTTAATCCAAATGACAGTGTTTCAAATGTTAGTAAACGCTCAAGTCATAGGAGCCGTAGCAGTGGCAAGTCAAGTACCACATCCTCTGCAGCCATAAAGGCTGAGGCAGAAAGGGCCGCACTTGTGGCACGTGCTGCAGCTTTAAAGGAAAAACATGCTTTGGAGGAGCAGGAGCAGCAGTTGAGGAGAAAAAGAGGAAGTGGAAGCCGAAATAGCTGCATCCACTGCTAGGTTGGCAGTATTACAAGCTTCAGACAGGAGAAGTTCTTCTCAGGGACCCCCCAATGGCATGAGTTCCTATTTTGAGAAGGAGAAAAGCAAAAAGGAATCTGTCAATGGGTTGAATCCTCTGGCAAAGGAGTATGAGCCTGAAGCATGGAAATCAGCACAACAAAATGATTTAACAAAATGGTCATTGCCACCCAACAGACCCCTGTTAAAGAATGTGCGACCCAAGGAAACAGAGCTGTGGGTTAAGGCTGCTTCAATGCATCAATGCAGCCCCTGTGAACAACAAGAGGAAAACAAACTAGTGGAATCATCACAGCATTTTCAACACAACAGCCCAACAGTTGCTCAACCTACTCACCATCATCAAAGCCAGCCGGAGACATGCTTACCATCATGCACAGACAGAATGAAATAACAGCAGCTCTGGTGCAGCAGCAGCATTTGATGTCACTTCCACCACGGGATATTCCCACATTCGAAGGGGACCTTCTCCAATACAGGGCATTCATTAGGGCTTTTGAGCAGGGAGTGGAGGAAAAAGCAGGAAAAGCGGACTGTTTATACTACCTGGAACAGTTTACCAGAGGACAGCCACGTGAACTGGTGCGTAGCTGCCAGCATATGGCTCCTGAGCGTGGCTATGCAGTGGCAAAGGATCTTCTACATAAACATTTTGGAAATCAATATAAAATCGCAACTGCTTATATGGAAAAGGCATTGTCATGGCAAACAATAAAATCAGAGGACGTCAAAGCACTCCAAGCCTACTCCTTATTCTTGCGTGGATGCTGCAATGTAATGGAGGAGCTCCAGTATATGCAGGAACTGGATATGCCGGTAAACATGAGAGCCATTATGTCAAAGTTGCCATTCAAAATGAGGGAGCAATGGAGGACCATAGCTCATGACATAATGGAGACAACCAACCAAAGAGCTCGCTTCAATGATCTGGTCATGTTCATCGAGCGTCGTGTCAGCATTCTTTCTGACCCTCTGTTTGGTGAAATACAGGATCCGAGATCTGGTGTTGCTGGGATGAAGACCGGTGCCACATTTAAGTCACAACCCAGAAATGGAGTAAAGGGAAATGTTGTTGCCACCACAGTAACATCTATGGAAGTTCCTGAGGTACTTAAAGAGCCAACATCAGCCCAAGGAAAGGTGGAGAAAATTGGATGCCTTTGCTGTGCTCGTGGTCACTCTTGAAGGAGTGCAAACAGTTCAAAGGAAAGAAGCACAAGGAAAAGATTCTGTTTCTGACGGAAAATGGAGTTTGCTTTGCATGCCTATGTGTTGGTCACATGAGCCGTGAATGCGAGAGGCACTTAACATGCAAAGTATGTGGTCAAACTCATCCCACCGTGTTTCATATTAAAAGGCAACCAGCTTCAGAACTGTTGGAAACATCCAAACAGCCAACTTCACCTAAAACATGTGGACATACAGGGGCCGTAAGGACCGGTGTGTATTATCCATTCTCCCTGTGAAGATTAAAAGTGCAAAGGGAAATCGCATCATAAAAACCTATGCCTTTCTGGATCCTAGCAGTTCCGCCACCTTCTGCACAGAACATCTAATGCGGAAGTTGAATGTCGCAGGCAGAAAAACCAACTTCCTGTTGAGCACAATGGGGCAAAAGACAGTAGTCCCGGCGTACTCATTGACTGGTTTGGAGGTATCCGGTCTGGACGGCAATGATTTTCATATTTTCCCAGAGGTTCTCACACAGATGAAAATGCCAGTCACTGTTGATAATATGGTGACACCTGAGGAACTGGCGAAATGGCCACATTTGTCAAAGGTAAAAATCCCAAACATCAAAGCAACTGTTGACCTGTTGATTGGATCCGATGCTCCCAAATTATTGGAACCTTGGGAGGTTATTAACAGCTGCGGGAATGGCCCGTATGCCGTTAGGACAGTGCTGGGATGGGTTGTTAATGGTCCACTGAATGGAAACAGTGGTGCTTCTGAGGTGGAGCTACCCTTGGTCACGGTGAACAAGATCTCCGTGTGTAAACTCGAAGAAATGCTGGCCAAACAGTACAACCATGATTTTAATGAGAAAACCTCAAGGGAGAAAGAAATGTCCAGAGAAGATCACAAGTTTCTGGAGATCATGGAGCACTCAGCAGTGCTGCAGGAAGGAAGGTATTGTCTGAAATTGCCCTTTAAGAACAAAGAGGTGTGTATGCCTAATAACTTTGCAGTGGCGAAGCAAAGGATTCAGGGTTTGAGGAAAAGGTTCCTGAACAACAAAGGCTTGCACCAGGAGTATGCTGAGTACATGAACACGCTCATAAGTAAGAACTATGCAGAGCAAGCGCCTCAGCAGCAACTGCATTGGGAAGAGGGGAAGGTGTGGTACATCCCTCACCATGGTGTCCACCATCCAAGGAAAGGAACCCTCCGTGTGGTGTTTGACTGTGGAGCCACATTTCAAGAAGCATCACTGAACAGTGAACTTTTGCAGGGTCCTAACCTTACCAGCTCACTGCTAGGAGTCCTTATCCGCTTCAGAAAGGAACCGGTGGCATTCATGGGTGACATTAAAGCTATGTTTCACCAGGTGAGAGTTGCTGAAGAAGACAGGGACTTTCTCCGCTTTCTCTGGTGGCCAGATGGAGATCTCACTAAAGACCTTGTGGAGTATAGGATGACTGTACACCAGCGCTGTATCATCTCCCAGCTGCGCAAGCTATGCACTGAGGAAAACGGCTGATGATAACCAGTCTGAGTTTGTGGACGAGGCGATTCAATCTGTCAAACAGAATTTTTATGTGGACGACTGTTTGAAGAGCTCAGCCACTGAAAGAGAAGCTGTCCAGATGATAAAAGATCTTGGTACTTGGTGTGTCAGAAGGGAGGCTTCATCTTGGAGAAGTGGATTAGCAACAGTCGTGTTGTTTTGCAAGCCATTGCAGAGGATCAAAGGGCCAAGGACCTAAAGGAGTTGGATTTGAACCGAGATAAGCTTCCAGTCGAAAGGGCTCTGTGTCTGCAGTGGTGTGTCGAGACGGACTCTTTTGGGTTCAAGATGGAGATGAAACAATAGTCTCTCACCCGGCGTGGTATGCTGTCAGTTTCCAGCTCAGTGTATGACCCGTTGGGTTTTCTGGCACCGGTCACCTTGCTTGCCAAGATGATGCAGTAGGAGCTCTGTGGGAGAGGTTGCGGATGGGATGACGATTTGCCGCAGGACATCTTACCCCACTGGAAAAGATGGTTGGAGGATTTGGATCAGCTGGCTGTATTCAATGTGGGGAGATGCGTCAAGCCCGTGGACTTTGGAGGGGTCAAACATGCCCAATTGCATCACTTTGCTGATGCCAGTGAAAGTGGATACGGAACTGTAACATACATCCGGATGTTAAATCAGGAAAATAACATCCAGGTCACTTTCCTGCTCGGCAAAGCCAGAGTGACCCCACTAAAGGCTGTAACTATTCCCCGTCTTGAGTTGACAGCTGCTGTCCTTGCGGTCAGAGTGGACTCATTGCTAAAGGCAGAGTTGGACTTCCAGTTGGAGGATTCAGTCTTTTGGACCGACAGCACTTCAGTGTTGAAGTATGTTAACAATGAGGATAGACGCTTTCACACATTCGTCGCCAACAGAATCTCGATCATCAGAGAAACATCTGAACCCTCACAGTGGAGGCATGTCAGTTCCAAAGACAATCCAGCAGACGACGCATCAAGGGGGATGAAGGTCACTGACTTTTTCAACAACAGCAGGTGGCTGGAAGGTCCCACATTTCTTTGGAAGCATGAGGAGGACTGGCCTAAAACTGTGTTGGACGTCTCTGTGGATTCTAATGACCAAGAGGTCAGAAAGGAGGCAACAGTAAATACCATCAGTGTGTGTGACGTGTCTAGTCCTACTGACCAGCTTATGACCTACTTTTCTGACTGGAAGAGGCTCAAGACAGCGGTCGCCTGGATCCTCAGGTTAAAGGCTATGCTGTGGGAACAGAGTCGCTTGAAGAAGCAGTTGGAGGCTTCTGTGGCTAATCATCCAGATGAAAGCAGTCAGGACATTTCAAGGCAGGCTGAAAGACAAAGGGTCACATTGACATTCAGGAGTGGCGCACTGACGCTGGATGATCTATTGGGAGCAGAGATTGCCATAGTTCGCTATTGTCAGCAACAGAGATTTGGTGAGGAAATTGCTGCTTTGTCATCTGGGAAAGTGACAGTGAGTCGACGAAGTCCCATATACAGGCTGGATCCAGTTTTGGAGGATGGACTTTTGAGGGTTGGAGGAAGATTGAGTAGAGGAGTAATGCCCGAGGAAGCAAAGCATCCCCTCATTCTCTCCAAGGAGCAGCACATCTCTATGCTCATTCTCAGGCATGTACACCAAAATCTGGGCCATAGTGGGCGGACTCACACACTGTCCAAGGTGAGGAAGAGGTTTTGGATCACGAACGCCAATGCAGCTGTCAGGAAGATCATTGGGGAATGCAGCTTTTGTAGGCGTTACAACTGCAGAGCATTGGAACAAAAAATGGCAGATCTACCAAAGATGAGAATCCTTCCTGATTTGCCACCGTTTACCAACACAGGAGTGGATTACTTTGGACCAGTCGAAGTAACGAGAGACGAAAGATCAACCTGCAAGCGATATGGAGTTATATTTACCTGTATGGCAAGCCGGGCTGTTCATCTGGAGGTAGCTGCTTCACTGGACACGGACGCATGCATCAATGCTCTGCGGCGTTTTATCAGCAGGAGAGGTCAAGTGGCACACCTAACATCTGATAATGGTACCAACTTCGTCGGGGCAGACAGAGAACTGAAGGAGGCTCTTGTTGCTTTGAATCAGGATAGGATTCAAGGAGCTCTGTCACAGGTTGGAATTCGTTGGAGTTTTAATCCACCTGCAGGCTCACACCATGGTGGTGTGTGGGAACAGATGATCCGCCTGGTGAGGAGAGTGCTCAGTTCTGTCCCACGTCAACAGAAGCTGGATGATGATGGACTGCATACAGTGTTCTGTGAAGTGGAAGCCATTCTGAATGATCGTCCAATTACTAAGCTCTCGGATGATGCTACGGACCTGGAACCTCTCACGCCTAACCATCTTCTCCTGAAAGGTAAACCAGCTTTGCCACCTGGAGTGTTTGAACCGCATGACCAGTATGTGAGAAGATGCTGGAGACAAGTACAGTACCTCTCAGATTTTTTCTGGAAGAGATGGATAAGAGAGTATTTGCCCTTGCTCCAAGAGAGGCAAAAGGTTGGTTTTTGGTTTTTGACCGCGAGAGCGCGAACATGCTTGAGTGTGTTTGCTCGGTTTTTGTTTGTAATGAAAATGGACTCTGACCCTGTTACCGTGCGCTGTGGGTAATAAATTGTCTGTTATATTTGCACCAGAAGAACAGCGTGCGGAACTCCTTACTGAGAACACAGCAAGCAGCAGCAAATGCGCTTCATCCACAGGTTTTCCTGGGCAATCACCTCAGTAGCCAAGCAATAGGCTTAGCTCCTTCAATATGAACATTTCTCCCAGTGTAGAGACAAGAGAACGAAGACTGAAACCTGTATGTCAACAAACCATACATTAATAACTTTTTGCCATGTTATTGTCTTTTTTGTTTAGGTTAAGGAGCACCGTGCCTTCACCTTGGAGACCATGTCACGTCACACCTCCACCACTGAGCTGCTACAGGAGATCAGACAGATGATGACTCAACTGAAAAGCTACCTGCTGCAGAGTACAGAGCTGCAAGCCATGTTGGAGCCGCAACATCAGTACACACAGGACAAACTAGGTATCTTTACAACTAATTAAAACAAACGTATCAGGCCAAATAGGACCAACATCCAATTTATGGTAACAATCAGATCTGACTGGCAAAACATCTGATTTTTAACAAAAATCGGCTGTTGGCCAGTCAGTGTTGTTTACCTGTGATATAATGGTGGTTCCTGACCACAGATTGTGACATTGTTATTAATAATACTGGTTTTCTCATTCAAATAAGTCTATTATGATGTGGGAGTAGTATCAAACATAGCAGTCTGTGAAAATTGAAATTAATAGTCAATAATGTTTTTGTGAATAATTTGGCCATTTATAAACAGTGTTATATCCAAGAATTTACCTACCAGAGCTACTAAACCTACAAGAACTTTTATTGGTATGATCTTCAGTGGAGAGTTTTAGTGTCCTACTCTGGTCTAAAGGCTGTTTCAGAGGGTTTTCCTCACTGACAAAAATAATATTCTAGGGGAAACACTACACCACTTGTCTTTCTTTTTTTCTTTCTTTTTTCTTTTTTTTGAGGGGAGTGGGGGGTTAAAATGGTCAAATTTAAATAAGTAATTTCAACATTTCTATCTTAATTGAATAGTCACAACACCAATACACACATCACTAAACTGTGTGTGTATCCTCCCAGAGACCATAGTGGAAGCAGCTCTGTGTAAGAGTGTATTGAAGCCACTGCGAGAGCCAATTTACCGCAGTCTGGAGAAACTGCACACTGACAATGACAGCCTTCAACAATTGTCACAGAACCAGGTGAGACAGGAATGCCCTGTCATGGGGGGATGGACTGTATGTCCTTGCGGCAGCAGTAGCAGCAGTTGTCATATTAAAAGCAGAAGTAGTAGTATAATTATTACCATCATTACTACAGCTGGGACAGAGTTCACACTAAGACTCTGCACAGACTCTATCACACAAACAGGTGTTCTAAATACCTCTGACATGCTGCCATTATTATTATTATTAGTAGTAGTAGTAGTAGAAGCAGTAGCAGCAATAGTAGTCACATAAGTTTAGATGTCATAGTTGCTGCAGCACTATTAATAATAGTACCAGTAGTAGTAAAAGTAACTGTAGTGGTGGTAGTAGTATTATTAGAAAGATTGTCATTGGTAATAATTGTAATAACAATACCAGTAACAATGGTAATAAAAGCAGTGCTAGTAATAGTACTACTACTAAAAGTAGTTCATAGTAGTAGCAGTAGCGGTAGTAATAGCACTAATAGTAGAAGTAGCAACAGCCGTTGAAATAATAGTAAGTGAACCAGTAATAGTAAGTGAACTATAGACCTTTTTCACAGCAGCCATTCTGACATGAAATACTAGCTCCAGTTCCATTTAGGTCTAACAGAGCCAGGGCCCTGGTGTTGTTCATGCTGATTGCAACAAAAAGTAATTTCCCCCTGGGGATCAATAAAGTATTCTGATTCTGATTCTGACTCACTGAAAACACCCTTCGACATTTAAATGCAGTGGAACCTTACTTGTTATCATTAAAAACACCTGTGTTTACCTGCTTTTTCATGTCAAAGTGGCTGCTGTAGAAAAGGTCTATCATGTAGCACCAGCAGTAAAAATTATACCCTTCTATAAATGATCCTGATATTAATGATAGTAATCTGTACTATATGTGTGTCAGTCTGTGGTCCTAGGCAGCACCACCACAGCGCTGGGAATCACCACTGCAATCCCTGAAGCTCCGGCTATGGAGAAGATCAGCAGTAAACTGAACAGTCTGCATCTGGAGTATTCTCCCCAGAGGAAGATAGAGCTGCTGCTGAAGACCTGCAAGATCATCTATGACTCCATGTCTGTTAGCTGTTCAGGTCAGAACCTATAATATGCCCTTTAACCTCTGACCCCTAACCCTGTCCTGAACTGAAGACCTGCAGGTTCATCTAGGACTCTAAAGTACATCTGTTAGCTGTCCAGGCAACATGTAATGTTTGATAGTGTTAATCCAAGTGTTCCTTGTTTGTTTTATTCTCCTCATCTTTGGATTCACCACTGTTTTATATCAACTCAGGATAGAGTAGCAAAAACCTATTTTTTCTTTGTTATGCAACATAGGACTCAACCATTGTAGTAATTTCTGGCCTCTAAATTTTGACTTCAAAAAACTGTCACACTAGTTTGGACTACCAGACAAATTCCAGTTTTAGTAAATAAACAGGTTAAACGTTTCAAACAAAGGTACAAACTAATGTTGGTGTCAGTCTTGTCCACATTAAACTCATTTTGGACAGTTTCCTCAAAGTATCAGCTTTTTTTGTTTTTGTGTATGTTTGTGTGTATCTGCACATTTTTAGGGCGGGCCCATGGCGCTGATGACTTCCTGCCTGTGATGATGTATGTCCTGGCTAGATCCAACTTGGCTGCACTGCAACTGGATGTTGAATATATGATGGAGTTAATGGATCCATCACTCACATTGGGAGAGGGTACAAATTGAATCCTAGAAAGTAGTGTTCTCCTGAAAGATATTTTTGACGGACAGTTTTTGCATATTTTCATGTGTTTTTGAATGTGTGTGTGTAGGCTCCTATTACCTAACCACCACTTATGGAGCTCTGGAGCACATTAAGAGCTTCGACCAGCAGAGGGGAGCAACACGGCAGCTAAGCAGAGAAGTTCAGGACTCGATTCACCGCTGGGAGAGACGACGCACCCTGAACAAGGAGCGCATGGCCCAGGGATCTGTGCAGGTGCCCACACATATACACACACAAATACACATATGCATTCATGCACACATGCTCTACAGCTCAGTGATTAAGGTGAGACTGCCTTTGTGCTTGTCTGAAACTCTGCATCTACACCTTCCACTGTCTGTTCATTGTGACTGTACAATCTTGTGTTCAGTGGCCAGGAAGTATAAAAAAGAACTTAACAGCAAAACAAATTCGCAAATGAGAAAACTGAAAACAAATCAAATCAGATATCACATTAATGTTTAATAAATCATATAACAAATTAAACACATTTATTAGCTTAATGTGTAGCATGCATTCAGATGACACTCAGGTGGATTTGATCCACTCTTCAGCGGCTCATTCAAGTTACTCAACTTTCCAGCATTCATGTGTTACACATATGGATTTATAAATAAAGTATGGGGTCTTCTTAACCTTTTCTTTGTCTACCAGTTATTTAATTTACATGGTATGTTAAATTATTTCATTTATTGATGTGTCACAGTTAAAGAAGGCTGTGTTAAATTGCGTTAAATTACCTTTTCTTTAATGTTTTTACCGTAGTTTACATTTATGCCCCCAAACATAGGGGCTTGACAGCCCATGGGGCCAGTGCTTAAGAATATTAGCATCTATCCCGCTTGTGGTCACATGGTTCTTTTTTCTACATATGCATGAAATCTGTATTTCAAAGTATTTACAATATGAGTACAAAGCATTGATTATTTCTTAAAGCTGAAATTTTTACTTTGACTGAAGAACATTTTTGCTTGAGTGTTGTACTACATTTTAAATCAGATCCATTACAGAGAACAGATGATCAGTGACAGATTGTGGAACCTTTCACTATGAACACTCAGTCATCAAAGATGAGTGGAGGAATCTGCTTCTGCTTTGTTGGTTCTTCTTTTTGTTATTTCCAAATTTCACAATAAAAGCTGCACCATGAAAAACTGCAGATGGTCGATGGAAGTGAGGACCATTTAGAATCAACTGTCAAAAAATGTGGGATAAGTGCAGGAAAAAGGGGAAAATATCAGAGCTGGCCTGACAATGAGAACCAAGTGGACTCAACCATCATATTAAATTTACTCCATATTTGTAAATGGAGTCTATAGGGTCTTCACTCCAGTTTTGAGTAATGCTCTATTATAAGAATGAAGTGTGCAGCGTGTTCTCTTCTCCTTTTCTAACTGCATGGAAAAGATCCCAGCTAACACAGTTACTGTTTGGAAAAAGGAACTTTTACTGCCAGGACATTTGAAATGAGACACTTCTTCCTTTTACTGACGTAGATCTTTACTGCACTACTTCTACTTCTACTGCAGTCAAATACTAGCAGAGTGATAGTACTTCTACTTCAGTTGAAGTTTGTAGTGCTATTTCCACCACTGGGAACATGTTGGAACTGGAGCACACTGAGACACTTCTGCACTTCTCCTAACACGGTGCGAATATTGTGTTTGTGTATGTGTATGCTGTGTAGGACTTCCTCACAGTGTGCTGTCCTGAGAACGGATCCAACCCCAAAACTATGGGTGTTCTGCCCACTACCACCATCCAGCAGTTGGTAGAGCAGTGTGCTGAACGTTTTGAACAAGGTAACTCTCTGAAACAGCTACTGTCAGCACAAGGCTTTTTAGATTTTCACTGCTTAATGTAAACAGAACGTTCAATTCATTATCCTATTGTTTTTAAAAAAAAAGTTAGAAATGACTATATGACTATGAATATATAACTATATTTCTGTAGTATTCCTATAGTAACTCTATCGCGTCTAGGATTAGAGAGAATGTGTTTAATTGTATGAAAAGGAGCTCATGTCTTATTAAGGGGGGTTTCATTCATTGACCAGCTGCTTTATCGTTGATCTGCACTTCAGTTTGCATTTGGCCCATCAGCTGACAGTACAGAGCCTAGTAAAATATTTTCTCTTGGAAAAGTGATCAAAATATACCCTGTATAAAAATGACTTGTACACAGTATGAAATTTACATGAGACCTTCCTCCCCAAAGATATCTTTTTATAAAACAAAGCAAGGACATGTGAAACTAACCTGAGTGAAAAATGACATCAAGAGTCCAGTGTCATTCTTTTTCTTGCATTTTGTCTCTATGAACCTTCCCTGAATCCTCTCATGAGTTTCATCACATGAATTAAAAATAACCTCAGAGCTGATATTGAGCTGAGGAGAAATATAGTCTGTTTTTATTCATACATGTACATCACTGATCACAATATAAGTAGGTTGACTTGTGATTACATAACATATAAGAGTATTGCACTGATTCTTGGGAATTTGGATAAAACAGGTTTTAATTTTGAAAAAAAAAAAAAGTGCGTTAAATTACAGAATCTGAAGGTATATCATTATAGGCCAAGGTCTTGGCTGTTCAGCAATGTACCGGTGCAACCTCCTCGTTTTGCATTTTTTTCATAAAATAGGTTTTTCCAGTTATTAGGCTACTTTGTTTTTGTCAACACTGTCACTGTAATGTTTTTTTTTTTAATTTGAAAAACATATTTTTGTATTAAAGAGACTATTACTTTAATAACTCAACAGCACCAAAGAAACATATTGTAAGCAAATTCATTTAAAACCAATATAACTGCCTCTGACAGTGGTGACACTAATCTGACGGTGGTGACAGTCGCCTCATTACAACATACATTTCCAAAATGTATACCACTCAAGTCAATGGCTTCTTGCTTAACAACTTTATTTAACTATTTGGTACAAAAAATAACAATCCTGAGCACTGTTATAAGCATTTTTCAGACTTCAGTCATCACCGTCACACAGAAAACCTGACGGTGGTGACGTCTGACGGTGGTGACAAAAACCTGCCCTTTCACATGATAAGCATGAGTTGTTCACATTAGCCAGCTTGTTTCCCCCCTGTTGCTACCTACATCAGACCTCTTCTTAAAAAGTATACATTTATTCCATAATCTAATTTAATATTTTTTATACAGAAGTGACGGTGTTGACATGTTATGGTTGTGACAGTAGCAGTGTCCAAAAATATGAAGAGATTTAAGAGAAAATAGCAAACTTCCAGGAGCCTGAGCGGTCTTGAAGCATGCAGTAGAGCTGAAGGTTTGAAAAGGGATCCTCAGGAATGTAATTGACCTTGTAGTTTTTTTATTATTATTTTTTAAATATATATCTGACGGTGGTGACGAATATGTGGGACACATTTTGAGCAACCACAAAATAATAGTAAATATTGTTCAAAACCCATTGTTTGTAGTTTTTAATACATATTATGATGTACTCTTTCATGTGGTAAAGATATTATTCAATGAAATTATTACTTTTTGTTGTTTTAATCAAGTTGAAATGATTATCTCCTATCCGAGGACAACTGGTTTTGTAGGCCATGGGCCAACATATAATCATTAAATTAATACAAATTAAAAATAAACCTATAAAAGAACCTTACAAATGTGCAAAGGACTCCCTGATTATGCCCTTGATTCTTTTTATTCATTAAAATGTTGTAAATTCCCAGCAGAAATAGCATTTTTCTTAGTGGGACATGATTTATCCAAATTCTCAAGAATCAGTGATTGGTCTCATGAGGTCATATTCTTTCATTCCAGCCACATCAGCCTTGTATGTGGCCTTCTGCAGGTATCGGGTGTAGCTGTAGTCCCTTGTCTCCTTCAGGCTGTACACACTCCAACTCTTGGACCTCTTACTGTAGTACTGGCTTCACATTAGAAAGGAAATACAAAAAAGGGTCAAGTCAGCATGTTTATAGCTACAGTTATACAACGCATGGAATTTAGTGTACAAACAGCAACGTGAGGGTGAAACTAGAACCTGGAAAAAAACTGGAAAAATCTGGAATCCCAGCTGTGTGGAATAGTCTTGTCTGATGTAGTTAACACGTGTACATGCTAACTACAAACAAAGTGTGGCGGCGTTTTAACAAGTTTTTGACTTGAAAACCTATGTTTTAAGTGAAAATACATGCACAGACAGCAATCAAAGTTTACATATACTTAACACACAGAGAGAACAGTAACATGAGTTTAGTTTGACCTGAACCAGAGAAAATATGCTGCTACCACCAGATGGGGAGACAAAGTATATCTGCTCAAATAAATTCCTCTGTCAGACTAGGCCGACTTGGTTGATGAACAAAAACCAGCAAGTCAGCAACTCCACCAACACAGCCAAACATCGAGCAGCTCAGAGGCTTAGCGTGGCATGTTTCTTTTGGCAAAGCTACCGCCATTATTTCTATACACTGTTGCTGCTGGTGACGTGGTGACGTCATGCCATAAAGCGTTACGACTCGTCTGACTGGTCCCCCAAACTTCTAGTGCAGGAGCAGGCTTTCAGGGCGCAGTGGCCATGACAGAGACAGAACTGTACTTACTACATACCAGTGAAGCATTAAAATGATGTTGAAGCTGTTATTTTGTGGTAAAATGTCACATGGTCCTGCTTTAAATTGAATGATATTTTCCTTATCCTATAAAAGACATTGTGATGGTGCTGGTGCAATGAATTTGTAAATATAAATTCATAAATGTTATTGTTATGACACTGCATGGCCTCTCCTGTTCTTCTCCTGGTAGTCTGACCCCTCCTTCTTTATCTCCTCCAGACTCCTACACACTGAGTGTGTATGTGGACAATGTTTATCGGCCCCTGGCCCCGACAGAATTGGCCCTCAGTGTTAAGAGCAGCCTCCCACCAGGGGCCTACTGCTTCGTCTATCACCCCAATGACCAGTCTGAGAAGAAGCCTGGCAACAGTCACTGTGGCAACCAGCCCCCTGACACACCAGAGGGAAGCTGTTACTATGACAGTGAAACAGCTATAGATACGCAGGCAGCTGAGGAAGAGGAAGAGAGTCTGATTAGTTTGTGACTGTCTCAGCATCATGATGGCAGCCACTGTAATGATATGGCGACTACACTGCCGCAGTGCCTGTTTCCATGGCGACCACATCACCAAAGTATCAATTCAGAATGGGGTTGCATTCAACAGCAAGAATATTTTTAGCAGTTTTTCATGTTGTTGGAACATGTGACTGAATTGCGTATTTCTTTTTCATTGTATGAATGCATGTTATTCTCAGGTCTCGAAAAAGAGATGCTGATCTCAGTGGGACTACCTGATTAAAGCAAAACTGTCCTTTGGTAGAGTGTTGGATTGTATAGTTACCTGGATGTTATATGAATACACATGGAAATATACTCATTAATTGCTCTGAGCTCCGCTCGGCTGCTAATCCACAATTCTGTATTTCTATCCTTGCTTTAACTTCCACAGTGCAGCAAAACAGGTCCCAAGTAACATATAAATGAGCAACATAGATTATGCCAACAAGAGCACGGAGCAACTAATAAGGATATTTCACCACCATGTGAACTCATATCACACCAAGAAAACTATACAACACAACACTCTAACAAAGTTCATTTTGCTTAAAACAGGAAAATTAAACAAAATGAAGGAAAACATTTTGAAACTCCCAACTTCAACAGTACCTGTGGATAACAGATGCATATTACATTCTTCAGAAGGATTTACATCAACACATAGTAATCATGCTATATGCACAGCAGTAATAATGTGCATACAGGAAATCATATTTTATTTCTATATATATATAGAGAGAAGTGTACATATACATATGTACACACAGACACACAGACACGTATATATATATATATATATATATATAGATATGTGTGTGTGTGTGTGTGTATGTGTGTATATCTATATCTATATATCTATATATCTATATATACGTATATATATATAGATAGATAGATAGATATAATTCAGAAAGTATTCAGACCCTTTTTTCTCTTTTGTTATATTGCAGCCCGATGCTACAGTTGTTTACATTCATTTTTTCTCTCATTAATCTACACTCAGTAACCCATAATGACAAAGTTAAAACAGAATTTTAGAATGTTTTGTAAATTTATTAAAAAGAAAAAACTGAAATATCACATTGACATAAGTATTCAGACCCTTTACCTTTTACTCAGTACTTAGGGTGGATGGGGACTGTCGGTGGACAGCCATGTTCAGGTCTCTCCAGAGATGTTGGATAGGGTTCAAGTCAGGGCTCTGGCTGGGCCACTCTAGGACATTCACAGAGTTGTCCCTAAGTCACTCCTGTGTTGTCTTGGCTGTGAGCTCAGGGTCACTATCATGTTGGGAGGTGAACCTTCGGCCCAGTCTGAGGCCAGGAGTGCTGTGGAACAGGTTTTCATTGAGGACATTTCTCTACTTTGCTCCATTCAGCTTTTCCTCAACCCTGAGCTGTCTCCCAGTCCCTGCTGCTGAAAAACACCCCCACAGCATGATGCTGCCACCACCATGCTTCACTGATGGGATGTTGTTGGGATCTTGTTTCTCACAGTCTGAGAGTCCTTCAGGTTCTTTTCTGCAAACTCCAAGCAGGCTTTCATGTGTTTTGCACTGAGGAGAGGCTTCCGTCTAGTCACTCTGCCATAAAGCCCAGATCAGTGGAGGGCTGCAGTGATGGTTGTCCTTCTGGAACTTTGTCCCATCTCCACACAGTTTCAGGGTACTGAGTGTAGATTAATAAGAGAAAAAATTAATTTAAGTGTAGCATCAAGCTGCAACACACAAAAAGGTGAAGTGAAGAAAAGTGAAGAGGATTGAAACTTTCTGAATGCATAATACATATATATATATAGATATATAGATATATAGATATAGATATATAGATATACATATACATACAGATGTGTGTGTGTGTGTGTGTGTGTGTGTGTGTGTGTATCTATATTGAGAGAAAGAGATACACACACACTCACACACAATAGCCTGGTGGTTGAGAAAAGGCTTGTTGAGTTGCACTTTTACATTCTGATGGCGATAGAATCCAAAATTGATGAAAATGGCTGATCAATTAAGTATCATACCATAAGCTGTTCATAAAGCAGTCACCACATTTCTTCTGTCAAAAGAATAGAATTTGCAATACCCTCCCTGTCTAGTGTGACTGCCACTTGTGTTTTGATAGCAGTATTAATGCACCAACTGGTTTGAGTGCAGAGGTTCACCTACAAACGTGCAGCACCAAAGCAACCAGCAACCAGCTGGAACAGGACAAGAGACACTAAAGAGATCAAAGACTGATTTTCCCTTTTTGGTGGATCTCAATATGAGGGGGTCAGGAACCCCAGGGATTATAGGATGGGGGTTGGGCTGGTCATATGGTAACTTTATACAATGTCAAACTATATGTAATTCTAACATACACATATATGATCATGTTTATACTCAGTTTATACTCTGTGATGCTTCATTTCAAGCATAGCTTCTGTTTCACAAAGGGTTACACAAGTAGCTGATTATGTGTAACAGGATTACAATTATCTGATTACAAAAACTGTAACTCTAATCCCAAGAAAAACTTCACTTGAAACACTGATAATCAGCTTACATTTCCAGTACACATCATGCAGTCTGATTGCAGAGCATCTTTCATATACTGATACTTAAGGTGTAAATAAACAATATCTTTTACAGTACACTGCTGCGGTTTGCTGTTTGCACTGACTTTCTAAAGCAAAGGAGTTGTAGTGTTAATCACAATGTGTTTCTTCTAACTTCACCCAGAAATGGTACAGGGAATCAAAACTCAAATTGCTCAAATGTTTTGTACTGACACAGTACAAAACATTATGGGGCTGCAGCAGGGGCGCCAATCCGACTCCACCTCTGGGGGGTCAAGTCCTCAATTTCTCAAGAGAGGGGGTACATCAATATTAACCAATGTACAATATAGAATGCACACGCTGGAATAGTCGCATGCTATACACTAGACGTCATCAGTCTGCGCCCTCTCTGGCCACTGTGCCTACATAAGCAGCCTTTTAATTATTTTGGCAGGCTCTAGGGACACCTAGTGGCTAGATATATGCAATTTAAAAAGCAAAAGAAACAAACCAAAATATTTCTCAAAAAATATTTATTGAGTCTTTCAGTCAGAAATGCTACAATCAAGACTGAGGTAGATGAACTCTTGCTGCTTTAAGAATCCTTTAAGTGTCCTGTTTATGTGAGAAATGATTTCAAACATGGAAAAGTTTGACATACAGTATATATGAATATTTTTTTCTAACTCATGGATGGAAGGGGGGGCATCTCTTAAAAGTGTGTGTGTGTGTGTGGGGGGGGGGGGGGGGGGGGGGGGGTTATTTACAGTATAGTACAACACACATGTAGGAAACGCTGTACAGTGGGTGTTAAGCAATGATGAAGTGAAACAAATGAGATTAAAACATCCCCACAAACCATTGCTATCATATGCCAGAGGCGGAAGTGCCTAAATAAGATAAATATTTTCCAATCAGGTGCCATGGAGGAAGTAATGTGGTACTACTGATGATGTTCAAATGCCTAGAGGGGTGTGGTACTTTTATTGAACATTCTGTTTTAGTGAGAAAGAAAGAAGGAAAGAAAGAAAAGAATTAAAGCACTTAGTGACAATATTGTCCTACCCAAGGGCGTAGGTTTGATTTTGACATTAGTGGGGACATAAACAACTGTGCATCATACTGTACATCGACAACATCGTACATAAACATAAATAAAATATAATAAAATATAATAAATGTTTGACACTAAATACAAACAGATTGGTGTCCATCGTTTTGCTCTTACCTGGAAAAAATCTCTGTGTTGTTGAGGCTCTACAGTTCTATAAGCTTGATATTTTAAATCATGGTTAGTAAAAATGGATCATTCCTGCTTCCCTAGAGACAACAAGGAGAAAGCAAGCATGCTGAACTATTGTTATAACTGCCACCTGGCAAAATGAACAGTGAAGAAAAACATCAGTAGCTCAGTTGACTATTATTGTTATCACCAATATTATAAACTCCACATCAGCAATATAATAAATAAAGTGAGCCTATTTTCTTGGAGTAACTTCCACTTTGACTTCTAAAGAAACTTTTCTTTTTTTGGGACCCTGACTTTGACTTCACCAAACACACACACACACACACACACACACACAAATGTGAATGTAAATGTAACCACTGATATTAAACTCTGTCTAGCTGACGTGACTCAGGCAGAACAAACGCCCAACATGGAACAGCTGACAGTTGCAGATGCACACAGACTGCAGCGGGGATGGTCAATCACACATTAGCAGGAAACGGCAGAGCCAATCGATGAGCGATATTAGGCTAGAGGTGGGACTTGTAGCCGAGACCGACTGTTAACCATAGACATAATATACGTATATTAGGGTTAACCCTAACCCTAACCCTAACCCTAACGTATATTATGTCTATGCTGTTAACCCCTTGTGTACCATAAGCATAGACTAGACACTGGCGGACAGTGTTTCTATTGGTAGGGACTATACAGTAGTGGCTGGATGTTGGTAGGGACGTGTCACTGGCGTCCCTACCCCATTCTACGCCCCTGGTCCTACCGATGTCAATGCATTTTTATATCAGCACATCAGCCTCCATATATTTTGAATGGGTTTGGTGAGATTGCAGGGCATAAAAGAGGAATGTACATTCAGTTTAGATAATAAATAAATAAATTGATAAATGCAGAAAATGAGGGTGTCCCCCTCTGGGTCAATCACAATGAAAAATGGAAGTGCCTCAAAGTGCAGTTCTTCTTAATGGCCATCAGATGGCGACTGGGCTGGCAGCAATACACAGTGTCCCCAAGATGTTATGGTCTCAATAGGGTGCTTTTATGTAAAATGACATTTCCCCCAAAAATCAGTTTATGTCCTGTTATTCGTGAAAATCTTCAACACAGTGTCAATTTTACTTATATTACCTAAAGCTAGTATGAAACTGAAGTTGCAGCACAAATTTCATATCAATCAGAGCAAAAATGTTGTGGAAATTCTGTTTTTGGACATTTTTTTTTTTTTTTTTTTTTTCAGTTTTTCTTGATTTCATCTTCATTATATCATTATTATTACAATACATTCCTGCACATATAAATTACTAAAGGTGTTTTCCAATGATGATCTGTGATAGTGTATTACTCATGAGTAAAACAAAGTTTATTTGAAGAAAATCCACCATCCAATAAAGACTTAACAACAAAATTTGTGAAGCAACAATTTGTCCGTCCAAAGGAGTTTCATAATGTCATCTCCAGAATAATGCCTATCAAAAAGATAATACAACCACTATCTCACATTTTGAAATTAATTATATGTTTTACAAAGGATTATCATTATTAATGACATGAAAGAGGTTAAGGAGTCGTATTGTTCACATGTACCAAGTTGATGTCAAATATGGTATACATATGTCTGTCCAAAGCCAGTCCTCTCCAGCACACTCATTTTATTCCTCACTAATATGAGGAAAATGAAAGTGACATAAATTACCACAAAATGTAGAAATGAAAATTAGATATACTTCTGAATTGAATATATTCATAAGAATGGTCATTTTTGTCAGCTATATGAGCTTTTATTTAGTTTGGACAATATGTCCTCTCCAGGACAAAATGTGTGTCATTAGATTTAATGGGTTTGAACTTCATGGATATGCATATTATGATTAATTTTGTTCATAAATGTATTATTACTGTTTGTCTTAACAAGTTCAAATTACAGTTTTCTCTGCTTATAGTTTCTCTGCATATAATTATGATCACCTTCACAAAATATAATATTTTTAAGCAGCCTTCCACTTCAGGTAATATCCTCATACTATTGGCAAAGACTTGTTTTAGACAAAAACAACTGCTTTCAGTTCTAACAGCATTTATATGATTCTAATGGTAATGGCTACAGTTAGCTTTGTGCTCTACTTATCAACAAGCAACTAGTAATGTTCTGGAGGGGATATATTTTTGGACAATATGCACGTTTGTATTATTCTTTGCTATTACCTTTGTTCTAGATCCTGATTACTATTTTTTGCTATTTACTATGTTTCTGGTGGTAATGATCCTTCTGTTGTGTCTTTTCAGCTGCCTTTATTTCACTGCTAGTCCTTCCAGTAGTTCCCTAGTCTGCACGGCTCTGCAGTCTATAAGGCCCGTTTCCACCAAAATGTTCCTGGTAGTATTTGGGGGGCAGGAGCTACTACAGGAACGTCCTCTCGCTCAGCCCTCTCACCTGCCGTGTCTCCACTGAGAGGGCCGAGTAGGAGGAAGGTTCCTGTAAAGTTACCGGGCGGTTGCACGACCATGACCGAGGCATCAAAATGCGTGTCGTTAAAAAAGCCTGTTGTTAGCGTTAGCTAACGTCCGCTAAAGCTAACGTTAGTGCCCCTAAAAATGCCGGCTAAAAAGTGTGTTGTTAGCGTTAGCTAACGTCCGCTAAAGCTAACGTTAGCGGCCCTAAAAATGCCGGTTAAAAAGTGTGTTGTTAGCGTAAGCTAACGTCCGCTAAAGCTAATGTTAGCGCCCCTAAAAATGCCGGCTACAAAGTGTGTTGTTAACGTTAGCTAGCACGTTAGCGTTAGCTTGGTAGTGTTGGCCGTGTTGCTAGGGACGCCTGCTTTCTGTTGACATCACATCGCGCCGTGTGTAAACCCAGGAGTTTTTCAGGGCCGCTCAGAGTCCCTACCCCGAGGCAGGGCCGTTTTTTAGCCCCTGTAAAGGTTCAGGAACTCTCTCCTTCGGGGTAGTTCCGGCGGTGGAG
Source organism: Myripristis murdjan (assembly GCF_902150065.1). NCBI lineage: Eukaryota > Metazoa > Chordata > Actinopteri > Holocentriformes > Holocentridae > Myripristis > Myripristis murdjan. The sequence continues at coordinate 31,088,243 of NC_044001.1, forward strand.
ACACGCAACAACGGCCACGGCCCCATAAAATTACCCCGAAGTTCCGGCGGCAGAAACGGGCCTTATAGGCACGTTCCCACCAAAAGGTTCCTGGTAGTATTTGGGGGGCAGGGGCTACTACAGGAACGTCCTCTCGCTCAGCCCTCTCAACTGCTGTGTCTCCACTGAGAGGGCCGAGTAGGAGGAAGGTTCCTGTAAAGTTACCGGGCGGTTGCGCGACCATGACCGGGGCATCAAAATGCATGAGGTGCGTTCTGATCGCCCTGTAGTTCCCTGCGCAGTGGACTACACAGGGTGTGCCGCCATGTTCAGTGTGATTCCAAACCACAGGGAGCAGTTCGAAGGGCACTGTGAACTGTGCAGGGAACAAGTGAACAACGGTTGCTCACTTCGCCCAGTTCGCCAACGGATATTACCCATCAGTCATTGCGCGCCGGCGAGTCGAACCAACGGTCAACTCTATTTGCCAAACGCGAGATAACCAACAACAACAACCAACAGTCAGGATGGCAGAGAGCCCCGAGTTCGTTTACGTGTGTAAGTATCGTTGCTGTAACTAAAGTTATCGGTGTAGTTATTCGTAGTTTTGTAACATGAAAGTAGTGGTATTACTTATACAGAACAATTTTGCAATAACCTACTTAAAACTCGAGCTGTCGTTGACAAGAGCTACGGTGATTTAGTCAGCATAACTGTGATCACAATACCATCAAGTTTTCCGTTCCTTTTCTAGCTGTGGTAATGTTAATTATTTCAAGACACCGATAACTCGGCTAATAGTTACATACAAGACACTGCACTTATTATGACTGGCATAATGTTGCTGTTAACTTAACGCTAATTGTGATTTTAGGGTCCCGGGAGGAGACCACGGAGTTTATCCAGCGACGTAGCAAACTGGATCATTTGTTCACGGGCCGGCGCAACGCTGCAAAGGGCGGGTGGGAGTAAGTAATCAATTGTTCTTTATTTCCGAATAAGTCCTATTTCATTTTTAAAGTAGCTTTTATTTCTTACACTGTAGTTGTACTGCTTCACCCACAGTGTGACAACTGTGCTATAGGCTACTATACCGGTGACCTCACTCCCTGTAACTATTAGCTGACACAAAAATGTGTTTTTGTGTTTTTTCATAAATGAACGAACTGTGACTTCTACAGGCCTGAAAATGCAACTGCAAATGTAAATATAAACTGTTCCAACACAGTAGTGAACCATTTGTTCTCCTATATTATCTGTCTTTTTGTTTTAGCTTGTTTGAATCACTTTCTTCTCGGCTCTTTTATATTTATTTAACAACATTTTATGTAAAGCTCTTTCATGGCCTATTTGAAGAAATGTGCTTTATAAATAAACTTTCTTTTCCTCAATCTCATATATCCTTAATTTATTACAGAGCTGTACTCAAAGAGATGGGCCTGGAGGCAAAAGTCTCCATCACTCAGGCGTCCCGTAAGTGGGAAAACTTAAAAAAAAAATACAAGGCAAGTCAGGATTTATACACACAGAAGCTGTTGTGAAAGGATGGTAAACTTAGTAGTTCTTAAATGTAAATTCAGCAATAAGTAGTTTGGGGTAATTCCCAGTCAGTTGGTCTTAATAGCCTTAATATATCTTTGTAGTTTTGCAATATCTAATGTTTTTGCAGGACCTGAAGAACCCACCAACCGGGTCAGGTATTGAGCCGGGGGATGTTACAGCAGCCTCCTGGCCATGGTTTTATGCCATGGATGCTTTTCTTGGGCAAAAAGCATCCATGTCTCCCCCAGCACTAGTGGCCACCCTTCCAGAAACACCGTCCACCTCATCCCAAGAGTCCTGTGCCCTCGACCCCTCGTCAACACCTCAACCTATCCCCAATTCCCCAACCAGACCAGCCGCAGCAGCAGCTCCCACAGCAGCTCTACTGCCACCAGCTGATCAAGCTGGGTCAGCTGGTGGTAGTAGAGCTGTCCCCATCATCCTGCCAACAAAAGCCAGGAAACGTGTTGCGGCAGAAATCATGGATTTTTTTGAAAGAGGAATCAAAAAAAGAAGAGACAGAGAAAAGAATGATGGACTTTAACGAAAGATTTTTGGCACTTTTTGAATCAGTTTTGAAAAAGTAGGGCATGTATTTTTTTTTTTTTTTTTTTTGATTGCAGATCTGGTTGGGGAATTGGGGACGGTTTGAAATGGCACAGATTCGCTGGATAAGGTGGACGGTGACAAATACACTACCCACATTTATTTATTTATTCAATGATTCTGTGATTATATTAGATACTCAAATGAAATATAGTTATTGAATTAATCTTTTTCTCAAATCCAATTTATTTATTGAATCACACACAAATCCCAAATCAAGTCTTTTATATCTTTTATTGAAATGACAATTATTTTTCAGTTTTATATTTACACAATCAATATCGATCCAATAGTTTATTGTATGAAATGTTACAGATTAATTTATTTCTTGAATGAATGGTAAAATGTTTTTATTTATTTGTTTATTTGTTTATTTATTTGTATTTATTTGTTTATGAATCAGCTACACTAACATTTTTTATTTATTTATTAAATTAATATTAATAAATTTGTTGATTGAATTTGGAATTATTATTATTAGAAAACTATACACATCAGTCTTAAGAACTATTTACAAATTGAACATGTTATGAACTTTTCTACATTCTAAAACTTATTATGAATATTTACTGATTACATTACCGTTACTACAACAACTTAAATAGGGTAAGTGAAAATGAAACATTACTCATAATCATGTTCTTATAGCACAGTGTGTCTCTGCTGGGGGGCTGATATTAATGCAGCAAGTTCCTCTCTCCTTGCAGACCTCACTACTTCTGCCACATGTCCACGTCTTCCGGCGGGCCCAGCCACTGCCTCGTCCACAACATCCCCTACTCCAAGCAGATGTTATGGAGGATGGTACAAGCAGTGACTACCTTGGGGACAATCATCCTATCCAGGGGTAAGGTCTGTAAGAAAATAGCCCTCCACCGAGCTTTCATCCTCCCAAAAGAGGTCTCAATTATGCACCTCGTCCTTGAATGGTGCTTGTTGAAGCGGGCTTGGATTGGCCTCTGCACAGGTTCCCTGTATGGGGTGATGATGGTGATGGGATTTTCAATACAGGGATATCCTCCATCCCCAAGCAGGAAAAAATCTGCTGGAGGATACACTGCAGACAAAAAAAGTGGACTGCGGCGCAAGATTCTGGCATCATGGGTTGACCCAGGGTAACCACAAAACACATCAATAAATCTGCCATTATGGTCACAGACAGCTTATAAGACAACTGAATAAAACAATTTTCTGTTAAAATAGCAGATGGCGTCGTTGGCTGGAGCTTTTATGTGTATATGGCAGCCATCTATTGCGCCCAAAGCCCTCCGGAACGCACCGTGGTTGGCCAACCTGGCAAAGCCTTCCCCCACAGCCCTCCTTTCTTCCTCTGTTGCTGGGAGCCTGACGATGTGGCTGCGAAATTGCAGGAGGGTCTTAAGGACCTCCCTGGTGGACCGGAACACAGTGGTCTTAGGCATGGCGAAAACCCTGCAGACAACAGGGTAGGAGGTCCCACAAGCCAACCAGAATAGGAAAACGAGCACCTTAATGGTTTGGCCCCAGCCATGGTGTCGATCCTGGTGCAACATCCTCAGGAGGGCATTCAGAGAATCCCGGCTGAGGCGAAAATCAGGTCTGGTGTCATAGTCGCCGTCAAAAAGCGCTGGAGCACTGGCACAGTTGTGCTGATCTGGCTATATGATCTGGGGATCTCATCCTAAAAATTGAGATTTGCCAATAAAGGAAAAAACATTTAAAAAATTTATCAGACTACTAAATATATGGTTTCTTTTATTTCTATTTAACAGATGTTTATCTGATTGTTTTGACTTGGTTTGATTTTACTCATGACTAAACTTAGGTGGTGTCTGTAAAAAGTGCTGTACTGTTATGGCCTTCAAGCCTTGTTGTTTGTGTTCTCTCCCTCTCTCCTGTCTCCAGGTACTGCCCCTCCCTCTCCTTCCCATCACTGAGCTGTCCAGACGTGGGCTTGTTAATCAGGAGGATTTAAAAGGAGGAGAGAGCTGAGCTTTGCCACTGGGATTTTCGTTGTGGTTTAACTTTAGTTGCTGGCAATTTTGTAAATAAAACCTTTGTTTTTGGTAATCTCTGGTTCCCTCACTTCTTTTGCCTGTTAATTACTTTGTTACCACCCTTATTCCGTAGTTTTTTCCCTCTAGATTTGTAACATATACAAATAAACTTTTGCATTATCATTATTATTATTACTACTACTACTATTATGTCTCTGAAATTTAGTGGAATATAGTGGACTGGAAGTATGAAGAGGTTAAAAAATACTAAATTAAAGCACAAACACCTCAAAATTGTACATTAGTACAGTACTGGAGTAGTATAGTTTACTTATTAATGTTCACCACTGCTAAGGGATTTTTAACTCCAGTCCCCAGGGCCCACCTGACAAGTTACACCTCTTATGGTTACATTGTTATTGTATTGGTGATACAATGAATTGTAAGATATTAAAATATTAGTTCTGAGGACCTGAGTTAAGAAACTATGTAAAACGAAAAACAACCACCTGGGGGCACTAGCTAGCAACAGACAAAACGATAGGTTCAAACATACTTGCTCAAGGGTTAAGGCAATCAGTGCCAGACGTCTTCTCATTCTAAGTCGCCATCTACGACGGGCTCTTTCATATTGCTGGCGCAATGTAAAGAGATATGCCAGACTAAAGGCAATAAAAAGGCAATGAGGCTCCATTTCTCCCCCGCCGCGTCAATTAGCCTACCGTAACTTAACATTGTTTATGGCAACAACAACCGGGTGCTCGAGACGCGGCGGTTATTTCTCTCACCACTGTTATTAGTAAGATTTTAAAAAAATCTGATCAACATATAATACAACACACAATTTGTAAATGATGTGATACGAGTCTCTTCAGGAATGACACCGCACATCTTGCAATGAAATCACATTTATTTATAAGTTTTATTTATTTATTTATAAGTTTTTGCTTGTTAAGCTAAGTTGATTACGCTGACCACAACGGGGTGCACGAGACGTGACGGTTATTTAGGAATGACAACCGTACATCTTGCAAATGACAGCGGTAATGTGAATGAATGAAATAACATTTCACAAGACATTTCACCGGGGTGTGTTTTGGAAACTCGGCTGGAAACAGCTGTGACATTGCAGGGTGTTCCGATTGGAGTAATTTCGTGAAGTGAAGTTCCCTTCGCCGACGTTCCCTGTGCAGTGAGTAGGGAGTAGGGAGCTCTGTCACAGTACACTGTGGATTGGAACGCACCTATGTTGTTAAAAAAGTATGTTGTTAGCGTTAGCTAACGTCCGCTAAAGCTAACGTTAGCGTCCCTAAAATGCCGGCTAAAAAGCCTGTTGTTAGCGTTAGCTAACGTTAGCGTCCCTAAAATGCCGGCTAAAAAGTGTGTTGTTAACGTTAGCTAACGTTAGCTAGCACGGCCCATTTTTTGAGTTTTATGTAAAATTATGCCAAATTTGGCTTTTTTTCTTCTGCTTTTTTGTGTTGTTCCAATGCACATAAAGGAAATAAACATGTATACCAAAAAACATTTGTAATTGCAACAATTTCTGGGAGAAATGGTGTATTTTCTGGAAAAATTCCAGGGTGCCAATACTTTGACTGTATGTTCATTTATTTTACAGCTCAGTGACAAGATCCCCTGCTGAAAAAAACAGCTTAAACCAGCTAAAGCTGGTAGCAGGTCCAGGCTGGTCTTAGCTGGTTTTAGGCAAGTTTAGCTGGTTTACCAGGCTGGACAAGCTGGTCAGGCTGGTGTTGCTGGTCCATCAGTACAGGTGGCCAGCTTGGTTAGCTGGTCACCAAAGCTGGTGGTCGAGCTGGACCAGCTGGATGGCCAGCAAGAAAAAAAACAGCATAGACCAGCATGGATTCTTTGCTGGTCTATGCTGGTTAATGCTGGTTAGTGCTGGTCTGATGCTGGTGTAGCTGGTGGACCAGCATGGGAATGCTGGTGGATGCTGGTGGACCAGCATGGGATGTTGTTGGACCAGCATGGGATGTTGTTGGACCAGCATCCCCCAGCAAAGAATCCCCCAGCATGCCCCAGTGGGGCCCACGCAGGCTTTTTGTGGGCACTGTGGGCTAGGGCCAGCCCAGACCAAACCTACACAGGCCCAGTGCTGGCTTGCCCAGGCAAGGCCCAAAGCTCTGAGCTCACCACGGGCTCTCCGTAAGCAGCCCATAATAGTGGATTGCCCACAGAAAGCCCATGTTGGCCCAGTGTGGGCCAGCCCATTTGGGTCCAGAGCAACTTTTGTACCTTTGGGCCCATGCTGGTTTTGTGCAGGCAGCCCAAAGTCATTTCCCACACTTTGGCGGCTTTTTTTTTTTTTTTTTTTTTTTTTAATGTAATTTGAAATTCAGAGAGAGACTGCATTTATAGCCTCTGCACAGAATGCATAAAAAATCCATTATTTGAATTGGATTGTGTCTACACATGATCACTTAAAAACTCATGAACAAATATTACTTTTTGTTTTTAACAAGAAAAGCCTATAATTTTTAATAGATAATTGATGTTTTAAAAGGTTTAGCAGGGTTCAGAATTAACAGTTTACCATTTTTTTGGTCAATAGACCTCATTTACATAAAATTATACCTCATTTTTTTAGTTAAAAAAAAAATAAGGAGAAATTCTGAATTATTTTGACAATAGTTAAACTCAGGCATATAGCCACCACCACCCAGCGTGAGCGGTGAGCGGATCAAATTGACCAGGGAATATCACAGGAGGGGAGAAACTGAAAAAAGAAAAAAAAAGAAAAAAAGAAAATAAAGTAAAATAAATAATTATATATATATATATATATATATATATATATATATATATATATATATATATATATATATATAATTCAATGCAAAATTGCCTTTTGAAAAAGTGGAGGGGATATGTCCTCCCTGCCCTCCCAAATTACGTCCGTGCTTGGAACTATTTTCTGCTGAAGAGGTGCCATATATCACTACGCACTTGAGCCTCTTCACATCCCCACCGGAACAGAGCGCGACCGTTACTTCTTCTGGCTGAAGGTGGTATTTTCCCGAGGTGAGTTTTAATTGTAATGTTTCAATTTAAAGTTTAATGTTACAGCAAATATTGTCATAGTGTGTGTTCTCCTGGGATTGTATTTGAGTATGGTTTTAGTTAATTCAGACCATTAGCCATTTTTTCGAACGTTGACGAATGTTAGCTATCTTTGTCAGCTAGCAAACCTTGACGGTTGGCTTAGCTTAAACTTCACTCAGCGAAAAATAAATATAAGGTTGGGCTACTGGTCCCTATCATCCTGTTTCTCATATTCCTCACCACAGTGGCCGGCGAGAGTATTTAATTTTCTGACGACAGTCGGGGCTCCAAACTGAGACCAGATCGTGGCATTTTGCCGTTTTTGAGACAGCGCCAATATTTTCACAACTTCTCTCGCAAAGCACGCGCGTCGTTGTGCGTCGAATTTGCCGACGTTTTTCTTTTACTATAATTTTAATAATCCATGTTGAGGGGGGAGAGAGTTCACCTGTCTGAGTGTGTGCGTGAGGAAGGATGAGGGTCCAGCTGCGTGGGTCACACCACCTACACTCCTCGGTGTGGGTCTGTGCCTTTTTCAGCTAACGTCACAGTCTCTCCGTATGTACTATGTTTTTGCTGACAGGAGACAGAGGGGGCATTTGTTAAACATGGCCTTACACCCTCTACTTACTTAAGTCCACTTTGTCTGCGCCGGTTTGCGCATCCTCACGGCACTTCACGGTTTACTCATTCTAGTCGTGGAGGATCCACAGTGTAAAACGGAGTTCAGTACGTGTAAGAGTGAGGAGGCAAGCACAGTGGAGAAACACAGCGAGAGAAATGTATTGTGTACCAAGTTTTAAAGGCTACTGTACGTTAAAATAGACTATTAGCAGTCAGGGCTTAACGTACACAGCTTTTTTTTCTGGCTAAAAATGAAGTGGTACTTGGAGGCCGGTGTCTGATGCGTTAAGTGACTTGTAATGGGCAGCATGGTGGTCAGTATTAGCAGAGATAATATTACCAAGCAGCTGTTTTTATTCCAGAACTACCAGTCAGTTTTTAAATGACTGCATTAATCAGAAATAGTTTTCTTTTCATCAGTAGCTACTTCCCATGTGAACTGTTATGGATTTGGATTATTTTTATGGACTTAAGTCAGAGAGAGTAGATGAGTCTGTTTGCTAGGGGAAAAAAAAAACACTTCTCAGGCTGACCATTGAGCGCTGATAAAAGTGATAAAAGAAAATTTTTCCTGAAGCATTTAGCCTCAATAAAGTGTGATGAACAAAAGACATTTTTATAAAATTCTGGGTTATTAAACCGTGACTTTAAAATCAAGACATCAGTGAAAACAGACAATACTAATAATAAAAAATATTAACGTTTCTTTTCAGTAAAACTAATTTGTGTGCCGCTGCCTGACACAGTGCACAGTTTAAATACTGCATGCAGGTTTTTATTCAGTGCAGATGTTTGTTGATCAGGTAACAGTACAGAGAGAGAAACTCATATGGCTGTGAGCCTAATATTACAGCACTGATGTGCTCAGACACAAACAGCTATTGAACTGACTGACAGCTGATCCAGATGTGATCAGGTCCGAACGACACCTCCCTAAAACTCCTTCCCTTCATAACCGCTAGTTCCTGGGCATTTTTAGACATAAAAAAAATGTCGGCAAATTTACAAGTTGCACACGTGCAAGTGGTTGCCAAATATGCTTGCGCTGTCTCAAGGGTCGCTGCAAAAAGTGACCATTTGGTCGCAGTCTGGAGCCCTGACAACAAATGACAACAAATGACACACCCAAATATGCTCATAATGTCAAATGTTATCTTCAAACAAACAGTGTGAATTCTAGAATAAACAGATACTGTAACGTGCTTTTCTTGTCTTTCACAAGGAAAATTACCCACGTCTTGGCCTTCTTTCTCTACTCTCCTTCTCTCTCACTCCATCCCTCTGTTTCTCTCCATCTTTGTTCCCACCCTACTCTCTCTTCCAGAACAGAGACAGAAAACCAAGAAGTACAGACAGAAGAGGAGTTGATCTTGACTTCCTGGTTCGTGACACAGAGTAGAGAGATTAAGGTATATCTCTGTCTCACTCAAGCACACACACACACACACACACACACACACAAAGAAGGAATACATCCACTCTGTCGGCATATTTAACATATTATTCACTGCTACGCTGTCTAAGTGATTGAACATGGTGGCAACTCTGGAAATAGAAAATTAATATGTGGAGGACAGTGTTGATATTGTGGCGGCCCGCCAAAAATAAATGACTGTTTGATAACACTGGTATTAGAAATAGCATGTAGATACTGCTCACTACACACAGTATTTTATATAGGCCCCCTTACTTTATGTTTCAGAGGCTGTAAGAAAATGCTCCCTCCAGCCAAGTCCTCAGGAGTCTGAAGTTGAGGATGAGATGAAGGTGTGGCTACGGAATTCAAGAGACAGCGGGTGGACGAATGGAGCGCTACCATCGTCGGCTGACTACCCAAGAGACTTTGGGGGAAGAGTGAGCTTTGCCAATCAATACATCACCTCAATTGAAATATGGACATGTTAGCAGCACACAAGAATATATTTTCAGCATCAGAGGTCAGAGTTTTTGCTTTTTCTTTGTTTGAAGTATGGGCTGAAAAATGTGCCACTAGTAACTGAATTTGAATCATTCATATTTGGATTTTGACTGCAGTTCCTCTCATGTTCCGTTGACCATGTTTAGTAGGAAGAGTTAGGGGGTCACGAACAATAGATATCAATAGATCACCAGGTGATTTCACTGATTACCTCACCTTGTATCAGAAAGGAGGAACCAATCAGTGAAATCACCTGGTGGAGGTTTCGGTTGGAATGAAAACCTGCAGCCTCTTGGCTCTCCATGGCACCAGTTTGACAACCCTGTCTTAAATTAATAAGGCTGTAATGTGCAGAGTAGAACATTTTTCATTCAGTGTAATGTGTTTGTATTTAATAAATGAAGTGATTGGAATCCTTTTGACTATTGTACATTTTTGACAATGCATACATCAATGACCACGTCCATTTCAGATGTATGGAACTCCCAAAGGAAACTACACTTCTAGCTGAAATACATTTATGTGTGGAACTGATTTATTGTTTTAGATTAATAGGGGGATTTAACTGCAAAATCAGTGTGGGCCTAGCGAGGGCAATGAGGGCTTCCTGAAGGCTAGGTAAAGCCTGCCTGCTGTGCGCCCTCTAGCCAGCCCTAAGTGGGCCCATACAGGGCCAGTGCAGGCTTCCTTAGGGGTTAATGAGGGCTGCCCATGCTCATTAACCCCTCATCCCATGCTGGTTATGCTGGTCACCAGCATAACCAGCATGGGATGCTGGTCACCAGCATAACCAGCATGGGATGCTGGACCAGCATAACCAGCATGGAATGCTGGTCACCAGCATAACCAGCAGTTCACTTAATGTGTTGTTTTATTTTGTTTATGTTTACAAATAGACTTTAAATAGCCTTCATTTAGGTACATTTTCATGACCAGCTCAACCAACTGTCTGATTCTGTTAACTGTTCCAATGTTCTAAATGTTATGATGAAAATTACTTCATAAATGATGGTACGTTGTTGTTTGCAGTAAATATGAAACTGACACTCAACTTTCTCATATTTTAATGGATTTTGTTAATACATACCTTTTTTATATATCTCCTGCTGTTTGCAACTGGCTGAAATTCACCATCATATATTCTATTCAGGAAACAAGGTAGTGTACCACCTTAAACCAGTATAAAACAGCTAAAACATCAGCATAAGATGGCCCTCTCCAGCTTGACCAGCTAAAACCAGCATCATAGGCTGGCCCTCTCCAGCTTGACCAGCTAAAACCACCATAGGCTGGCCCTCTCCAGCTTGACCAGCTAAAATGTGTCCAAAACACACCTTAGACCAGCTACCATAGACCAGCTGGAATTTAGCTGGTCACCAGCTTGACCAGCCTTAGCTGGTCAAGCTGGTTTTTTCAGCAGGATGCAGAGTTCCTTCACATTGCATCTGAGGTATCACCTGTAACAAACAAATGAACTGGCAAATCATCTTGGGGGATGACAAAAACAAGTAGATAGGCTTCCTGATGAGAGCAGCAGTAGGATGATGTGACTTGTGCTGCCTTGTTAGCCTCAGTAAATTCATAATGTTGCACTGCCATTGTTAAAAACACATGCTTCCTGTTGGCAGGTCATTATCTCCAGCAAGGCCCCTAACAAGGTTCCAGGATGGTAATGAGCTTCCTGTATGCTAACAAACTCTCCGCAGAATTCCTCTGTCTCCAATTTCACCTTTTTAAATTATTCCACTGCAATAGGCAGCCCTCCTATAGAAAATGTTCCACAAACCTGAGGCTGAGGCAAACCACTGAACTTCCACTGCAGAATATCAACTACACCTGTATCAATGGCCAAACCAGACAGTTTCCTCTTAGTTCTTGTAAAGATGACATTCGGAGGTGGGGGCTTTCTGGCTGTTACATGATAATATGCTAACAAGGTGTCTCTCTATGCTGCTGATCACTGAAACTTTCACTACAATGAGTTTTAACAAGCTGTCTAGAAGATCTGTGATCTCAAACGGTGAAAGGAGATTTTTTTTTTTAAAGGCATGGAACGTTTTTCTAACAATTGCATGGCCTCATACCATTGGTATGGTCTATGGTTGGCCACTGAGAAGATCTAAGTACAACCACAGTTCTCTACTGATTTTGAATTAAGTAAATCCCAGTCCCAAAGGCAACCACATGGAGAATCATTTTAAGTTGAAAACAGTAACCTGTTGTTAGACTGTTTCTAACTGAGTCAGGCCAGTTGTAACTGTAACATTTGTAATGTTACTTTTTATTCTGTTCCTGTATAATAAAAATGAAATGAAAATGATATGAAATTTCAATTAGTATTCATTTGCAAAAAACACACAAACGTGGAAAGGTCATTTAGGGATCTATTAACCCACATAAAAGAAATGTATTTGGCTTTCAATTGAAAGTCTGTGTCTCATGATGGTCCAAATCAGTGGCTCTAAAATGTTTTGGTGTCAAGGTCCCCCAAAATGATACACATCAGCCCTGGACCTGTACTTGATAAGATGTAGCCTCTGGAATCCCGGTCTCATAAGATTTTGTTATTATTAGTCATTAGTCATATAATTTCAATAATGGTGAAATGAAAAATTCCCCGATTTTTCGGCACCCCCAACAGGATACCTGGAAACGCTGGATCATTGTTATTTTGGGGATTTGTTTGGAGTGAAAAAGGTTAGGTTTGAAGATGTTAAATATCAGTAGAGCGTAGACATAGTATTAACCTTCAAAAACTTATATCAGTAATCTTTTATGACAGTTTTGCACTACTTATTTATGTTATTGTTTTACCCTACACTGTCCTTCCTTACGTACTATATATGCTGTATGAATACAGCTTGACTACAGAGTTATCATGTCGACTCTGTTCCTTGGCTTCTGTTCCTTGGCTTCTTCTGGCATTACCGTGATCTTGGAAACACAATGGTCTTGTTAAGGCTGAACAATTCATAAAACTAACCTTTCCATCACACATTAGGTCAAATATCATATCATCAAAATCAAAGTCATGACGGTAGGTTCTAGACCAGAGAAGGCTCAGGATCCCATGGCAAAGGATGATGGGAATAAAATGGAAAGATGAAAGATATCAATTAGCCTGCCTGCCCTTCCTTAATTTTACATTAATTGCAAGTGTAAGACCTATTCTGACAAAATATTTGCAAGCATTAAATTGTTCATTCATTCATTCATTATTTTTTTTAACTGTTATTAAGCAAAGAGCATCTCTGATGTTGAGATTTTTGGATAAACGTGAGTCAACATTGGAGCAATGCACTGTATTTTGGTTGAATCTGCCACAGATGTGTATGACTACACATACACACACTCATACCAGTACTGTAATGATTCTCAGTAATAAGATCCTCGCCTCTCCACAAGAGCAGCAGGAAGTGTCTTTGTAATGGGACACTAACAAGGTAACAGGACTTCCGCTAGCATCATCCTCACACAGCTTTGCACCAAGGACTCAGTGTTGGTTTGATCTGGTGATGTGTGTGCATGTGTGTGTGTGTGTGAGAGATAGAGAACAGAAGGAGGTTTAAAGCTTACAAAGGTCGGCCAAAGGTATATAAGTATGTATGACAAAAGGCTGGGGGACCGTAGAACCCAAACAGAGACTCTGGAGGCAGCAGCGAGCAATCCAAACAGGGGATAATACGAACAGAAATCTTAAGGTTTTGATCTGAACTTCTCCTTTGTATTATTTTGAAATAATTCTAGATAGAAGTAGATGTATGAGAGAAACTGCGACAGCCGGCAACAGACAGTGGCTAAGAGTGAGAAGAGCTTTCAATCCTACATTTCTCTCACCTGGGTGAAAGGTTGACCTTTGACCTTTATAGTCTGACCTTGCTGGTACCAACTCTTCACAAAAAGACAGATTCACCTAATGAGCAGGTAAGAAATCAGTCAAACTGAGGTGGACTTGCATCTTTAAAATAAATTTCCTCTGCCTGTACAGAAAATTTAGTTGAAAAAGCATTCAAGTTTAGTAATGCACAACTTGACTTATTAAGAATGCAGTCACAGGAAGTACTTGTGTATTCAAAGAACTGGAGATATTTTGATGAATGCTGACCATGGCCACTTTGTTTCCTCTGACAACATAAGAAAGTTTGCTGCAGCTGAGCTTTTACTACGCAAAGAGGACAATCATCAGTTGTGTTGGGTGTTGGTTTTTATTTTTTCATTAATTTATACCTTTACCATGTTTTTTACATTTCATATGTGTGGTTGGTGCCATTCCTGCTTGTATGGATGGCTGTTCTGTCAATCATATGTTGTAAAGTTTCTTTAATTTTGTGAGTTCTTAAATGGTTCTTTACAGTCCAACAGAGATTCCACAGTTGTAGAAATATTAGACCATGCTGCTATTGACAACTTTTCGACAAGGGTTCTTTACAGCACCACGAAAGCTTCTGCTGTGCTACAAATCTAAAACAACAACAACAACAACAACAACAATAATAATAATGATAATAACACAACAAATTAAAAAAAAAAATCTGCTGTATATAAACGTTGCTATTAAGAATGCAGATTTAAGTTTCAAACCTTTATGTTAGAGATTAGATGATAGAGAAAAAAATAAGTTCAGTGTAACCTAAAGGTTAGAGCCTGGACTCATTTTTTCACTCATCTTTGAGCATCAAGTGTTGAAGAAAGCTTTTCAAAGACTGTATTGGGATTCAAAGACACAAATCTATCTACCCATCCATCCATCCATCCATCTATAAAATTGCTAAATTGCTAAAAACTGCAAAATTTTGTTTCCAGAGGCAAGTAGTATATGTTGTGACTTGTATCATTAAAAAAAGCATGATATGCTAGTACTGTTGTCATATTTCAGTTTAAATAAACCAGGGTTGCATCTGTATGCTTTCAGGATGTCAGGGCTGCCTGTTTTTCATCGTGCTCCTTTCCTGCTGCTGTGCATTCTGGGTGTGACTCTAATGACGTCTGGCTTCCCTCAACCTCGACTGCCATTCAGGTACTAACTCACTGACTGAATAGCTCACAAGCTACCACTAACATTGCACAAAGGTTGTGACAGACAATGTAGCTAAATTCCAAAGTGGCTGTCTGGTTCAATATCTGAGTAAGTGACCTAAGGCAAAACTGAACTTTGACAGAATATTGGTGTGTAGTTTCCTGGACATTGCTCCAGTGCTCTACTGGGCTGACAATTATTTCCATAATCTGGCAAAAAAAACAAAGCTAAAAAAAAAATTACACTTGGCATATAAACAAACACAAACAAAGCAGATTATGCCACAAAGAAAACAAGTCATTTTTTGAGGAAATTAAATGGCTCGTTTTTATTTTCCTATTTGAATTGATAGCATCTGCAGGAAACGTCCACACAGTAGCCTTGTGCCAGGAAGAAACAACCTGATTTGAAGGCACTTCTATAAATAATAATTACATTTAAAAAAAAAAAAAAAAAAAAAACGAAACAAATTTTTTTTTGTCATACACAACTTTTTTTTTTCATATGCAAACATGTGTTCAAATGCCATGAGTTTTTTTGAAGGAATTAAGAAAACCCTGTTGATTTCTCCCATACACAGTTGATTTTTTGATTTGATCATTTTGAAAATGCTAACAAAAGAATAGAGATAAAGGATTTCTGAGGTCTTTTTTTTTTATTGAGGCGAAGCAAAAATGAAAAAGATGCATAATCCTCCTTGGATTGCGTTGCTACACTTTGTCATCTCAGAAAATCAGTTTGATATCGATAAAGTTGAATGAAAGTGAATTGCATCTAGAGGTTCTGTCACATTGTTCAAGGTTTCTCATGTTAAAAGTCCACAGGACTTTTTAAAGGGAAGCGGGGGCACATTGGAATGTAGGCTTACTCCTCGGTTTGGTCATAATTATCCTGAGTTATTCAGTATTAGTTCACTAGACAAACTAACTTTTGGCCTTCAGTCAGCCACAATTATCAGTTCAGTTATTTACAATTATATAGAGGGAGTAAGTAATTGGACAGCAAACTTTTTTTATTTAACAACACATCAATAAATATCCACACTTTTTATTCAATGTACGGCTTTCTGCAGACCTGTTTATACAAACACAATGTACATGTGTTTGTGTGTTGTGTACTGTTGTTGTTTGCTGCTCCAACAATCAAAAGGTCATTCAAGTTTTATCTTATCTTATTCAAGAGGTCCTAGCAGCTCAGTCGAGCCAAAACAGGATGGCTGGAACATTCTCTTCCCATCCATCTCTCTCCGTGATTGGAGCATCCAAATGATGTCAGAGCCCAGCCTTGGACCAGCAGCCAATAATAAAGCAAGACTGATGAGGGAGGCATGGCTTTCAGTGCCAGAGGAGGCTGAGACAAGGTAACTGCGCAGTGAAGGAAAGGCTTCTACAACTGCTTACACATCACATGTCACATCCTGCACCACTGGTGTCCTGCTGGCTTGGTGAATGAAGGGGGGACGCAAGTAATGGGAGGACTGGCCTGAGGATGGTGCTAGAGGAAAGATCGTGAAGTTGTCAACAATGACTAGGTTCTCTCTCTAGGTAACCAGCCTATATCAGCCCTTGTGAATCGCTATGCCCACATTTTTAAATTACACAGCAATTCCTGAGGCCTGGAACTGCTCCTGGGAATGAGAACAGCTCCAGACCTCAGGAAACTGTGCAAGATATCTGATTGGCTGGCTGACAAATTCTCTGATGATGCCCTCACTTCAGAGATATAAACAAAGATGTCAGCGGCTGTTAAGAGCTGTGATGTTACCAAGAGCAGAGCTAAATTTGGCAATTTCTTCTGTTTGACAAAACATGACCAAGAAGATGAACATTTAGCTAGTCAAATAGTTGCCTTAAGACACGGTAAGTCAACCTATTATGACTGGTTTAATGCTTACAAATGATCTTATACCATAGGTGGGACAAGCACCTACTTTGGTAAATCATCTTTGAAATAGACATGGCCAGGTTTGAGGGTGGCACTAATGGAAAGGTGGTGGTTCCTTTAAAATGAACTGAGTTAATTCCTTGACTATGCTCAGCAAACCACTTGCAATCTGTCCATTATATTTAGAGACATGTGTGCAAGTCAAATGTTTGGCCTAGTGATGGCACTAGAGGTAGGGACATGAAGTCACCCAAAATGACAGGGATCATCCTCTTTATATTGCCTCAGAGTAGAGTATTGAATGGGCAGACTCCCACTGTCACCAGGGACAGCCACTGCAAAATTGGCATTATTAACCTCTATAACAGACCATTCACAGAAGCCATTTTGACATGAACAGCAGGGTAAACACAAGCGTTGCTAATGACATTAAGACTCATTAGTACCACCTGTGTTTACCTGCTATTTTATGTGAAAATGCCAGAAGTAGCCTCCAGGAAAACACTTGCTTTACATACCAAATGATCAATTCTGTGGTTTCGTGAATAGTGACGACTTTGTTAGCCGGTGTGTTAAATAAAAATTATTTCCCAACATGATTTCAAAAAAAGTTTGTTGATATGTAAAATGTTGATAAATTGTACATATGCATTCAGAATCACTGGTATGGTCCTTTAGAGCAGTTCTCAAACTTATTTCAATAATGTATCCACTTCAAAATATTTTTTTCAGCTAAGTACCCCCTGACCCATGCAAAAAAAAAAGAAAAAAAGAAAAAAAGTTAGAAAAAAAGCCTAAATAAAGCAGGTCCAACCCAGTGCAATCAGTGTGTGAAACAACAACCTGATATTGAGGATATTTTGCTTATGTTTTTGCATGTTTTTCACTTCTGCTTCCTTGTTTTCAGCTGTATCGCTGCTACATTTCAACCATTAATGCATTTTCTTGATTTTTTTCTTGGCTTACCAGTCATGGTGAACAAACGTCCTTGCTTTATGACCACAGCAGCAAATTTTAACCACAAACAAACACATTTGACATTTTCAGGAAACCCAGAGGGAAAACTGAATATAAAATGTGGTTTATCAAACTTACATTTACATTTTCTTATCAACCTTATTATAGCATAAGCCAATTATTCTAGGAATTATGCATGATTTCTATTTCTTTAAATCAACATTTAAAAAAAAAAAAAAAAAAACACCTTATGTGCCCCTTGCAGTACTCCAACATACTCCTAGGGGTACGTGGACCCCCATTTGAGAACCACTGCTTCAGATGAGTGAACGACTTTTTTTCCACTGAGAGCAATGTGTTTGTGAAATTGTACAATTATATTTTAAATGGTTTCATATGATAAAGAACCATACATTTGTTCAGACTAATAGACCACAGACAGTGTAAAGTGAAAATGGAAAAAAAAAAAACACCAACATCAGAGTTACAAGGTCTTCACTGGGGATATATTACACTCATTGGACATTTCTGCCACATTGTTGTAAAGTCCATCTTTCATGGTCCTAACTAAGACTCAAGTGATTTCTAAGTGTTTGTGTGTTCCAGCTTGGAGACAGTGTGGCCAGCTGAATGGTTTCATGGAACACGCATGGTGAAGAGGAACATGGTGGTGGCTGATGATGCCGCCTTCAGAGAGAAGAGTAAACTCCTCACTGCCATGGAGAGACAGAAGTGGCTCAACTCCTACATGCAGAAACTACTAGTGGTTAATTCTTAGTGATAACAACATGTACAGTCTTTATAACCCTTTTTAGTAGAATATCAAACCACTTACTTCGCTACTACTTCAGCCAATAAGCATTTCAAAGGAATACAGTGGGTTTTTATGGCAAAGCGTGTTACTTGTTAAACTGATAAATGATAAGAACATAAAATTAATTATCACATGAAATTAATTACCACTAGCTACTGTCCTGACAGTCAATAGCTAGTGGTAATAAATATCCTGTAACTTACACTGAGACAACTTTTCATGTTTCCAATGTGTAGACTCTAGTAAAACATATAAATACAGATCAAAACACCAACAATCCTGACTGATATCCCCAAAAGTGCAACTCAGTCACTCAGAAACGTGTTTGTCGAATACATGGTAAAATGTTAAAATGACACTAAATTAATGAGGTTGAAAAGATATTATGTTATTCAGTTATGTAATAAAGCTGCAAATGTTTTGTAGCAGTGTGGCTTGCATTTGTCTTGACTAACTAAATTAATCAGATATTGACAGAAGTGCATAATCATCCTACTGTATATTTTACATCAGCCAAAAGCATGTAAGCGTGTTTTTAGTGAATGATTATATATGTACACATATCAGACGTCTGTCCTTGGCTGTTGCCAGAGTCCGTCTTCACCTGGTGGCAAGACGCCACATAAGGCTTTAGTGATCATCAGCAAGACGCTGACTGTCACTTCGAGGGAGGTCTAGCAGCAGGCTCGAGCACTGCATGGAAAACATCCCCTCCCTGTTTTGCGGGTAAACATAATAATACAGTAAAATCACCATGGAACTAGCTTAGTGGTAAACAGTAAACCAAAATCAGTGTGTATCTAGTGAGGTGAACTGAAGATTACATATTCAGACTTAATGCATGTGTTGTGTGATATAGGAAGGCAAAGATAATACTATGTGTTGGAAGTGTATTGATACAGTGCTAAAATGTGTGTTGGCTCGTGCGAGTATGCAAACAGTCCAGTCCATCCCTTTCAAGTTCCTCGGTTTTCTTCGAACCACTAAAATTTCAACAACTAAAACATTTAGGTGATCAATGTGGAAAGGTTACTAGCGCATACTATGCACAGTGGTATGGATCTTCCAGTGTTCACTTGCTGTGTGGCTCAGTAAGAGCCGAACCTGCCATCACTCCATCATTTTGTAAAGCATCCAAGTCACCCAAGGCAATCACTAGTTCACCTAGTGGTGGTTATACCTGCATCCTGAACTAGGGTGGAAGATAAAAAAGTTATCCACATACTGAAATGTCCATTAGTCTGTCTCTATGGAGAGGTTATTATAGACCCTCCAGAAAAACGCGATTATGCGATGGCATGAATTCCTGCATAAATCACCCAAATGTCGCTGATTATGCGGGGGTCAATTATTTTCCAAAAGGGTGCATAATCCCCGCATATTTCGCATATTTTGCGAAATATACGCGTCTCGCTTGATTTCACAATCCCTGCATTTTTCCGTATAAAATGAGAAAAATATAACTAAAATAAATAAATGGAGTTGTGATGTTAATTTATATGCGACGCCCGGCCAGACGTCACCAGCTCGCACATTCACAACACAAGACAACACAACAACAAGGTAATGGAAGAACGGCGCCCACAGGAGAGAGAAAAGATGATACTGCACTGAACAGAGTTCCTACAAATGGGGCAATAAGGCTCTTAAACTATTTAGACCTATAGGTTTGGCTCATTGAGAGCTGTTATTTTTAGAGTTTAGAGTTGATGTTCAACAGTTAAGTTTAAACTGTTTTTGAAAACATTGTAGCAGGGGTCCGTTTCACAAAGCAGGTTTAGTGAAAACTCGGAGTCTGTTAACCCTGAAATGAGGGAAACTCTGAGTTTTCCGTTTCTCAAAGGGAGGTAACTCAAAGCAGAGAAAGAGGGGTAACTCTAGCCTGTTTCACAGAGGGAGGTAACTTAAGCTCTCGGTCAGTTACCGCAGTAACAGACTCCATGAAACTAACCTGGTTGGGTTGGTTGGTTCATTTCCTCTTTCAGCCACACACGGTACTTAACTTCCTCATTCATTCAGTCAGCAGGCGAGTTTTGGCATGGCGTATTAGTTCTGCCGTCTCTTATTTAAAAAAAAAAAAAAATTTAAAAACAGTGAGTAGGCCTTTATTAGAAGTCCATTAGCAGTTAGGTGGCGACTTTTTTTCACGAACATGGCATGTCCTTTCGACAACGATCCCGTGGATGAAAAGGCAGTGTTACTGCACAGAGAATTAAATATTCGTCGGGAGATAAGACCGCGCATAGATGTTTATGCTGGGGTCTTACCTGTTTGAACAATGTTTTTATATTTCATCTTAAACTGCTGCCAAGTGCGCTCCTCCGCCGCGGGATTGCACCTAAATGAAATAAATTAATAGGCTACCATTCAAGCAGTTTTCCCCAGTAATACTAGGGAGTTTAAGCAACGGCGGATTGTGCGGCGGCTACGGCAACCGGAAATGGATCGGATCAAGACTTCAGCCATTGTGCCGACGTTGTCTGCCGTAGTAGCCTGATCCTGATCTACAACAGCGAAAGGATCATTCTCACGTAGTCGCTACAACGCGTGATTATAGGCGTGTCAGTTAAATAGTTTTCCTCGTATTTCTGAAATGTATTCTTGCACGTCATGCAGGTCACGCACCGAACTATCCCTTCACACTCCAATCAGATGTGTGTTTAATTGTCATTAATTAATTATTATTATTATTAATATATTATTATTATTTAAATCTTTCAATTATTGTCCAAAATGCACACTTCTTTCTGTTTTGCTCTCTACCTGCACTTGGCATAATGACAATACATTTGAATAGCAAAAAAACTTGAAAGCACTCACTATGAGTGTAACACTTTTAATTAATAAAACTGCACAGCGTTAACGCTGAGGAAAAAGCTGCCACTGTTGCTGTAGTTTGCTTAATGACTACTGTGGATTTGAAAGCTACGGCAAGAGCGTCGCGAGAGAGCCATTTCCGGTTGCCGTAGCCGCCACACAATCCGCCTTTGCTTAAACTCTCTATTATTGTGATTGCAACGGACGACATTTAAACTTACGCACTGACCCGAGCAGCAGTGTTCTGCCACGCCGTCTCCCTCTCCTTTGCCGCTGCAGTGGTGAGACTACTAAATGCACCATCTGAACTCCTCCAGGCTTAATAATTCTATTTTCTACACAATCAATCAATTAATCAGTCAAGAGGGAATCACACTTTAATTTCATTATTCAACCTATTGTGTAATGACAAATAAACTTTTAAACACTGTTAAACACACCGATGCTATCTTGATGTATAAAATCTTCCATGACCAAGCACCACCTCCACTACAAGAATTTGTGATAAAAACTCAAACAGATCAACCAGAGCTGGTTCCAGAGGTGACTGTGTAGTTCTTTTAGAAAAAGTGCCCGTAGTCAAGCCACTTTTTCTGTTCGTGCATCTCACACCTGGAATTCAATTCCAAGCACGATACGCGAACTCCCGACTCTGACCTCTTTTACCAAACAGCTTAAAGCTTGGCTACTGGAAGAACAACACTGTTGCCACAACCATGCCTAAACTTGTGTATTGTTTAATGTTATCTAAATTGTCAAGGGTTCCATCCACAATTTTTACTGAATACATACATTATTATTACTTTACTCTTCCTTATTAATTTTTTTTCTCTATTTATTATATCTTTATTTATTTTTCTAGGTACTAGGGCAATGTGCAATGCAACATGCACTTTATATTCTCACACAATTGGGTACTCTCAGTATCATAAAATTACCATTGTTGGTATATATTAATTTACTGCAATATGTTTATTGTTTATTGTTTATTAGGATCCCCATTAGCTTTTGTCAAGACAAAAGCTAGTCTTCCTGGGGTCCATCACAAGAATAAAAACATTACATAAACCATCATTTAACGATTCAGCAATCACCCGTCTTCTAAATAATTAAAGAAAAAGATGCTACAGTAAATAAGACAGAATCTGTTTGAAATACACCAAAATCACCTCTGGGGATTAGTACAGGCTTATTTGCATCAAGTGTTGTTTCAAGTTTTTCTTGAAGCTAAATTTTGTGCTAATATTCTTTGTGTGATTAGACAATGAGTTCCATCCTGTTATAGCTCGATAGATAACAGTAGATTTAAGTAGCTCTGTTCTTGGTTTAGGTGGTTCAATATAACCTGAACTGGCTTGTCTTGTCATGTGGTTATGTATCTCGCGTGAGTATTCAACTTGGTCATAGAAGTGCTGTGGTTTCTTGTCAATTAACACATTTCGGAAAAAAGTGAGAATACGAGAATGTATTCGCTTCTCAACAGGAAGCCATGAGAGATTTCTGTGCATTTCAGTAACATGTGTTCTTTTAGAGCATTGGAGAACTAATCTTGCCGCCTTGTTTTGAGCTATTTGCAATTTTTGTATGTTTTTCTTTGAAGCAGATGACCAAATGACAGGGCAGTACTCAAGGTGTGACAAGACTAGAGCTTGTGTCACTTCTTTCATAGTATTTTGCTGTATGTACTTTGAGCATTTTCTAGTCATAGCAATGCTCCTTCCCATTTTTGTCACTATGTTATCTATGTGTTTTGTCCAATTTAGTTTAGGGTCTAATGTGATGCCAAGCAGCTTAGCTTCTCTTACCTGTTCCACTTGCTTTCCGGCAAGTGACAGGCTCAATTGAGGATCACTGTCCAGCATATGTCTGGATCCTAATACCATACATTTTGTTTTAGATATGTTCAGCACTAGTTTGTTCTTGGCGACCCAGTCAGCTACTGCCTTAAGTTCAATGTTTAATGTATCATTTAGCTCTTTAAGAGTAGATGCGGCACTGTACATAGTGGAATCATCTGCATACATGACCAAACTAGATTTATTTGATATTAATGGTAGATCGTTTGTGAATATGGTAAATAAAAGAGGGCCTAGGGGGACCTTCCTTGAGGAACCCCACACTGTAGCTCCCTGCTATCAGAAAAGCTTCCATTGAAAAAAACTCTCTGCTTTCTCCTAGACAGGTAACTCTCCATCCAGGAAAGAGCAACTGAGCTAAAACCATAGCTTTTGAGTTTTCTCAGCAACAAACAGTGATCAATAACATCAAAAGCAGCGCTGAAGTCTAACAATACTGCCCCTACAAGCCTTCCACCATCCATGTTCTTTAGCCAGTCATCCGTTATTTGTGCTAATGCAGTGCTTGTGGAGTGCCCAGCTCTATATGCATGTTGGTAACTTGTGATCAGACCATTACTTGACATATATTCCTGAATTTGAATGTATACAATTTTTTCTAAGATTTTACTTAGTACTGGAAGGAGGCTTATAGGTCAACTGTTAGGACCATCAAAGGTGGATCTTTTATCCTTAGGCAGTGGAATAACCTTAGCTTCTTTCCAAATATCCGGGCACACACCCTGCTCTAGACATTTATTGAATATATGACATAATGGCTTGGATACATGTTTAGCTGAAATTCTGAGTATTTTACAGTCAAGATTGTCTGTACCAGGAGGTTTATCATCAGACAGATGCATCAGCAATCTTTCAATGTTTTCTTCCCCTACCTGCTGAAATACAAACCTGCACTGCTTTTCCTTAATGATACCATCTTTAATAATGTTGTGTGCTACATTGTCATTTATACTACACATGGCATTCCTTAATTTATCCACCTTACTTATGAAATAATTATTAAAATAATTTGCAATATCATATGGCTTTGTAATAAATGTACCGTCTTTCTCAATAAAAGAGGCCCTCATGTTTGAAGTCCTCCCTATTATGTTATTCAGCGTTCTCCATAGCTTCTTTCCATCATTTTTAGCATCATTTATTTTAAGCCTATAATATTCCCTTTTTTTATTATTATTCAATTTCGTCACAGCATTTCTTAGTTTACAATAATATTGTCTATCAGACATTAAACCTGTTCTATCTGCAGTTTTTTTGGCTTCATAACGCTGGGCCATTAATCCCCTCAATTCATCATCCAGCCAGGGTGCACTATTTGACCGAGCAGTCCATTTTTTCATTGGAGCATGTTTATCAGCTATCTCCATATATAACTTCATGAATACACACAGTGCTTTTTCTGGATTTTCTTCTCTGCACACATCCAACCATTTCACACTCTTGACCTCTTCCTCAAATAATGCCTGATTAAACCATTTATAAGACCTTCTATAATTAATTCTGGAACCAGCTTTAGGTACATTAGCTTTTCGCACAATTGCAACTAGGTTATGGTCACTGCAACCCAGTGGAACTGATATAGGTTTTGAACAGTACTCCGGTCTGTTAACATAAATGTGATCAATGCATGTTGCTGTTCTATCACCAAATTTATTCCTAGATGTTCTGGTTGCTGATGTCACTGCCTGAGTCAGGTTACATATTTTTGCAACAGACAGAATTCTGTTCAGCATGGGGCAGTTTTTATTTAATGCATCTATATTCAAATCTCCGAGAAAATAGATCTCATTATTAGAATCAGCTGCATTATCTAACATTTCACAGATGTCATCCAGATACTTCGTATTTGCACTGGGTGGCCTATAGCAGCAGCCAATTAATATAGGTTTTAAGTGTGGTAGATTTATCTGTACCCATAGAGCTTCTGTTTCATCCATCATTAAATCAGCCCGCTTTTTGGATGGAATGTGGTTCGAGTTGTGTCCAATTCTCACTTATTAGGCAGTAGGGCAATGTGCAATGCAACAAGCACTTTATATTTCTATACAACTAGGTACTCTAGGTATCACAAATTACCATTGTTGGTATTAAATTATTGTAATATGCAATTGAGTACTGGACAATCAAAATAGCACTTTATATTCACTGGGCAATTTGCAATATAATAATGCACTTTACACTTTAGCACTGCACTTTTATCAGCCCCTCGACATATAATTTAGTGTTTAAGCAGTGGTGAAATGCGCATGGTCCCCTGAGCCTTGGCCTGTATGTTTTATGATCAACTATGTTGTTTGTTTTGTTTTGTTTTGTTTCTTTTTATTCTATTGTGTATGAGCGTTATGTACAACACCAACCTGCCAATGGGACTAGAGATGGAAATTAGCCGCACGGCTACAATCTCACGTGTTTACATTTATATGTGCATTAACATGTACTGTCCCATTTCTTTTAAAAAATAAATAAATCTACAAATCTACAGTAGTTTCCTTGGAATCGTTGTGAGCCAGTTGTGATGGAAAAGAGTGAAATTTTGGTCAACTCTCAAAGTGAAGGAGATCTCAGGAGACAAGTGAGACGTGCCAACACTGTGTAGTACCACACCAATTCTGATGGTTGCTCACTGGCATGC
Source organism: Myripristis murdjan (assembly GCF_902150065.1). Classification (NCBI taxonomy): domain Eukaryota; kingdom Metazoa; phylum Chordata; class Actinopteri; order Holocentriformes; family Holocentridae; genus Myripristis; species Myripristis murdjan. The sequence goes on from NC_044001.1 coordinate 31,113,931, forward strand.
CTTATTTTAAAGGAGACCAAAGTAAGCTAGAGGTCAGCAGATCTGTGTTCGTGAAAGATGTCAATCTGTCTGGTCTTGTCTCACTAAATCTGCAAAAGTGCACTAAATCTGCAGCCTTGGAGGCACAGTGACTACATTTACATGCACACCATATTCCGGTTCAGGACAATATTCCGGTTAAGGTAACTGCGCTGCGGCAACTGGAATATTCCGTTTACATGTTAGTTACTTGGCATGCCCCCGTGTTTCGGCGTATTCCACTCTCTTACATAATGCGACACTCAGCCGCGGGGGGCAGCAGTACGCGTATAGCCGTCTGGTCTGCCGGAAATACAGAAGAAGAAGTCTTCTTCTTCTTCTTCTCTCTTCGTCGCTATTTCTGTTTTTTCTCCCATCGATATCCTCCATGATATTTAAGTCTTTGATCAGCTGAAGCCAGACTGCAGACTCTTGGCTCTTGCTGCTTTTCGCCATGCTGTAGTGTGCGCCATGTCGTTTTCCCCATAGACATAACATATGTACAGTATGTTATGTCTATGGTTTTCCCCGCTTGCAGTAACCATAGCAACAAAGACGTCCCAGAATTCCTTGCGAATCAAGCATGCTCAGACGTGACTGAATATTCCGGTTCAGAGCATTTTCCGACTAAGCTGTTTACATGCCTCAATTTTCTGGTTAAAACAGGCATATGCCAGGGGTCTTATTCAGAGTTCTCCCCAACCAGAATATGACCTTAATCAGGTTCAGAGTGTGTTTACATGACACGTGCGCAACCGGAATATTGCGAATATTCCGAATAATACCGGAATATGGTGTTCATGTAAACGTACTCATTGACAGTACATCTTATCAATACAGCTCAACGAGGCCTAATGTGACCTACAGCTAAAGAGAAAACTCCTTTACATCATCAACATTTTTATATCCCTTTTACAGTTAAAAAGAAAACAAGTGGACTTTGTGAAATCATCATGAAAATGTGGGTATATTTTCATGTGCTGTGAAAAATTGTGGAACTTTCTAAACTGATTCATATTTAGCTTTCACATAAAACTCAGACAAGAAATGATCAAAAGCTGTCATCAATAAATTAAGATGTAAACACAGCCAGTACAGTAATAAAGTTTCAGAAGTGGAATTACATTGCTTACACACAACAGTTACAGACTGGTTATACACTGGGTGTAAGTATTTGGACAGTGACACAATATTCACAATTTTGCAACCGAAGGCGGCTGTGGCTTCAAGCTGTCATGTAGCTTCGTGCAGACTGGACTGAGGACACAATCAAAATGCTCGCGTATGCGGTGCCCATTTTATATCAGGTAAGGTTATGTGTCTACTCTGTGATTTCACTAGAAAGCCTGGTTTGCATAAACACCAATAAGTATCTTTTAATGTTATGACAGGGCTTGCAATTAACACTTGCTCTCAGCCAAATTTTGTAAATGACTAACATGTTTCTAACTTCTAAATTAATAAACATTTTAGCATGTATCAAACCTAAGCACAATCAGGTTTTAGGTGCAAATAAAAAAATACCAGCTTCTGAAATTATGACCAAATTGCCACTATGTAAAGATTATGAAAAAGTTAGCTGACCGTACATGTTTGAGCCCGACTCAGATCCCGAACCACAGACGGCAGGAGACACCAAACCACCTCAAATCCATTTGTTACAGGATGTTACCGTCTTGATGAGACAGAGAAAAAAAATCACGTGCCGGTTGCGGAGTTGACGTTGACAGTGTGGGGACAGCAGTGTCCATTTCCAATAGTTTCTTCGCGAAACCGGCATTGTATTGTGTCGGGTTGATAAAACAGTTGGAGCTGAACAGACAAACAAATTTGGACTAAAATCCTGCGGGACCCGGGAAAAAATGACCATCAGCCACTGGTCTGTAATGTGGGTTTCTTTTTGAAGAGTGTGCAGTGAAACATGAGTCTCCTTGCATCCGTCTGTGATGCAGCAACATTTCTTCAGCATGTCGCTAACTTGTTAGCTTGTTGCCTGGGGAGCGGAGGCAGGCTGGCTCGCTTCTTCCGCCTCTTTATGACATCATAAAGAGGTGGAAGTGCAATCCACTCGTTTTACAGGGAGAGTTTCAAAGAACGGGCTGTGTGCACTTCACCATTTATCTCAGGTTTAATGCATGGGACAGTATTTATGTGGCCCTGAGACCTTCCCTATCACACAAAAACAACGAAATCTGCATTTTTCATGCCATGGGGCCTTTAAATACAGGACATATCTACATAAAAATGTCTTGGTTATCTCAGTGTTGGTGTTAATGTCATAACATTGTTAAGTGATGTGTCTATGGATATTCTCATTTATCCAGGTCATCGTTCTCTTTGGGCAAATTTCATCGTAGGCAACTGGACTTGTATTTGTCTTAGGAAGACGTTTCGCCTCTTATCCAAGGGGCTTCATCAGTTCATCTGCCTTAAAGTGTTTCCGGGTTTGAAACATACAGGGATTTGGGGCCCTATCTTGCGCCAAAGTCCCTAAACCTGTTATTTAGGGATTTAGCATTGCGCAAGAGGCGTTCCCCCGTAAAAGTTGCTATCCTGCGCACCTCCCGTTATCCGTAAAACACCTGCGCTACCCGCTATATTATGCATAGGCGTGTTTTGGGCATTACGCCAATTACACCAATCAGCGTGCCAGGTGCCATTGCCTTTAAAGGCAGGATGCGCTATCCTAAATCCTAAACCCGTGATGGAGAGAGGGAGGTAGATTTTCTCAGGGCTTCTACTGAGGCTAAAGCAAGGTGGCTTTATATATATATATATATAAATATTATATATTATATTATAGGCGAGTTAATTTGGGAGGTGGAGCCACATGTATCCAAGTGGATGTGTCACAAGGTTGTACTGATTGAGTAAAATCCCCGGGTCACACCACACACACTCAAGAGGCAGAGGTGGAACTATGTGTAAACTGACATGGTAGATTGGGCAAATAAAATATTAAACATAATAATATAGCACAGCTGCTGGCTATTGATAAAACAATAAAACGCGCTGGCGTAAGTGTCCAATTAAAACAGTCTTTCTTCTAAACAGTCTATATGAGTAATATACTCAGTCCATTCCGGCGGCGTCCCGGTATCAGTCCGACCGCGTGCGTGGCGAGGCTCCGTCGGGGCGCGCATTGAAGCCGTCTGAGCGCATTCTTGTTAAAGCCCAAACCCTTTCCTCATCAAAGTGCACATCAAAGTGCACATCACAATCCATGAGGAAAGGAGCCTCCACATTGGGGTACACAGGAAACCCACCCACACAGACCAGTACCTTCTTTTTGACTCACACCATCCACTGGAGCACAAACTGGGGGTTATCAGAACCCTGCAACACAGGGCAGATAACGTACCAACCTCCACTCGGGCACAAGCTGAAGAACACGAACACCTAAGGGGAGCCCTGAAAACTTGTGGCTATCCGAGTTGGGCTTTTGGCAAAACACGCTCCAGAAAGAATAACAACACTGATGATGCTGAGAAAGTGAAAGACAAAGGCAAGAACATTGTAATTCCATATGTGTCTGGGGTTTCAGAGAAACTCAGGAGGATTTTTAACAAACATCAAATCCCTGTATGTTTCAAACCCGGAAACACTCTAAGGCAGAAACTGGTTCACCCTAAAGACAGGATACCACACAATCAGAAGAGCAACCTAATATATGCCGTCCAATGCAGTGAGGAATGCAAGGACTTATACATTGGGGAAACAAAACAACAAGTGAACAAGCGCATGGCCCAACACAGAAGGGCGAACTCCTCAGGTCCAATCTCAGCTGTCTATTCCCATCTAAAGGAAAAGGCACACTTCTTTGAAGACAGCAATGTTAAGATTTTGGACAGGGAGGACAGATGGTTTGAGAGAGGAGTAAAAGAGGCCATATATGTGAAAGTGGAAAAACCATCCCTCAACAGGGGAGGGGGTCTGCGGCACCACCTATCTCCAATCTATAATGTTGCCCTTTCATCAGTACCCAGGAGGTTCAACAAATTAACCTCAGACGACTCTCAACGATCGTCGTTCACCAGGGTTTCACCTGACTCTGACGACTGTAGTTTCACCAGACCACAACAATGGTCAAGTGAAACCAGTGCCTGCATGAACACACCCACAGGCATTAGGGTGGACACTCCCACAGAGGTTAAATACCTGGACCTTACCCCACTGTCTTTGTCAGACTAGTGCGGACTAGAAAGACCAATGCGCATGAACTGATGAAGCCCCTTGGATAAGAGGCCAAAGGTCTTCCTAAGACAAATATTAGTCCAGTTGCCTATGATTCAGTTTGCCCAAAGAGATTGTTAAGTGATAGAAAATAACCACAAAGTTTTGAAACAATCAGTATTTTAACATCAAAGTGGGGTGGTAGCAAACAGCTAATAAGGTTAGCACTACATTTAAAAAGTACATACACACTACAGCATATATGGCAGAAAAGCTCTGCTGCACTACCTTCCAAAGACTGAACTTGCCTTAACACCTGATGAAAACTGCTCACTGACCTCACTGATTTATTGAGTACATACTCTTGAAGTTTCAATTTGTTGCTATGATTGCATAGGTTAGTTCAAAACTTTATGGCTAGAATATGAATTGTGAACATTGTGTATTACACTTTTAATGCATACCCTCCAGCCACAGGACTTTTCACCCAGAGCATGGAAAATGTACCTTAAAGGAACAAATGGCCATATAAACCACTAAGGAGATTTATACATGGGAAAAACAGTGTGTGTGACACTTAAGACATTGTGTAGTGGACACACATTTTTACATGCATTTCCAGACGTCAAAAGCTCCTTTTCTACTGTTGTGCAAGACCTGATCAGTACATGTTATTCAATTCATTACATATTCAAATGTGTTTCCTTTTAACTAGTTATCACATGATTTCTTCATTAAAAAGAAACTTTATGGTGGTATCAGCACCAGTTCCTGCAACCTGCCAACCATCTCCTGTACTTGTAACCTATTGGCCAGTTTGTGTCTGTCCCTCCCCTCTAGCAGTTGGGCCTCTGCCTGAAGAAGCAGCCGCCTGGCCTCTGGAGCCTGGAGCTCACCTAGAGTCCCTGTTCCGCTGTGGCCTTGGACCCCCTCTGCTGGGTGATGGGTATGTTGGTCGGGCCTGTCGTCCTGGAGCCTGGCTCGGTAGGTGGCAGGGAGGGAGGGCAGGGACAAAAGTAAGGAAAATAGGCTTCCTTCTCTCTCTGAAGCGTCCTCCTTGGCTCTTCTTTGTCCTCTCTGGGAGAGAAAATGGAAGGGAGTTAAGCAGAACCATAGGGGCACACAAGCACAATCAGAAACAAACGAGGACAAATATAGACCAATTCAAAGGTGTGTGAATGCATGCTTTTTTCTTTACAATCCAATATTTTCTTACTTTTGCTATATCCTGGAGGCAGAAGCAAGGTGAAGTTCTGCTGACCACTGGATAAATAAAAAATGTATTTTTCTACTGTGCGTGTCATATTTTTCGTTCTTATCTTCTGGATTTTCTCTTTGAACATAATTTTCCTTTCATTCTCAGCAGCTGTAATACACAATCATCATTACACTATTTACTGCACTATCTGCTGACCCAGTCTCCCCACAGGGATCATTATGGCTTCAAAGCATTATGAAAAGACCTGTGTGAATATGGAAACAATGATTTATATGTGTGTGTGTGTGTGTGTGTGTGTGTGGGTGTGTGCGTGCATGCGTGTGTGGTGTGCGTGTGTGATTGTGTATGTATGTACCTGTGCTTTGGGCAATTTTGACAATATGTCATTCAGTCTCTTTAACCCTCGATTACCATGGCAACAAACTGCCGTTCTCCTATTGGTTGCATGCCTGGGTGTCATAACAACAAGAGCTGTCAGATGGCAGTCCACCACACTGTCCTACACACACACAGAAAGATACAAAATGTCAAATGTAGCCTTTAAAAGAATGTTCCCTGCAATTCTGGCTCATCTGGCTTGTCTAACTCACCATCCAGACCCAGAACAGGTTCTCCACCTGTTTCCAGCTCACATAGGCTTCTAAGAGTTGACATAACTGCCACATACGCACACACTCCTGAAGTAAACACACACATATGACAGTCACAATGAGTATGTTTACATGCACACCATATTCCTGTTTTAACTGGAATATTCGCAATATTCCGGTTGCGCACGTGTCATGTAAACACGCACCGAACCCAATTAAGGTCATATTCCAGTTGGAGAGAATTCTGAATGAGTACGTTTACATGCACACCATATTCTGGTTCGGGTCAATATTCCGGCTAAGGTACCTGCACCGCGGCAACTGGAATATTCCGTTTACATGTTACTTGGCATATTCCGGTGTTTAGGCGTATTCCACTCTCTTACATAATGCGACACTCAGCTGCGGGGGGGCAGCAGTACGCGTATAGGCGTCTGGTCTGCTGGTAATACAAACGAAGAAGTCTTCTTCTTTTTCTTCTGTCACTAGTTCTATGTTTTCTCCCCTCGATATCCTCCATGATATTTAAGTCTTTCATTAGCTGAAGGCAGACTGCCTTCAGCTAATGCCTGTTCCAACCGGAATACTGTGGCATATAAACACCTTAGTCGGAAAATCCCCTGAACCGGAATATTCAGTCGCGTCTGCGCATGCTACAAAAACGCCCAGGATTCATTGTGAGTCACAATGAATCCTGGGCATTTTTGTTGCTATGGTTACTGCAAGCGGGGAGAACAACCTGGCAAACAGCATGACGAAAAGCAGCAAGAGTCAGTATTTTTGGAGTGAGGAGGAGACTGCAGTCTGCCTTCAGCTAATGAAAGATTTTAATATATTGATTGGAGAAAACACTGAAATAGTGAGAGCTTCTTCTTCTTCTTCTTCTGTATTTCCGGCAGACCAGACGCGAATACGCCGAAACACGGGAATATGCCAAGTAACATGTAAACGGAATATTCCAGTTGCCGCAGCGCAGTTACCTTAACCGGAATATTGACCCTAACTGGAATATGGTGTGCATGTAAACGTAGTCAATGTGTTTTAGAGACATCCAACTGGTTATTAGGTCAATCAACATTAGGGCTGCCACAATTAATCGCAACATCAACAATCAAAATAGTCGGCGACTAATTTAGTAATCGACATAATCGTTTTTTTTTTTTTTTTTAAGCTTTGTTTTTTGCTCAAAACTGCCGCTGTACCTTTGCTGTACCGCTGTCATGTTTGCCTTCTGTCCTTGACGCACATGCGCAGTAGTGCTCATCAGAGTCAGCGGTGACTATGGCGAGCCGGCAGCGGAGCTCCACAGTTTGGGGGCATTTTACCCAAAATATTAACTGGAAGACTGTGAAATGCAAAATCTGCAAGGCAGAGCTGGCATATCATGGCAGCACGACTGCCATGCACCAGCATTTGAAACGAAAGCATGTCGTGTTGGCTGCCGAAGAGGACGACGAAGAGGGACCGCCATCTCGGTAAGCTAGTTGGCTAGTTAGCTGCTAATAAAGTTAACGTCAACATTAATAAGCTACTTACCTATATTATTGATAGCTGTAAGTGTAAATGTTAATATTATCTGTAAGACTAGCGATGATGATGATTTAATTTGCTTTAAAGCAGTGTTTCTCATTGGGTGGTGCGAGCACTCCCTAGTGGTCCGCCATGAAATTGTGCTTTATATGCAATATTAAAAAAAAAAAAAAAAAGAAAAAAAAAGTTTGCAAGGACTCAGAAGTTTCCTTGAACCCCCTTTTCTAAAAAAAAAAAAAAAATCAACTGTATATAGAATATAATAAACACTTTAGAAACAGTAGAAAAAAATATCAGTGACTGACGGCTGATTGTTGTAGTACAGCTTTCTCCAGTTTACATTAATGATGATCAGTAAAGTGTCGTAACGTCAGAGTGACAGTGCTGAGAACTAGCTGTGAGAGAATAAATGTATCGGTGGCTAAAGACAGGAAAAATAAAAATAAAATCAAATGAGGAGGAAGCCGACACTGGCCAGGAGAAGGTGAGCCGGCGAGATGAAGAAGCAACACTGAGGACAGGAATGTAGAAGCTAGCTCCAGTGCCGCCAGTGCTAACGTTAGCACGCCATCGACAAGCAACAACCAACCCCGTCAAGCTCGGCCAGAACATAAAGTGAAACGGAAATACAACAAGGACTACTTGGAATTGGGCTTTTTTTGGACTGGCGATGCAGAGGATCCTAAACTTCACTGTGTGTTGTGTTACGAATCATTAGCAAATGAGTCTATGAAAGCAGCAAACCTCAAAAGGCACTTTCATAGCAAACACAAGGACTATGTGGGGAAACCGATAGCATTTTTTGAGAGGAAATGTGATGAGCTGCAGAAACACATGACGAAGGAGCCGTCGCAGATTTTTTACCCAGGGAAAATGCGAAGGCTACCGAAGCCTCATACAAGGTTTCCCTGATGATCGCCAAGACAGGGAAACCACATTCTATTGGTGAAACCTTGGTTAAACCAGCCGCAAAGGTCATGACTGAAACAATGTTAGGAAAGAAATCAAGTGATGAGGTTAACAAAGTTCCACTCTCCAATGACACCGTCAAGCGGCGGATAGTGTCTATGGCTCAAAATGTTGAAGAACAGCTGTTGACGCGCATACGCCAAAGCCGTTTTTTTTTTTTTTCACTACAACTGGACGAGTCTACAGACATTGGTAATGAGGCCAAACTGATGTGTTATGCCAGGTACATTTATGCTAGCGAAGTGCATTTTGATTTCCTTTTTTGTTGTTCCCTGCCGACCAATACAAAAGGAGAAGGAGAAGCTCTTTTTGACTCAGTTAATGATTGCATCGTCAAGAATAATCTGGACTGGACAAGATGCGTTGGGATTTGTACGGGTAGGCTATTTAAATGTTTTCTTTGTACTTAATTTACTCTGCAGCACTTTGAGATTGTTCACTCGTTGTGAAAGGCAATTACAAATAAAATTTATTATTAGTAGTAGTAGTAGTAGTAGTAGTAGCAGTGGTAGTATTATTAGTATTATTATTATTTATAACAGATGGTGCCACCGCGATGACTGGAAGACAGAGGGGACTAGTTGCGCGTGTCCGAGCAGTAGCACCACTGGCCACAGCAACACACTGTTGCATTCACTGAGAACAGCTGGCTGTCAAGAAAATGCCTCCAGGTCTTAAAACAGTACTGGACCAGTCTGTGAAAGTTGTGAATATGATCAAAGGAAAAGCTGTGAACACGCGTCTTTTTAAAGTGCTATGTGAAGAGATCGGAAGTGAGCACACAAAACTTCTGTATCATACTGAAGTGCGCTGGCTGTTGCGTGGGAAGGTACTCACCCGTAGACCATGTCTACACCAATGTTCCTGGCAGCTACAGAGCCCTCTCTCATCCTCATTTTGGCCAGTCAGACCACATTTCCCTGCTTCTCCTGCCTACCTACATCCAGCTGACAAAAAGGGTCAAACCAACTGTAAAAACAGTTAAAGTGTGGACAGATGAAGCTGCGGCGGCTCTACAGGACTGTTTTGAATGCAAAGACTGGCAGATGTTCAGGGATGCTGCTACCCAGGAGAACTATATTGACCTTGAAGAATACACATCATCAGTGACATCATACATCAGCAAATGTGCTGATGATGTGGTAAAAATAAGGACAGTTAAATCATTCCCTAATGAGAAAGCCTGGATGAATGGAGAGGTGAGAGCTCTATGTAGAGCCAAAAAAGCTGCCTTTAAGTCAGGTGACAAAGAAGCCTACAATGCTGCCAGAGCAAAACTGAAAGCTGGCATCAAGGAGGCAAAGCGAAGGCATCAGCAGAGACTGGAGAGAGACCTAGAGTTCTCATCGGGCCTGAAAATTAAGACCCGACCCGACCCGGGCCGGACTGGGCCAGCCCGAGGCCCGACCCGACCCGACTAATTAGCCGAACTTTAGGCCCGACAGCCTGATAAAGCCCAAAAAAGAAAAAAAAAACGCCCCTAATCGCCAAATTCGCCATTATTTAGCAGAGCCGGTCGGCCGCGGCACCGGGGCACCATCAGTCGGTATCAGGCGGGCCGGCCGCGGCACCGGCCTGCATCAGGCAGCTCACCTGTCAGATCCGGCAGACCTGACCGGGTGGGCGCGGTATCGGACGGTGCCGCGGTCGGCCCGCCTGATGCCGACTGATGGTGCCGCGGCATGTGCGGGTCAATACGGTAGTCTAGAAAACTGGAGATTTTTTTTTTTTTTCTCGTGCGCCCCCAAGTAGATTGCGCCCTGGGCAGTTGCACTGCCCATAGCAGAAACCGTCCCTGCTGCCGAGTCTGCCAGCACAGCGGGATACTGCTGCAACTCTCTCTCACTTGTTTGCGCTGCGCTCGCACAGCTGGTTGTCTGTCTGTCACTGAAAGTTTAGCCTCCAAATCTAATCCAGTCTCTCACTCTCCACCAGTCACATAAAAATGAAACGTCATAATCAATAACAGACCACATAATTCTATTTTTTTTATTTAAAAAAAAAAAAAAAAAAAATCCCCCACAGAACCCAAAGCCCGACCCGACCCGCCCAATTCACGTAAATTTTAGGCCCGACCCGACCCGAAAATGTCGGGTCGGGTCGGGTCGGGTTCGGGCAGAATATGAGAACTCTAGAGAGACCTCAACACCAACAACAGCAAACACTTGTGGCAGGCGGTCAAAAGTGTGACAGGCTACAAAAGCAGGAGTGCTCCCATCATGTGTGAGGCCACGTTACCAGACGAGCTAAATACATTTTATGCTCACTTTGATCTCCTCAACAGAGAGTCAGCTGTAAAGTCTACTCCGCCTCCAGAGGACCGGCCACTGTCTGTATCCACAGTGGATGTGAGGAAAGTCCTGCTGAAAGTGAATATGAGTAAAGCTGCTGGGCCTGACAACATCCCTGGCCGTGTACTAAAAATATGTGCCAACCAGCTAGTAGATGTCATTACTAACATTTTCAACATATCACTGTCACAGGAGAGTGTTCCCACCTGCTTCAAGACAGCCACCATCATCCCTGTGCCTAAAAAGTCTGCAGTGTCTGATCTAAATGACTACCGCCCTGTGGCACTCACCCCCATCCTGATGAAGTGCTTTGAGAAACTGGTTCTCCAGCACATAAAGAACAACATCCCTGCCAGTCTGGACCCTCAGCAGTTTGCATTCAGAACCAACAGATCCACAGAGGATGCCATATCCACTGCTCTCCACTCAGTCTTCACTCACCTGGAGAAAAGCAGCACCTACATCAGAATGCTGTTTGTTGACTTCAGCTCAGCTTTCAACACAATCTCCCCCATGAAGCTGATAGGAAAACTGAACACTCTGGGCATCAGTACCACTCTCTGCAAGTGGATACTGGACTTCCTCACAAACAGACCCCAGTCAGTTCGGATTGGCAGTCTCTCCTCCTCCACTCTAGTGCTCAACACCGGAGCGCCCCAGGGCTGTGTGCTCAGCCCCCTCCTGTTCACGCTGTACACCCACGACTGCAACCCCCGACATGGAGAGAACTCTATTGTGAAGGTCACGGATGACACCACCATCATCGGCCGGATCTCCAACAATGATGAGTTTTCATATCAAGAGGAAATCAAACATCTTGCAGAATGATGCACAGAAAACAACCTACTGCTCAACGTCAGCAAAACCAAAGAGCTGATAGTTGATTTTCGAAAAAAGGAGGCAAAGACACACAACCCTGTCTACATCAATGGAGCTGAGGTGGAGCAAGTAACCAGTTTTAAGTTCCTGGGAATCAACATAACAGAGAACCTGACATGGACTTCACATATCTCTGCCCTGGTTAAAAAAGCTCAGAAACGGCTGTATTTCTTAAGGAAACTTAAGAAAGCAAAATTCCTACGCCAAGTTCTTGTCAGCTTCTACAAAGGAGCGATTGAAAGCATCCTGACTGGAAACATCACAAACTGGCATGGAATGTGCACGGCCCAGGACAGGAAGACTCTGCAATGAGTGATTAAAACTGCCCAAAACATCATTGGTACCCATCTACCAAACATCAGTGATATCGGGGAGGTGAGGTGCCTGCGCAGAGCCAAGAGGATCCTAAAACACAACACCCACCCCAGCCACAGCCTGTTCACTCTGCTGCCGTCAGGCAAAAGATACAGAAGTATCCGCTGCTGTATCACCAGACTACAGAGCAGCTTCTTCCCTCAGGCTGTGAGACTACTGAGTGCACCATCTGAACTCCTCCAGGCTTAATAATTCTATTTTCTACACAATCAATTAATCAATCAAGAGGGAACCACATTTGAATTTCACTATACAACCTGTTGTATAATGACAAATAAACTTCCTTGTATCCCTGTATCCTTATATCCTTGTATATCCAACAGGCCTGTTCCATGCTTCCAACCAGAGAGGCTGACAGTCTTGTGGACATCACATCAGATGGGGGTCTGAAGATGACATTCAGAGAGGAATGTTTGACAGACTTTTGGGTCCATGTCCAACCTGAGCATCCTGAACTGGCTGCCTCTGCTCTGAAGGTGTTGATGCCTTTTCCAACCACATACAACTGCGAAGTGGGTTTTTCAACACTGGTGGGGCTGAAAACAAAAAAACGCAACTGGCTGGATGTGGGGCCAGATTTAAGACTAAAACTCTCCACTTTGGAGCCAGACATCACCTTTGTCTTGTCTCAGCGGCAGCAGATGCATTCTTCCCATTAAGTGGGGGGATAATGGGTGAGTAGGCCTACCAGTGATATTTTACTGGCTGCTATGTACTGTTAATGGATATGGGGGGCTTTAAGGCTTTAATTTACTGTTGAAGTGTATGATGCAAGTTGTGTAATATGTATGATGCGAGTTTATAATATATAAGTTTGCCGTCTGGGCTGTTGTTCCTGGGCTATTAAAGCTTGGTGGTCCGCGAGTTTTTTGGGGGGGGATAAGTGGTCCTTGGTCTGGAAAGGTTTGAGAAACACCGCTTTAAAGGTTATGTGTTTGCTGTAACGTTATAAAAACAATGTCCAAGCCAACCTGCACACCTCAGCAAGCAAATATCCTGACTGAAGCCATCCTCAACATGTTGGTGACCGACATGAGACCCCTTTCCATGGTTGCTGATGAAGGTTTCAAAAAAATGAACAAGCAGTTCAACCCAGACTACTGTAATAACTACTTACAAGGCCAATCCCACTTCACCAAACTGATGGAGAAGAAATATGACACAACTTTTGAGAAGGTAAGTCTCTCTCTCTCTCTCTCTCTCTCTCTCTCTCTCTCTCTCTCTCTCTCTCTCTCTCTCTCTCTCTCTCTCTCTCTCTCTCTCTCTCTCTCTCTCTCTCTCTCTCTCTCTCTCTCAAACCTATACAAGTAGGCTTATTTGTTTTTTTTTTTACTTAAACACAGTGCCTTGTTTTTCTAGTTGTACTGGGCTGTTCGTATTTTTGTATTTCTTCTACTACTTGAAATTTTGTTTGATGCCTGAGTGAAATATGTTTACAAGTATTTATTTTTGATACTATATTTGATACAATTTTTTTATTTAATGTTAATATTGCAAAGTTCATTAAAAGTTCAACTGAATTGCCATCTTAATTGTCTTCATTTTTAGTTAGCACATAACTTAAACACCTCAAGATGGAAGGAAGCAAATCATGGTAAAACAATAGAAGCTGCATGCTGGCGCAATAATCTGCAATTTACGTATGATCCGATTAATCGAGGAATCGCAAAAATAATCGGTGTCGTGTCAATTATCAGAATAGTCGTTTGTGGCAGCCCTAATCAACATAGTACAAAGTAGTTCTTCTCACTAATGCCCCTTTTCCACTAGTACCTACTCAGCCTGACTCGGCTCGACTCTACTCGGTTTAAGAGCTTTTCCATTAGGTGGTAGTACCTGCTAGCAGGTCCCATTTTAGCACCTAATCAGCCGGGGTTCCAAGCGAGCTGAGTCGAGCTGAGTCGAGCTGAAAATGTGACGTAAACGCCGTGCAGGCAACTGATTGGACAGGGAGTGACGAGAGCGACTCCTGCACGAAAACAAAACCCGACATTTAAAAAAAAAAAAAAAAAAAAAAACGGCAACAGCGGCCGTGCTCATTGATCGTCAGTGAAGTTGTCAAAGTCGGAAAATGGCAAGCAAACCGGTACCGCGGTCAAATAAAGATGTGGAGACTTTTCTGTGCTTGGTGGCGGCCCAAAGAATCCAGAGGGAGCTGGACGGTGCGCCGCCTTGCTATGACGACTCCACCCACGGCGAAGTGCTACTCAATTGTAATGGAAAACCACCTAAACTGTGTCGAGGCGAGTAGAGTCGAGCCGAGTCGAGCCGAGTCGAGCCGAGTAGATACTAATGGAAAAGGGCCATAACTGACTATCATCATTTTGAATGCTATTTCAAGATGTGGTTGCAGTTGGCTTTATTGTCATCAGAACCACATGAACACAAAGGCACAACTACTGCGATTCAATCACTCTGTGGTGATGAGCAGAAAATGAAAATGATTTTGTGGCCAACAAGCAGGGTAACACTAGCCTTCTAAAAAATTATGAAAACTGCACACTCTTCACCTCTGCTAAGTACTTAACTTTGGTCAGTGTTTATATGTAAAAGTTGTTTTTGAGTGAAACTTACATAAAATGAGAATAAAAGGAATGTCCAGGAGTCAGCACCAAGCTTAGTGTGATGCACACACACTTACCACTCTAAGTAGTGTAGAGCTTTGGTTAGAGAAGGAAGACAAGGGTGAGGAAGAGAGGACCTGAGAAGAAAAGATCTCTTTGTTCATTTTAAGTCAGTCATTGTCTTAATGATGGGTTAACAGGTCCAGTTGACCTTTGTATGTATGTTATTTTGCATTTAACTGCTCAAATAAAAACACGGATCATGGCTGTGACCAAAGGGAATAAACATTTGCAGATTTTCTGCTCACTGCGTGAAGGAGGCAGGCTTTCTCCTCCTGCATGGATAGCAGGGTCCGTCCCTGGAATCGCAGAAAGCCAATCAGCCACTGCATTCTCCTCAGGGAGGCGGCGTCTAACTGGGCATGATGAGAAATCTCAGGATTCACCTTGGTGACAGAGGCAGAGACCAGGGAGACACCTCAATTTAGATACAGTGGTCCCTCTTTTATCGCGGGAGTTACGTTCTAAAAATAACCCGCAATAGGCGAAATCCGCGAAGTAGTCAGCTTTATTTTTTACAATTATTATAGATGTTTTAAGGCTGTAAAACCCCTCACTACACACTTTATACACTTTTCACAGGCAGGCATTAACATTTTCTCACTTTTCTCTCTTGTTTAAACTCTCAAAGTTCAAACCTTCGTAGAAAAATAAGTCCAGTATGAACACATTCTGTACTGTACAGGAGACACGGCACAGAGGAGACTGATTGACAATGGTCTACAGTCCCTTAGCCAATCAGGACGCAGAACACAATGCGCTGTAAAAAAAAAATTTAAAAAAAATATGCAAAATTGCACTAAAAAAATCCGCGAAACTGCGAGGCCACGAAAGGTGAACCGCGTTATAGCGAGGGACAACTGTACACTCACAAGCCATAATCCTACAGAAGGTGTTAATAGGACTCAGGGTACAGACCAGTGGAGATGTCAGTAGTGTCTTGTCCAGCTGCTGTGCTCGCTGTGTCAGCAGTCTCTCCAGGGTTCCTGTAGCTAGCAGCCAGCCCAGCGCCAGGAGAAGCTCTCTGCTGGAGAAGCTCCTCCTCTCCCCTCCTTCTTGTCCTCCCACTCTACCATACATCCACTCAGCCTGGAAGCCAGTCTGCCACAGGCCTGCAACCACCAGCTTCTTGTTGCCTGAGGCTAGAGGAAAGATGAGGCAAAACCAAAAAAAAAAAAAAAAAAAGAAAGAAACAGCCAGTCAGCAACTACACATAGTCCTTCTCACAGCAGGGCATTAAAGTGTTTTAACTAACTAAAGAAGGCATACCAGTGAGTTTGCATATTTAGCCCAATATCTAAAAAATGTATATATGTCACGTTTCTGCTAATCTTTTCCCAAAGCAAGCAGTCATATTTTAGAACTAGCATTCTTCCTTCCTTTTATCCAGCCATTGGTTTCCATTCATTCTAGTACAATATGAAAATGAACTTTCAGAGACTTCAAACGTTCTTCACACCATTATTCCATCACCATAGTAAAGTCCTCGACATTAGTTTTCCTAAAAGCAGCAGCAGTGTTGTGTTTTGATGATCTGAAATTGGGTGGAGCGAAACAGTCCCTCCACTAGGGAAAATATTCCCAAGGGAATTGTTTGCTTTACAAAGAGAATTATCAGTTCTGTGGGTTATGAATGTTGACGAGTTTGTTACACAAAAAAGCAGAACATTATAAGGTGGGTGCTTCAACCAAAAATCAAATTTTGATTAGATTTTGATTATATGATTGTAGTAAATAGGCTAAACATTCAAAATCTGTGGTATGGTCCTTTGAATTGGGTTACATAGGAATGAAAGGGACACCTGCAGAGACAGTGAGAGGTGTGTGGATGTATGTGTTTTTAGTAGGAACAATTCCTGTCACGGAGTAATGCATGCCATGTATCACTCCATTTAGTTGGCTTTGTTTAAGGTTTTAGTTTTGTTCTAGACACTTCTTCTGTGTAATAAACATATGTACACATATATATGAAAACCTAACGTCAGTGTGTATATGCAGACAGAGACAGAAGGCACTGCCAACCTGACATGAGCTGTGAATCAGCTCCATAGGAAACTATGGTGGTTCTCTGAAGGATGTTGGCCAGCAGCTGCCAAAACTGATCCTCCTGCAAAACAACAAACAGAAAGATGACTAGCCTACATCGATCTCACTACGCTGGATGACAACACAAACATCTGTGTTTAATAAGAGCTCTACCCCTGAAAACGCTAACATTTGTATTGAGTGTTCAAAAATCAATATCTTTTTATATTGTCATTCATATATTTCTACTTGATGTCATATTGTTGATATTATCGCCAAACTAAGTGTCTTCATGTAACCCCCATTTACTCTATCTGTTTAAGTTTCATTTAATCTAACATACTTTTACGAATCAATTTTGCTTTAAACAAAAACAAAAACAAACACACAAAAAAAAAAAAAAAAAAACGAGGAACGGGGAAGTAAAAATTTTGTCACTGGAGACTTTTTTAGTTTTACGCCTTCTAAAAGTACAATATCATGCCAAAAAAGCAACAGAGAGCTGGGCGACAGCTAGCTGTATGGCTGCCATGTGTGACTGTTTTCCGTCGCCAGCCCAAAGAGAAACAGTTGTAGTGGACAAGTGTGCAAAATCAGTGATAAACGTACCACCTCGGGTCCACCACTGAATTTGGCACGTCTGAAGGCCTCTGGAGCGGGGACAGAGTCCAAGCCGGTGGCCGCTAGCAGCCTGCACAGAGCCACTATTACCTGCTTCACTCCGACACCGGCAGCCGCTTTACTCCGCTGCATATTCTGCTAGGTAGCTTCCGTAATTACTACAGTCCGTGTGAGTTAACGTAAAAAATTTCAAACATTAATAATTGACCATCCGCGCTTTGTAGATAAATTACTGAATTATACTGTTCACAGTTGGTATTTCGCGGCAAGGACGATAACTTCCGGTTAGAGGCCCGTTTCCAGGGAAGCAGAAAAAGAAAACAATCTCATACTTCACTGCCATTGGAGAAAACGGGTGATGGGCAGCTAAGTTGACCAATTATAAATATAGTTTGACGTTTCTCTCCCATCAATGCTTAAAAATATTACCAGGAGATGTCAGTAGAGGCAACCTTAGCAGACAGCACAGGCAGATCAAGTGACCTTAAGTGACCCTCCTAAGTCAGGTTAAAAAGATAAAATATTCCTGCTAGTATTCATTAGTTATGCTAAAACTGCAATCAGTACTACTATATATTAACTTAATGATAAAACTATTATGGCTTAGTATTCTATGTATGGTTCAACATAGAAAACATGTTTTTTTCAAAGGCATTTATTTAAAAGCCATAAACACCTCACATTCATATATACAAACATGACTAAAAATAATTTAAAACAGACATTTTACTTAAATAATGGTGAATGCAAATAATGGTGAATGATTATGACATGTCACACTTAATATTAGTATCAAATCTTCAAGAAAGAGAACAAGCTGTTTTGGAAACCACTGCAAAATTGAATTGACATACGGAGTCAAACATACAATAGTCAAAACAGTCACTCTCCTTCATATAATAACTTGTACTATACTTCAGTACAATGTATATCGATGTTTGATCTGAATATCAATAAGTTTAAAATGGTTCATGGCGTCAGTGCAACATAGCCAGTAAGATCTCTAACAGCACCATTACAAATAGATGTGTGGATAGTTTGGTCTTTCCTGATTCAAAGTACCTTGTAATTCTAATGCTGCATTCAAATCACATGACAAAGACAGAAGATATGAGTTACCTATTTCAAAACACCATTCACCTTAGCTTTCTAAAACTTAGGAACCCGGGGTTTGGCAGATAACCTTCCTGAATTCTGACAACAGCTACAAACTCAAGTATGGATGTATGTCCTGAAAGTTATAAAAGCACCATCGTGGGACACAACTACTTGCAAGGTGTCACTAATTTTGGTGGACACTGAAAGGTTTGGTTTGCTGTAAAACATGAACTCAAATGTATCACTTAGCAAATGTATAAATCAAATCAGGAGTAACCACAGTTTACAGAAAACTAAATTGGCATCTTAATGGTTTCAAATGCTATCAAACATGAGCATTCTAAATCTTTGCTCTGAACCTTTAAGTCCTCCCAGTTTATTACCATATGATGTGAATGCACTGTAAACCTGCCAATATTTCACATGTTGGTCATGTCTGCTTGGTGATGTTATAAAGGACAGCATAAGCTATTTGACGCCAGTGCTTATTGTGCTAAAGAAGGGTGAGCAGAATAGTGTTAATGTGACAACTGGTTACAAGTGCATGCTGCACTGTGCTTCAGTTCTAGTTGGAAGAACATGGAAAAAACTGTAATTAAGGCCAGTCTGGAACAAGAGGGTGGCACATCTTCACAGTGGGATCAGGAGCTGTGCATTCTGTAGTGGACAAGACAATGTAAATCCACACTGACCATGAGAGAGACTACCATTTCCCAAGGTCTGTACCATTAACTGACAAAAATACAAAATACAACCACACTGACTTTTCATCAAACGTGACATGTTAGTATTCTCACCCAAAAACTCAATAAGCAAGCCTGACTACAAAGTCATTAGTAACACACTACTTTTGAATTCAAATACCAGCCCAAATGACATATAGAACTGGCTGGGAGAATACTTTGTTATTCTTCATCTTCCTTTTTCACTTCAACAGAAACAACAGGTGTTTGTTAGCCCACATTTTCCTTCGTAGTTTGACAGTAAAACAAAACAAAACAAAACAAAAACAAATCAAACTATAAAACTGTGCATAGGATTAGGACTGTGCTTTTCCTGTATTAATACTCACAAGGACTATAGTTTCCTCTCATCATAAATTGCTCTCCAGTCTCAAATCCACAAGGCCTGAAGGACAGTGTTTCTACCAATCTTAGCCGATCTTTTCAAACTCTGATACAGACACACTCCATGTATTGGTTGATCATTTTGTTGCTGACAACTTATGACAGTCTTATGCCACTGAAAAAAATCATTTTGAATAAAAAAACACCAGGAAAATTTAAAAAAAAATTTATAAAAAAGGGACAGTTGGGATAGTAATAGCGGTCCTCTCAGCTGTCTCCCCCCGTGTCCTCTTCCTCTTTGATGACTGGGGTTCCTAGAGGCAACAGAAACGGAATATTTATATTTTTATTACATGCACTGTATCTGAATAACAGATATAACACGGAAGACAGGCAGTCACAAAACCCTAAATCACACACTACCAAATCGCCTCAAGTTTTCAGACCCCCATCTGATAAAATGTATTCACAGGGACCCATATACGAAGATATTAGTTGATTAATTGTGTTTAATAGAAGTACTACTTAATAGTATAACTGTCTGCACTGTATGTGGGAAGTTAATGGCAGTGAGAGTGAACCCTATGGTTAGAATATTAATTCTTCAACATAATTAATTGGGATAATTTGTGGTGAGATAAATTATAGACAAATTAACCCATCTCTCATTTACTGGTGACACCCTGGAACCTATAATTCTCTAGGAACTCAAGCAGTTCCTCCTTGCTCCAATATGGAGTCTTACCATCTAGTTTCTTCAGTTTCGGTAGTCTCTTACAAGCTTCATCCATCCACGTCCCTTCAGCTGAATGCTTCTCCTCCAGAGGGTTTCCAACAAACACCAGGTCCACCAGGCATGGCAGGTCAGCTAGTTTCACAAACTCAGCTGAACAATACAGAAAGACACAATTAGGCCTGACGGGATATGCGATAAATCGGTTAATTGCACGGTAAATTTAAATGAAGATGGTAACTTTTCTGACGGCAATTAATTGCCACATTCATGCATGTTTGTTTCCTCGTCTCTCTCTGCAAAAGAGACTAGATGACAAGAGTGTTCACTGCTGTGCGTCATCTGTCAGCGAGGTGAGCTAGTTCATTAGTGGAATGAACGGAGGGAACGCTCCTGTCATCGAGTGTCTTTGTCTCTGTGGGGTGACAGAGCCATGGGCTGCACACACACACGCACACACGCACACACACACACACACAGTGTGGGCTACAAACTGGCACTGTGCACGATAGGTGGCTTCTTGGTGAGTAAATAATTTATTCGTTTAATTGTCCTAATATTAAGCCCCCTCATACGCATTGAGCATGTGCGCCCCCAAATATGATCCTGTCTTCACAGCATCAGTACCAGTCTGTGGTTCAAGTTAGTGACTTACTGTTTTTTGCTGGTTAAACTACAGCTGTTACAGTGTGAACAGATTTATACATCTGGGGCCTCATGTATAAAGACTTGCGTGGATTTCCTACTAGAAAATGGCGTATGCCCAAAAAAATCCAGATGTATAAATCTGTGCGTACACATGAATCCAAACACATTTCCTTTGAACATCCCGATCAACGTGGAATTGAGCGCACATGTTGGCGTACCTGACCCCTCCCTTTCCACGCCCCCATTTAAATATGCAAATCATATTTAAATGAGCCCGGCACCTGAGATTGCCCTCTCTGCATGATCAGAAAACTACAACCCTTGACATGAATAAGACCAAAAAAAGAGAAATTTCACGGAATGTGAATTAGAGACGTTCCTCTCTGAAGTGTAGGCGCACAAAGATGTCCTGTTTGGCACGCTGTCCAACACGAAACGCAAGAGGAGTGAGCGGGAGAGTGTGTGGGGCTGTCGGTGCTGTGGGGTCGGAAAGGCGCACACACGCTGAATTAAATGCATTGGTTAATACGTGAATTCTGTGTCCTTGCCTCTTTTAAATGGTTGAAATCAAATGTTGCCGGGCCGAATGGCCTCCCGGGTAAGATGTGAATTCATTAATTGCTTGTTAATTTTATACACCACTTACACGGATCTTGTTGTAAATGAATGCAGAGGTGCGCCTGGGAAAAGGTGAGGATGATTAAGACAATTCGCACTTTACGCACGGGTTTATTAATATTATTTTTTAGCAGTTCTGCTTTATTTGATAGTCACAATAGAGATAAACAAGGGACGACATGCAGCGAAGGAGCTGAGGCCGGCTTCGAACCCTGGTTGCTGCGATCGGGACTGAGCATTGGTGCACGGTACGCGCTCTTAGCCGGTGACCCACCGGGGCGCCCGACGCACGGATCTACTGACATGAGTACTTTACACACAGAGACAATCAGAAAGCTCTGAAGCAAAAAAACAGCAAGTCACTAACTTGAACCACAGACTGGTACTGATGCTGTGAAGACACGATCATATTTGGGGGCGCACATGCTCAATGCGCATGAGGGGGCTTAATATTAGGACAATTAAACGAATAAATTATTTACTCACCAAGAAGCCACCTATCGCGCACAGTGCCAGTTTGTAGTCTGCTCCCTCAGAATGTATGAATCGTGCGTTGAACCAGCCACGCCACGTTTTTGTGCATACGCACGCTTTATACATGAGGCCCCTGGATTTTTTTGGGCGTACGCCGTTTTCTGGATTTGAGCGTACGCCATTTTCTAGTAGGAAATCCACGCAAGTCTTTATACATGAGGCCCCTGGAGATTATGTCTATGTCTATTTCTATGTCAGACGTGTTCACACCTAGAGGAAACTCTCTGTATGGTTTAGGCAAGGGGTGGGGTGCCTGAGATTTTGGGGACACTGCATTGTATAAGATTGAAATGATAGAATATTATTATAGTATCTCTTTTTGGTGATGCACTTTTTATTTATTTATAAGATTTTATTTTTGGCATTTCTGCTTTATTTGACAGTCACAGTAGAGAGAGACAGGAAAGGCAGGGTGGAGAGAGGGAAAGACATGCAGCAAATGGCCTGTCGGAACTAAACCCAGGACACTGCGATCAGGACTCAGCCTTAACACATGGCATGAACTCGTATCTGGTGAGCTACCTGGGCACCCTGGTGATGCACATTTTAGACAGTCCCTGCACACTCACAGCCAGCTGTACATAGATACCAGTGCTGACAATCCAGCTGGCAGGACAACTCGTTTTGGTGAAAATTAGGTTGCCACTCATTGTCTTCTTTACTACGGCAGAAAAGAGGCATTGTTTGGGTTTCACTTATGAATTATAGATCCAAGAAGTTTGATTCTGTGAATATTTTTCCAATTTTACCGCAATGAACAAGGGTAGAGTGCCAACTCGCTCACTGTTCCTGCTCTAGATCTGAGCTTGCTGTTTTCAAACATGAGCTCAACTGCACATTTTTTAGACACTTAGGGGCCCTATCTTGTGCCACCCGCTATCCGCTGCCACTACCCGCTACCCGCAAATTGCGGATTTAAGAACTTCCGCTATCCCTAAACGGTATCTTGTGCCACCTGCTACCCGCTATCCGTTATGCCGACTCCGTCATTTGCGCCTGGAGGTGTGTCCGTGGGAGTGTTTCATGCGCTATCCCTAAAGTTGCTATCTTGCGCACACACTTTAGGGCTGTTACGAGAGTGCGCCCAGGCGGCTTCAATGCTCGCCCCGACGGAGCTTCGCCACGCACACGGTCGGACTGATACCGGGACGCCGCCGGAATGGACTGAGTATATTACTCATATAGACTGTTTAGAGGAAAGACTGTTTTAATTGGACACTTACGCCAGCACGTTTTATTGTTTTATCATAAGCCAGCAGCTGTGCTATATTTTTATTTTTAATATTTTATTTGCCCAATCTACCTTGTCAATAAATTAGTTTACACATAGTTCCACCTCTGCCTCTTGTGTGTCTGTGGTGTGGCCCGGGGATTTTACTCAATCAGTACAACCTTGTGACACGTCCACTTGGACACATGTGGCTCCACCTCCCGAATTAACTCGCCTATAATATAATATATAATATGTATATAAAGCCAACTTGCTTTAGCCTCAGTAGAAGCCCTGAGAAAATCTACCTCCCTCTCTCCATCGTGGGTTTAGGATTTAGGATTTAGGATTTAGGATTTAGGATAGCGCATCCTGCCCTTAAAGGCAATGACACCTGGCACACTGATTGGTTTAACTGGCGTAACGCCCAAAACACGCCTATGCATAATATAGCGAGTAGCGCAGGTGTTTTGCGGATAGCGGGAGGTGCACAAGATAGCAACTTTTACGGGGGAACACCTCTTCCTAAATCCTAAATCCACAAATAGCGGGTTTAGGGAGTCTGGCGCAAGATAGGGCCCTTAAACACTTAGACAAAACTTTATTGTCATTTTACAATTTACACTGTAATAGTGCGCATTGAAAAAACGAAATTTCGTTGCATTATGCTCAGAGCAAGAAGAGTGAACAGTGCAATGTAGTGCAGAATAGAACATATAAAAAAAGAAATTATAAACAGTTGACAATCCTATAAAATGTGTAAGACCTACATTATGAATAAAATATATTGCACAAATGTGTTTCTGTATAAATACAGAAATATATTGCACAATGTACTTTTTGTTTTGCACATAAATAATGAAATAAATATAATTAAAGCTGCAAGCAGCGTTGGACGGGCCCTAACCCGTGCTCAGGGACAGTGCTCAGCCCCTAATTATAAATATGCTCCTGTGTGAAGCATTTTCAGAGGAGCGGGCCTTTTATTTTGAGTTCAGCAGTCTTATGGCTAGTGGGAAGAAGCTTCTGTTGAATCTGGTTGTTCTGCTCCAAAGGCTGCAAAACCTCTTTCTAGAGGCCAGTAGCGACAACAGTCCGTGGTAGGGGTTAGAGGGGTCTGACCAGAGCTCTTAACTGATGTTAAGAGCTCTGGTCAGACAGCGTTTCTTTGCGGTGTCCTGGATGGGAGGGAGTGAAGTCCCGATGAGCTGGTCAGTATGCTCTCGATGGTGCCTCTGTAGAAGGTGGCGAGAATGGGAGGGGGGAGGTGTGCTCTTCTCATCCGGCACAAAAAGTGCATCCGCTGCTGAGCTCTCTTTACACGAGCTCCGGTGACCAGGTCAAAGTGTTTGTGATTAGCACCCCCAGAAACTTAGTGCTGTTAACTATTTCTACTGCTGAGTTGTTGATGAGGAGTAGTGTGTGGCTGGGTTGGTTCCTCCTGATGTCAACAATGATCTCCTTGGTCTTTTCGACGTTCAGGGCCAGGTTGTTGGTACTGCACCAATCCGTCAGATGTTTCACTTCCTCTCTGTAGGGCCCGCTGCTTTCCGAATGTTCACTCTCTTTAGGGTTCTCAGGACGTCAGCTGTGGCCAGACTGAGTGGCTTCTCATCAGGGCAAGGAGTAGATTTCATCGCAAGAGTGGTGTTAAGTGCCTTAAACCTGCCAAAGTAGTTATTAAGTTGGTTGAGAAAGTTGATGTTGTCCTCGCAGGGAAGAGGGGTGGCTTTGTAGTCTGTTATGGTTTGAATGCCCTGCCACATTCGCCTAGTGTTCGTGGGGTCTTGGAAGAAGTCCTGCACTTTCTGACCGTGAGCGCACTTTGCCACCCTTATGGCACGATTCAGGTCGGCTCTAGATGTTCTGAGTGGTGCCAAGTCGCCTGATTTAAAAGCGTCATTTCATGCTTTCAGCTTTGCACGTACCTCACTGGTCATCCAGGGTTTCTCACTGGCCCGTGTGGAGATGTTTTTAACCACACTGATATCCTCCATGCACTTCTGAATGTAGACAGCCAAACTCAGCACACTCATCCACCCTCGTGTGTTGATTGTCTGTAGCGGCTGCCCTGAACATGTCCCAGTCTTTGCTCTCAAAACAGTCTTGTAATGCTTCTTTTTCCTGGTCAGCAGTGGCTTGTATGCAGGGATTAGCATCACAGAGAGATGGTCTGAGGAGCCAAGGTGGGGGCGGGGTGCAGCCTTGAATGCCTTTTTAATATTGCTGTAGGCCAGGTCCTCTGTTGCAAAATCCACATACTGATGGAAGTGAGGGAGCACAGTTTTCATGTTAGCCTGGTTGAAATCTCCTGCCACAATGAAAGCTCCCTCTTGATGTGTAGATTGCAGTTCACTGATGGAGTGGTAGAGAACGTTCAGAGCGTCTTTGGTGTTTGCAAGGGAAGGAATGTACACTGCAGTGATGATAATAACAGTGAATTCCCGCAGTAAAGGGTTTTGTACTCCGAGTGCTATGGATCTGGGAGGATAAAGTGCGGAACAACTGATGCTGAACTTTGTGTCCACACATACAGCTCCTCTGTCTAACATTGGTATAACTTGCAGTTTGCAGTGCAAGTGTTAAAGGAGGAAGCAAGATCTGGAGGGAAATCAGTTGTACTGCTTTATGGCACGAAACAGGAAGAGGGTGCTGTTCATCCGAGCTGACCATCAAAAAGATGTATTAACCTAACCTAATTTGTAAAAACATGTTAGGGTAAAGCCGTCGTTAGTGCTCTTGACCAAGGAAACAGCTTAGAATTGGAGTTGGTCCCTGGGCGTGCACGGTGGCTGCCCACTGCTGCAAACAATAAGGATGGGTTCAATGCAGAGGACGAATTTCCCCACGGGGATCAGTAAAGGATAACTTCTCCTAACTGTTCTTCCAAAGCAAACAGAACTGAACCTTTCAGAGCCTGACAGATGGTGGAAGCACTGAAAGGCTGGTCGAGGAAACACTTCCAACTAAGATGTCATGGCTGGGCAAAGGGGACAGGAATCAACAGGGTTTATGAGAAATACTGTATTTGTGGTCTTAAATTTGAGAAATACTAGCACTAACAATATCACTAACAATATCACTGGGAGTGTGCCAAATACCATTTTTTTAAATTTGTTTATGAATGAATATTCAAATATCTGCTCAAAATTAACTGGCCAATAAAAACAAATAGGGCTATAATGCAGCACACTTCAAACAAACATGCAGATCTTCAAAAGGCCTGGGGGTGATCTGACAATATAGGCTTAGTGTTTCATTAACCATCTTTAATTACAGAGCAACTAGAAATCTGATCAACAAATATCTGGTCTACCAGGCAGGTCAGATCAGCTAACTTCACCAAAATTCCATGATATGAACACGGAGATGCATAATGATGTTCCTGTGCTCATTTATGTATAGATGTACAAAAATGGACGGTGTTTATGAACCTGGCTCCCACAACGAAAAGAGAGTTTATTTTGTTTGGGTTTCTGGGCTGCTTTTACCAACATGCCGGGTTCTGTATTGAGTGGACTAAATGATTCATCTGAATAAGTTCCTGGACATTGTTTTCCTTTTAGGGCTCAGTGAGTTTAAATAGACTGACCTCTGTCCCAAACTAAAAAAAAAAAAAACAGTTCAGTTGCAATTCACATAGTCTCACCCCATTCTTTAACCAGGTTGTTGGACATGTAGAGCACTTTGAGTTTCTTCATGTCGTTGATTCCCCTCAGTTTCTCTATCAGGTTATAAGAGATCCACAACTCTTCTAATGTGTCTCCCACTGCCTCCTACACACACACGCCCCGCGCACACACACACAAACACACACATACACACACACAAATACATGCATTTGAGGCAAAAAAAATTTACATTACAGATAGGTGTTTAGTATGTATAACCACTGTTGTACTTTCTCTAAGCTGGAAAAAACAACAGAAAGAAAGAAAGAAACAAACAAACAAACAAACAAACAAACAAACAAACAAAGTAAGAAACTAAATATTCTGTAACTCAACAATCAGCACACTTGATGAGTTGCTAAAAAGAAACTGGAGGAGAATTTGTAAGAGCTGTATTAACATTATTAATTTGTTATTTATTTGTGCTTTATTTGATAGGTGCAAATACGATATACATAGATCAGCTGAAAACAGTTACCCCATGCAAGTATCAGTATTTATAGCTGCTCATTTGCAACAGCTGTTCCTGGAAGGGCTTTTGAGAAGGTAAGATACTGAAACAGTAAACTTCTTGAAGAAAAAGAGAGAAAACAAAAAGAAAGAAGATTAAGAAGGTTCTTTCTCTACAGATAATGAGAAAAGGTCAAGGCTGTCTAAAACAGTAACATCAAGATAGTTAGTACAGTGTGGAACTCACCAGCCCTATGAGGTTCTTAATATTGTTTCTCCCTAGTGACAATATCCTCAGCTTTTCTGTAAGAACACAACAAAACATGACATTACAACCCATAATGACTGTTTTTTTGTATGTATGTGTGCATATGAAATAAGTGCTCACTCAAGCCATTGAGGTTGGCTATTTTCTCAATGCAGTTTGTTGACAGAGACAGCCTCCTGTAGAGGAGATGGTTCAATCACACATCAGACCTTTGGGAAAACATAGTGATCTGGTCCCTAAAAAAAAGTCAATCTCAACAACATGTCTGTATCAACATTTCATTCATGACAGGGTTGCGACATCAGTGCACATAAAACATTTGCTATAACTATATTTCTTCCAGCTTCTAAACAGTACTTATTTGTGTTTTTGAGAGTTTGACTCGACCTTTCATTAGCTGAATGGCATGACATTTTTGTAATTTCATTTCTAACAGTCGCAGTTACATATTTACTAATGTTCCCTATTTGAGAAGATATGTACAAAGTTTTATTAAGATATATTGATATATTATTTGGGCATATAAATTGTTTATTACATCAGGTGGGAAAAAGCTGCCTGACAAAGATTCCACTTTGGCCAATGGCTATTTTATGTTGAAGTTCACTACTCTGTCTGTCAACTGACCTCCAGTTAGTCTAAAGGTTGATTTATGGTTCTGTGGACACCGGACGCCACGTGCACGCAGTTGCTACGCACATGGTGTGTGCTTCTCATGCTTCTGCGCCCTGTCAGTCTAGTAAGCTAAGCTTACTAGGATAGAGTGTTTGGTTGTCAACTTGAGGTAAAAGCTAGGTTGCATTTAAAATATAAGATATAGCTTGGCAAAACTACGACAACTTTGGATGAAAAAAGCAACAGATCAAATGAATAAGACCAAATGTCACAGAATTGCGTATCATTTTGTGCCTCGCCGTCCAGAATAGGATACAACTTTGATAATTGTGTGGATTTATTTTCTGTGTTGCTGCTAATTCTGTGAATGTAGAAAGAGGGAAGTGTTAATTTAAAAACTGATAAATGCAACATTTAAATTAAATGCACCTCCGCTGCAGCTACTTTCTCTGTATGTATATGTGTAATTGCGTAGCTCAATGAGTAAAGCAAGGCACCAACACTGCCAGGGTTAGGGTCACGGTTATTTTTAGAAAGGATGGAGTTAACAAACAGCAGTTTGGGAACATCCTGTTCCTTTAGTTAACAGTATCCTTCATGGTTCCTGTTTCTGACAGAAAGCTTTGTCTTCACTTCTCTTTACTGAAAGTACAAAGATATAACGTTAAATCATAATAATGATAATAATAATAATACAAAATGAACAGTTCTGATAAATAGAATTGGGTCTATGTCTTTGGTTTATGCTGATGAATAAATCCTAAGTCATTAAAATGAGTGACGGTATTTGTGCAGGACTCACTCGCAGTTGGTGAGTGTGGCAAGAGTGCCATCCATCTTTTCTATGGGAGGAATCTGACTGTACAGCTTTATGGCTGTGGCCTCGGACGCCTTCTCCCCCGTCTTCTCCTCCTGCACACACAGTTATTGGTGAAGTTACTCAACAAATAATCAAATCAAGTTATCAATTACTTTCTGTAAACTAAATCACGTTACTTTAATAAGTACTTTCTAAAACCTAAATCTATGAAGGTGCTATTGGAGCAAAACAACTCAGCACTCCAAAAATACTTCAAGTTGCAAACTTTTTTTTTCTCTCCCACAAACACAACTGTTACATCTTTTCTAATTCTTCATTCCAGGTGTACAAATCCTATTCTACAAATCAAAAATTAAGACACCCATACGTTCACATTTTTACTCAAGTTGTTGCAGTGAATATGGTGCAATACCCATTAACATCATATCAAAAAATGTCAAGTCGAGGACAAAATTTGCACATCCACAAATCAGGATGTGAATGCATGCAAATGAGAGTTGCACACCTGAAGAAATTTTTTCCTTAAATCTTTTTGCTGTACAAACACAAGTCAATGACTACAACTGTTTGAATATGCTGAGTCTCAAATGACAAGTTCCACGTGCTCTCACTTTTTCACAAAATATGTCAATGAAATGTAGAACAAAGGTAATATGTGCACCTGTAGAGCTAAGATGAGAGATCACCTTAGAGTCACCTAGAGAAGAGTCACCTCTTCCTTTAAATTTTATTTTGTCTTATTTTGTGTTGGTGAAATGAACTTGGGGCACTTTCTGCAAACTGAAAAGGAAAAGGGTTTTGGTACTTGTTCCCCATATACTTCTTGGTAAATGACAGCTTGTTTTTTCAAATTCTAAGAAGTTCTACATTTTTAACTGATGATTTGTTGAATGAATCAGACAGTCAGTGAGAAGCATATAAAAAGTAGGGGAAATGCTGGTTCACACTTCATGGTCACACACCTATACAACCCATGTTTATTCAACAGTACCAAAGACAGAAAACCTAGTTTTATTTTGCATTGTAAATATATTGTTTCTCATTTATTTTTGCTTCTAAGGGTGCTTTCACAGCTGGCTCATTTGGAGAAGTTGTTTGGAAACCAGGAGCTTTTTCCCCAAAAGATGGGTTCATCTGGGCTCAGATGATCATGATAGTGTGCTCTCAGCTTGCCTCCAATCGAACCCTGGAGTGATTTGTTTGCAGTGAGAATGCAGTCAACTCCAAGAAACGAAACAATTCACTTTTTCCCTCTAAACAGAGCTGAGAATGCAGTTGATAGCATATCTTACAACTGATGCAGTTGTAAGATATGCTACTTAAAACATATTTGATATAATCTGCAACAAAGCACATTTTCCTGGAAATATAACAGAGAGTACAATTTAACTGTATAGGAATAAATTTTTAGCAGACTGTGTTGCAACCAAACACACACACACAAACCAAAAAGCTGATGATCTCCAAAGGTTAGAACAGTGATAAAGTATGTTGATGTTGTTACAAAAAGCCTTGAGGCAACAGCTTTGGACCGCTGAATGTTGTCTTGTGAACACAAATGAACATATTCAACAATTGTATCATTTTAGCCCCTGAATCAGAACAAAGCAAATGAATGACATGTGTGAGAGCACCCTAAGAAAAAATAAGGTAAAGATTATATTTCTCTTTAAGTTTTGTCTCTAAGAAAAGACCAGAGCTTAGTCTAAGGCAAACAGTCCCAGCCTCAAGTTTTTTTTTTCATTAATTTAGCTGTTTTTTAGTTTTTAGCTTTTTGAAGATGTTTTGCTTTTAGTCTGGTGAATGAACAACATCTTGCTTTTAACTATTTTTTGAAGAAAAGATTGAGGTGGGAAGATGGGATTGAGCTGTCAACAGTGCTTGAGACTCATTTCTCCCTGTAGAAGACCAGATCATCAAAGACCAATCCATCCAGCACTAAGACACAGGGCCAATCTTAAGCCCAGTGTGGCCCAGTCTGCAGGACAGAGCCCGTGGTTTATAATTAATAGCCTCCGGTCTGACATAAGAAAAATGAGAACCTCAAATGGAGGAGGTATCTGTGTATGTTCTCAGTCATCCAGGTCATGGTTTTCCATGTAGGGTTGAATCGAGATCAACTGGACTATTTGCAGATTCTTGAAGACGTTGCAGGAGGAGTCCCAGATATTTAACCTGTGAGGGGATATTTTCCACGTAAACTGCTGACTCCTGACCTGAGCAGTTGGGCTTCCTGTTTTAAGCCATGCATTTGTTAAGTGGTTGTTTGCTTTTGCAGATGTACAGGTCTGTACAATCCTTGCTGCACTGGACCGCATACACCAGACTGCTCTTCTTGTGTTTTGATGTGGGGCCTGTGGGGTGGACCAGTTTGTTTTAATGTATTGCTGGGTTTGAAAAACACTAGGATGCGGTGTTTGTTGAAAAGTTCTTCTTTTCTCCTTCACCCGGACTATTGGTGTTTTTCCTGGATCTTGTAGCTGTTCAAAAATGTCCAGTTTGGGTATCCACAAGCTTTAAGTGCTTCCCTCAGGTGTTTGTGTTCCTTCTCCTGGGCCTGAGCACTGGTTGGCATATTATAAGCTCAGTAATGCAGAGTCTTGTTAACTCCTAGTTTGTGTTCCAGTGGGTGTTGAGAGTTGAAGTGAACAGCACAGTCCAAAAAGGCCAAGCTGTTGTTTCGGACAATCTCCCATGTGAACTTGATGTTACTGTCCACTGAGTTGATATGTTCTGTAATGGCTTGCACTTCCGGGGTTTCGATTTTAACCCATGTGTCATTCATGTATCTGAACTAGTGGCTTGGTGATGTTCCTCTGGAGGACTTCAGAGCTCTGTTCTGTACTTCTTCCATGTAGAGGTTGGCCACAATGGGAGATACCAGTGACCCCATTCTACAGCCATGCTTTTGTCTGTAAAACCCCTTGCCTCTGCATTCTCATTCATCCAGGTCATAGGCATCTAAACTGAATCAGGTCAACTGTACTTAGTTATATGCCTAGAAGGCGTTTTGCCCCTTATCCAAGTGGCTTCATCAGTTCATGCTGTTCATTAGACTAGAATGGCAGTCTGACTACCGATAGTCCAGTTGATTAAGCTCTATTTCAAGTTTAAGTAAACTTCATGTCCCCATAGGGCTTGGTTGCTTGGTTTAGTATTGGTCTTAGGTAGTAGAGATCCCTCTTGCTTTTCTTCTCTGTTTATTGTTTCTTAGGTCTTCTTGATTGTTATTGTTGTTTTTAATGGATTATGGTATTGGTGGCCAGGGCCACAATGGGGGAGGGGGCCCTCGAAAGGCCTGAAATAAAAAGGTTTATCTATTGGCCGGCTATACAAGGGCCCAATAAGATTTCTTTTCATGGGGCCCAAAATCCCTGGCGGCGCCCCTGTTGGTGGCCTTGGCAAGGGGGCAATAAAGATTTAAATTGGAAAGATTTTTTTGCTTTTTGACTGTTAAATCTTGCTTTTCTTCAAAATTTAGCAAAAAAAAGTTGTTTTTTAAAAGAAGGGGGTGCCTCATTTCTCCTTAAAATTTAGCAAACATAAATAAAAATATAAAATATTGTTTTTGAGGAGATCAAGAGAAGATTTTTGGCAGCATTTCAAGAAAATGCTGTAATCCTGAAAAAAATGCAGAAAAAGTATAGACAATGCAAATGTCATGCCCATCACCTGTAAAGGTACGTCTCCACAGGATCCGTCATTTCCACGCTTAACATTCATTGTCTATGCAAGCAGCTGTCTTCTCATTTGCAGAAAGTTGAGGTCTAAGGGCCGGAATATACTTCTACATGACCAAACGTATGTGTACAGTGTGCTGTAGTGTGTAGTGAGTGCACACACTTGCTGCAGCACAACGTGTCCAAAATGCATGATACTGGAGGTCTCCACTAGGGGCAGACAGCAGCAATTGGACCCAGAATCTGACCCGAAAAAGCCGGTATTGACAAGATATCGCATGCTGGTATTGTAAACAAACATGGATACGCTTGAGGAGGAAGAACTCATAATTTTGCTTCTATTAAGATTGCGGCAGAAACTAAAACAATATTACCATCGGAGGTGGTATGTGCGGCCCCTCAATTAGGGTTGTCCCGATCCGATCATGTGATCGGAAATCGGGGCCGATCACATGACTGAAGACTCGATCGGGACTCGGACGTTATGTCCCGATCAGGTATCGGATAAATAATATATATACATATGTATATTTATTGTTATTATTTTTAATCACATTTTCAATATATGGGCTATTAGTGATAAAAAATGAATGAGAATAAAATACCAACGTTTACAGGCCGGGTCTGTCTGTGACAGACACCACTGACCAGCGCATGCGCGGAACACGGCAGCACGCAGCAGTTTGTTTTGAAGCTGAGGTGTGTGATATCAGAGAAACTCTAATACAGTAGACGGGCTCTGGTGATATGCTGCTACTATCACGGACGGAATCGCGGAATTAGCCAAATTAAACGGAAACCGACTCCAAAAGGCAGATAAACTTTCCAGCTACAGCAGCGCACTGACATAGATTGTGAAACAAAGCGAAGAGGTGCCACTCCGCTGTATTTTTCGCTGGCTAACAGCAGCACACTGGCTTAGCTTGTCTATTCAGAGAAGAGGTATCACTTTGGCTTATTTTTCGATCTATGTTATCACATGCATACTACTGCTCATTCATTGGTAGCTGAATTGTTAGGTCTGTTTGATAAGCAATTTACATTGTTAAAACAAATAATAATTTAACATATTGTTACAGCAAAAAGTACTCTGTCAACCCTCAGGTGAAATAATTACTGATACATCCTCCTATCATTTTTGTTCAATCATTAATAACATATCATTTCCTGGTTTTATAGAAGTATTGGATCGGGACTCGGTATCGGCAGATACTCAAAATCAAATGACTCGGACTCGGACTCGGGGGCAAAAAAACGTGATCGGGACATCCCTACCCTCAATCAAACCCGTAGAGCAAACGGGGAATTTGTTTCCCTTGTTCTGCTGATGCACATGATTGACAAGGAGAAACGCAGGAATAGGAAGGAATATTTTAGTATGTTGGCCAGTGCATTTGACCAGTTGTTAACCCTAGTCGCTCTATTCAGCACTCCAACACACACACCAAGCCAATAACACCAGCAGAGAGGCTTGCTGACACTCTCCGTTTACATGTTCACACGAGCGCCTCTACCGGTTATGTCAATACTGCATCTCTCGCACGCGTCACGTTACCTCGCGTCAAAGTGAGCGGCCTACACGCCAAACGACCACAAAATATGCATGGCAGGCATGATGCATACGTGCATGCGTTGTCAGCATCAAGTATATTCTGGCCCTAATGGTACGTGTCCACAGGGGCGTCTGTTTGACACTAAGGGCCCTATCTTGTGCCACCCGCTACCCGCTGCCACTATCTGCTACCCGCACATTGCGGATTTAGGAACTTCCGCTATCCCTAAACGGTATCTTGCGCCACCCGCTACCCGCTATCCGTTATGCCGACTCCGTCATTTGCGCCTGGAGGTGTGTCCGTGGGCGTGTTTCATGCGCTATCCCTAAAATTGCTATCTTGCGCACACACTTTAGGGAAAGCGGGTGGTCAGGACCACCCGCTATCCGCTTTCCCTAAAGTTTGGGCTGTTACGAGAGCGCGCCCAGGCGGCTTCAATGCGCGCCCCGACGGAGCCTCACTACACACACGGTCGGACTGATACCGGGACGCCACCGGAATGGACTGAGTATATTACTCATATAGACTTTTTAGAGGAAAGACTGTTTTAATTGGACACTTACGCCAGCACGTTTTATTGTTTTATCATAAGCCAGCTGTGCTATATTTTTATTTTTAATATTTTATTTGCCCAATCTACCTTGTCAATAAATTAGTTTACACATAGTTCCACCTCTGCCTCTTGTGTGTCTGTGGTGGCCCGGGGATTTTACTCAATCAGTACAACCTTGTGACACATCCACTTGGACATATGTGGCTCCACCTCCCGAATTAACTCGCCTATAATATAATATATAATATGTATATAAAGCCAACTTGCTTTAGCCTCAGTGGAAGCCCCTACCTCCCTCTCTCCATCGCGGGTTTAGGATTTAGGATTTAGGATAGCGCATCCTGCCCTTAACGGCAATGGCACCTGGCACACTGATTGGTTTAACTGGCGTAACACCCAAAACACGCCTATGCATAATATAGCGGGTAGCGCAGGTGTTTTGCGGATAGCGGGAGGTGCACAAGATAGCAACTTTTACGGGGGAATGCCTCTTCCTAAATCCTAAATCCGCAAATAGCGGGTTTAGGGAGTCTGGCGCAAGATAGGGCCCTAAGTGCCGCGCCGCTTCCCAGATTTGGATGCGAAATGGGTGAGCCACTCCTATTGATTGACAGCTGCTCTCTCCTATAACTGTGCAAACACTTCCTAACTGCAAGTGACTGGACGAACGCGTCACTATCTTTTTTATTTTATTTAATCTGTAATCTGTGGATACTGCTGAAAAACTGTGAATTTCCTGCGGGATGAATAAAGTATCTATCTATCTATCTATCTATCTAGTGGGCTGTACTCACCCGGATTTCAGAATGAACCAACATGGCAGCTCTTTTTGAAACTTTCTTTTTAAAAATTTCGCGAGTTATCCAGAGGCAGCGAGTTATGCCGCACGACAATTTGCATAAAGTAGCCTAGACCTCGACTTTATGCAAATGAGGAGACGCCGACACGACGCCCCGTTTCTTGAAAAGCAACATGCGCTACCACAATGCATCAACAATGAATGGGAAGGGTGGAAATTATGAATCCTGTGGACACGTGCCATAAACTATTTTATGCAAATTACAGCACTGACATGTTATGGCTGATAAGGCACTGTCCATAGTGCTGAAAGGTGCTCTTGGTAGGTATGTTAAGTGCAGAAATAACTGTCCTCCATCCTTACGAAAGCACCCATGGTACATGGAGAAGCGCATAAATGTGCGCATGCATAAATGTGCAGCACTTAAGGGTCCTGGTTTGGGGGTTTGAAAATATGGTCCTGTGAACCATTCCCCTAGATTTGGTCAAAATCAGAGTAGCAGTGTCCCAAATATTATTTTTTACAGAGGAAGGCCAATCCAATATAAACCAGTGTGAACACATATGTAATTACTGTATTACACTGCAATGTATTGCATCCTATTTACTTTCCCAGCAGTGCCTGCATGCCACTTACCCACTTAGCCAGGGCTTCTTTGATTGTTGTAGCTTTAGCCTGGGAACATAAGAGCTAGTTAGACAGGAAGAGCTGACCTTTGCTCTGAAGACAGCAGTTATGGCAGATAAGCAGACAAGCTGCAACAGTACACACACACTCACACGCACACTTTCTATCAAGAGATCTATCAAGACACTTTGAACATACTGTTTTCCACTATTCTAATTACTGTTGCAATTCTAAGAGGTTCCTCCGGTTTAAGAGCCTTAGCAAAATACCTACATTATCATTACTGTTTGTGCTGTCTTAGCCACAGTGACTTTACATTGAAAGAGCAGGAGGAATATCAGTGCCTTGTTCAAAGACAAGAGCCATGGATGTTAAAGAACATGCTCTCTTCTGTTTTGGGAGTTGAAGTTGTGACCTTTAACAGAAAGGTCCTGAAATTGTGTCCGTAACCACTAAAGAACCCTGACGCACGCACGCACGCGCGCACACACACACACACACACACGCACGCACGCACGCACGCACGCAGACACACACGTCGGAAACGCTAACTGACAGAGAAAAGTACAGTTCACTGTTATCTATGTTTACAGCAGCTACATACTGTAAGTTAGTTTAGCTTACAGGTGGCGTTATCTATGGTAGGTGTTTTCTGCTAACTGGGTTAACGTTAAGGTTAGCTAATTTGCTGTGGCTATCTCCCAGCAGCTCAGAGCTAAACTGCCATTCAGCGCAAACTTAGCTGTGTGGCACGAAGTCAATACATTTTTCAAAAGCTGTTTAAAGTACAGACGGGATAAATTAGCTGATTAGAAGGCGAAAATCAATTACAAGGCGGACATGAACACTTACCATGTTGATGTGCACTGGTTGCTATGACACTGACAGCCTTTAAAGCGCGCCTGCGCAGTGGCGGGGTCACGTTCTCTCTCTCTCTCTCTCTCTCTCTCTCTCTCTCTCTCTCTCTCTCTCTCTGTCTCAATTCAATTGGCTTTATTGGCATGAGGTTTTGATTCAAACATGTTATCAAGAAAAAAATACATATAAACAATAGAACAATTTGAATCAGAACAATAAAAGTAATTAAAAAAATGTATCTATGAACACATGTACATGAAAAATAAACAATAATAGTAATAACAACAATAAGAATAGTTATAGTAGTTCATTCATTATATAGTTATATACAGTGTAAAAGTAATAATAACAAAATACAGGGGGTAATACTCTGTGAGAGAGAAAATAATGCTACTAACAATAATAATAATAAAACAAATATAAATATCCTGACTGAGTGAAAATGAGTATCCTGCATTCAAACAAGCCTTACATATTCTCCTGCCAGTTCTCGTATCATGCTGTCTTTTGCCAGAAGGGTCTGAATCAATGTCTTTTCAGAGAGAAGAAAGAAAGGGATTTTCTGTTTGAATTTGATGAAGAAATCTTAAAGAAATGAAGAAATTTAATATGTATATGTAAATTCACTGTTCAGTAAATTATAGCATTTTATTTTTATTATTTATTGATATGATTTCTGTCTTCTACGAAAGCATATTGCTGCCACACCAGAAAAACAAAAATTTATCAGTATCGCGTTATTACGTGAAAAGTTTATTGTTATAACAAAATGTTTTTCACATTATACCAAAATATTCTCACGTTTTAACATGATGTTTTCACATTATTACAAGATACAACCTTATCACGTTCTAACAAGAAACAAGAAACTTTTCTTGTTATAACAATATACAATTTATTACATTATAACATGAAAAGTTTCACGTTATAACAATAACTTATCACATTATAATGTGATAATATATATTGTTAAAAGGTGAAAGCTCATTCTCTCTTCTGTCCAGCCCCATGCATTTTTGCATTTTACAATCTTCCTTAATGTACTCAAGTTTCACGTTTTAACAATACATGTTATCACGTTATAACGTGAAAAGTGTCACGTTAAAACATGATAATATATAGGGATAACACATACAATTAGAGCTGCAACTATTATTCGATTAACTGATTAGTTGATTGACAGAAAATTGATCTGCAACTATTCTGATTAATCAGTCAGTTTGAGTTATTTTTAGAAGATAAAAGTTCAAAATCTCTGGTTCTAGTTTTTTAAATGTGAATTTTTTTTTTTTTTTTTTTTTTTTTCAGTTTTTAATGGGAGGTAGCATTACATCACATGTGCACACTAACATGCCCACACACAGACACACATATTCCTGTCTATAATCCTTGTGAGGACATTTATTGACATAATGCACACTCCACACACTCTTACACACACACACAATATATATATAACTGAATGCAATTCACTTTCATATACAAGGAAGTTTATTTGTAATTATACAACAGGTTGTATAGTGAAATTAAAATGTGGTTCCCTCTTGATTGATTAATTGATTGATTGTGTAAAAAATAGAATTATTAAGCCTGGAGGAGTTCAGATGGTGCATTTAGTAGTCTCACAGCCTGAGGGAAGAAGCTGCTCTGTAGTCTGGTGGTACACTCTAAAAACTGCTGGGTTGTTACAGTAACCCAAATGCTGGGTTCAGGCAGCTGGATCATGGGTTGGGTGACTTTGACTCAACTTTGGGTTAAAAATGGTGACCCAACGCAATGGGTTGGAGATGCTTGCAGCCAGCCAGCCTTTTTTGAGCAAAGGATGACACGACTTGACCAAGCAGCACGCAGCAGCATTGCTCCGGGTCCGGGATGTAACTGAAAACAGTAAGATAGTGAAACTACAACTAATTTATTTTACTGTCAAAGTGAGCTAAAAAAAAAAAAAAAAAAAAAAAAAAAAATCTACCAAACAAACAAACATTTTGTCTGTCTATGCTGTGGATGCACAGCCCCCTAGGCTAGACGACTAGGTTTGATGGTTAAAGTGTTTATTATGTGAGCTAAACGGGCTCCGAAGATTTCAGCTACCTCTGGCTCAATGGTTCAAGTTTTCAAGATTTTAAAGTGGAAAAAACAATTAGTCCATGAACGTTACTGAAAACTTTTTTTTTTTTTTTTTTTAATTTGCAATGTACAATTGTTTGCCAAAAGAAAGTTTGGTATGAGGATCGTTAATGTGAAATGAAAGCGGCACGGTGGTGCAGTGGTTAGCACTGTCGCCTGACAGTGAGAAGGTCCTGGGTTCGATTCCCACTCAAGATCCTTTCTATGTGGAGTTTGCATGTTCTCCCCATGTCTGCGTGGGTTTCCGCCAGGCACTCCGGGTTCCTCCCACCGTCCAAAGAATTGGACATGCTAAATTGCCCCTGCGAATGTCAGTGTTTGTCTGTCTGCCCTGTGATGAACTGGTGACCTGTCCAGGGTGTTTCCTTGCCTTCGCCCTATGACCGCTGGGATAGGCTCCAGCGACCCTAGTGAGCATTTTTCTTAATGCAGAAGTCAATAGAAAAAAGTCATTTTAACCTAAATAATACCAATAACCCGAATTTTGGTTGTATTTTCCAACCCACTTTTTGGTAAGTTTAACCCATCAATATAGTCATTTCTACCCATTTTTTGGGTAGAAAACATAACCCAACATGCTGGGTCAGACCAATAACCCAACTGTGCTGTGTTATAACAACCCAGTGCTGGGTCGGTCCCTTTTTGACCCAGCACTGGGTTACCAAAATAACCCAAATTGAGTTGTTTTTAACCCAGCAGTTTTTAGAGTGTACGGCAGCGGATACTTCTATATCTTTTGCCTGACGGCAGCAGGGTGAACAGGCTGTGGCTGGGGTGGGTGTTGTCTTTTAGGATCTTTTTGGCTCTGCGCAGGCACCTCACCTCCCCGATATCACTGAGGCTTGGTAGATGGGTGCCAATGATGTTTTGGGCAGATATATCACTGTTCTTACTTTGTAGTGACACAGACACACACACCCACGCAGATACACACTCTTCCACGCACATACACTACATAGCTGAATGTAATTGACTTTGTTCATACGTCACTATTCTTACTTTTTAGTGACTGACCTGGCAGAGGTCAGACGCGCACCCCCCGGTGACAGCCCCCCAGCAACAGCCCCCAAGGCACTCTCAAAAATTCTGCACGGGAATTTTCTAGTTGTACCTATTGCACTGTATTGTGACTATTGTTTTACTTTCATATACTACTACATATATACATATATTTTTGTTATTTTTTTCTCTCAGTATATTCTCTTGCTGTCAGTTGCACCCTCAGATTGTATGATGTGAATTAATATATTTTTTCATTATTTCATTCACCATATATTCCAACTTGTGTTGTTTTGTACTGTCCCATTTGCTCTTTTACTGTTTATATTCTTATTTCTGCTTCATCCCATTAGCTGTTGAAACACATATGATATTGAAGCTGAATGGCCTTTTGTGCACAGCAGCAATGAATGGCAGACAACACCAATATATAACTACATTCAAATGATCATTTGCATTCTGTTAATAACTCTGAACCTATCCTCACAGTGAATTTAACCTAGTATGCAATACATTCACGACTGCCTTCATTAAAGTAAAAATTCTGACCTACTATATCATGGCATTGTCTGTGAATAAATCATCTATATTTCCTGTTCATTCACCAATAAAATTATCCTGTGATGTGTGTGTGTGTGTGTGTGTGTGTGTGTGTGTGTGTGTGTGTGTGTGATGAGGGAGATGAAAGGAGATGTTTCTGACCCAGATTATCCAGTTTCACTCATTCTGCTGATCCTATATCTGGAAAGTGTGTGTGTAATGTGTATGTATATGTCATGTCATGTACATGTGTGTGAGTTGGACGTTGGGGGGAGGTAATATGGAATGTGTGCAATATAAAGTATATGTGTGTGTATGAGTGCATTTCTCTGCCTGCATGATTCATGAGCCAACGGGCTCATGAATCATGCGACATGGTGGGACTAATTGACTTTCACAGACCTGAGAGGAGAGAGAAGATTTCCTCCCTCTCCTTTTTTTTTTTTTTTTTTATCCTGTATTGTATTTTTTGCATGAGATCTCAAATGTGGGACAGAGAATTATATGGAACATACAGTCTATGCAAAGGTTCAAAACTGAAAAGTGTATAGATGTTCTATAGATGATTTTATTTTTTTTTATTACTTTTAGATGGTATGCAGATGTTTTTTTCTTTCTTCCTTTGTATTGATCCACTTTATTTAATTTGTTACTTGTGTTAAATGTTTTTTTTTTTCTAAAGCTATATATTTCTCTCTCCTCTAGTGTTGAGAGTTATATTTTGTATAGTATACTATTGGTCCTGTGCAATGTCTGATCAACCTGCTGCTGGAACACAAGAATTTATTGGTTTGCTGATTCTGGCCTTTCATTAAAATCAGATGTAGGTCAGTGTTGTCCTCTCTGATATGACTGATTTACTGGACTGATTATATGACTTCTCCGGCAGGCTGTGGGAAGCCACTTTAGCCTAATTCCACATGAGTATGCATGATGATCCATTCATCCCTCTGTCCATTCATTTATCCATTCAAAACAAAGAGTTTTGGGAGTATCTTGAAACTTCAGTGCTTGATGAGTTTTTGTACCAAAAGTAAGTTTTCCAAACCTTTATTGTGCTATACTGCGCCTTTAAGATACTGAACGTTGACATGAATTATCCGCTTTTGGCACCTGCAGTCCAAAAGCATCAACCCAGATCAATCAGACTTTGAAATGCAAGCCAAAATGAGGCTTGCAAGACATGCTCCCATAGGAATTATTGTCTGCAGGGCTGTGGTCTGAAAACATGTAGTGTTCAACACATCAGGCTGATTTCACTATGGTTAGTCACACATCACATGATACACACTCTGTCCCGAGGCATATGACAATACTGCTGTGGCCCTCAGCCCATGGCCTTCCCTGGGGGGAATTCAGAGCAGAGAAGATCCCACACATTGTTG
Source organism: Myripristis murdjan (assembly GCF_902150065.1). Classification (NCBI taxonomy): domain Eukaryota; kingdom Metazoa; phylum Chordata; class Actinopteri; order Holocentriformes; family Holocentridae; genus Myripristis; species Myripristis murdjan. The sequence goes on from NC_044001.1 coordinate 31,156,098, forward strand.
ATGTTTTGCTTTGGTGGGAACTGTTCACTTTTCTAAAGACAGAGGTCCATAGAATTTGTGGAGTGGCTGACTTACAACATTAAACTTTTAGACTGTGGCAGTGCAAAACTCTGAATGGGTTATTTGGATGTGATGGGGATAAAAAAGTATGCACCTGTTTTATCAGCCTGCCTGCTAGATTTCAGCTGAACCCACAAGGACTGGGACAATATGGTAATCTCTTGATTCAATACAATCATGATACTATATGTATTGCAATTCTCAAGTATTGTGATTATACAAGTATTGCAATTTGACATTACAATATATTTCCATTTTTATTATTATTATTTTTAATTATCTTCTAGTTTGTGGATGTAAAGTTTCATGATACAGCGATGTCAATGAAATGGCTACTATAGGGGCTAACATCATCAGGCTCAGGATCAGGGCTCACTGAATCCACAAGAGTCTCAGCTTTGCAGTCAAACCTAATTTATGCAACTCCAAGACTGTTGAAACAGTATGCTGAAATACAGTTTTACAAGAAGGAAAAGAACACATTTGTACTGTATAGTTTGTGCCCAAAACTGCATAGGATTAGCATAAGGTGGGTTATGTCTGCAAAGGGGAGACATGTGGGTGCCCACAGAACCCATTTTCATTCAGACATGTTAAGGTCAGAGTCAAGAGACCCCTTTGAAAATGACCATGCCAGATTTTCCCTTACCAAAATTTAGCCTAATTTTGGAGCAAAATTTAGTCCTGATATTTAGATTAGCATGACATGCTTGGTACCAACAGATTCCTTAAGCCATCTAGTTTCACGATACCAATATGTTTACTTTAAATCGGTTCAGTAATATAAACAATTGGAAAAATAATTATGATACTTAAGTGAATCAGTTTTTCCCCATCTTTAGATTCATTATTATACAGCTGAAAGCAGCTGTATAATGATATTTTATCATTAGATCGGTGGGTGCCAAGTTAAAAAAAAAAAAAAAGAAAGAAAAAGGCACCATTGGTTTGGCCTTGAAACCCTAACCCTAACCCAAGTGAGTTTCATTATTTGGTACCATGTCACACTGGTGCCAAAAGTGAGACATTTGAGTGTATAACCCTGCAACTCAGATTTAAAAAGCCATACACTGTCTGCGGTGTTATGAAGGGATCACCAAGTATTTCTTTGATAGATGGAGGACATCTTCACCAGAGGACACAGATTACACAAATCTTCAGAACCTCTCTCCCCCTCCCTCACGCACGCACACACACACACACACACACACACGCACACGCACACGCACACAAGCGCGCGCGCACTGAATCCCCTCCCTGTCGTGCTCCAGAGGTGCAGCAGCAGCCCATACACCACCACAGTGGTTCTATGTATCTGCTGTCAGGGTGCAGACAGAGGTTGTAAACATGGCGGCGGATGGGATGGTGCTCACCAACCACGACCACCAGACCCGTGTCGGCATCCTGACGGGTAAGGACAAGATTTGATAGATGGTAACAAACTGTTTTGTAAATGTACGCTTCTCTGCCGTTTCGACGTCGGTTGCCTATGCTTGTCGGTGTCACGATACGAGCTGTCTGCGCTGCAGAGCTAGCTAATGATAGCAAGCACGCTAACCGGTACCGTTGACTGCCATTGCACTAACGTTATCTGCCTGCATTTTGACGAGTCGGTCAGAGGTGGAATTAGCATTTGTGCAACGCTTTTCTCCAATTTATCTTTTTTTCAGTTGTGTATTTACATGCGCATGTTGGTTGTGCTGTTAAATGTGATAGTTGTGACGCTATATGGCTTTACAGTGAAGTATTCTACCAGTGTCAAGTCAAATATAATAAACAATATGACTTATGGTAGAGACTTTCAAATCAAAACGTTACTTAACAAATGGGGCTACGATTTGTGCAACACTTTTATTCCGAAGGCGAAATCGTCTTTCTTCCGGGCACATACACTTCATACACTTGACGCGACTGACATTTTGTAGCAAGGTTAGCGTTTGCCTACCTAGCCTACATCAACTGCATTATTCATGTACCCTTGCAGACGCGCTCTGCTGGCCACAGTCGAGGCTGTTTTTATTGAAGTTTATATCGAGGCTTTTTTCTAACCGCTGTTTCATTTGTAGCGCATTTACTTGATGCAAGAAGACAACATTACTGAACTGAAACCCGTGCGTTTGGTTAGCTATTCACAGCTAGCTAGTGGGCAAGACGAGCGCTAATGCAAACTGAATTGTATTCTGCAGATGTTTTAACTTTACTAGGAAACGTAGCTTAATAGGTGTTTGGCTCCGTGTAGTGCCGAGGCAGGACTGTGACTGGCTCGACTAGACCTGCTGTCTCGTCAAACTAGGTACAGACGTGAGGTTAATGCTAACGAGGATGGCAGCTTTCAGCTGGAATTAAAATGTAGCACGGCTTCGAACAGCTAGTATTTCGGCCAACAGCAGCTAACCATCCAAGCAAGTAGATCCTCCTATCACGTTAGCATACATCCACACGCCCCTTGTGTGTGTGTGTGTGTGTGTGTGTGTGTGTGTGTGTGTGTGTGTGTGTGTGTGTGTGTGTGTGTGTGTGTGTGTTTGTTCGCTTGTTCGTCGATCCTCACAAATACTAAATGTCCCAAGTGTCCTCACAGTCACAAGGTAGTAATAAAGGGCTACTAAGGAACAGGGGGCCCTCCATACTGAAGACATTTTGCAGGTCTCCACTTCTACAAAGGGCCAGTACAGGGTCAATGATGATTGGTGGAAATATAATCAGGCTTTATCTAGGTTAAATGTGATTAAAGGTGTCAATAAAATGTAATATAGATCATTAGGGCTGGGATGATATGCTAATCTCCCGATTCAATGCTGTCATACTTGGGTGCTGATTCATTATGTATTTCAATTTTACTGGTATTGTGATTCAGTATTACAAGTTATTGCTGTTTTTGTTTTTTGAATTATCCTCTAGTTTGTCGATGTAAAGTTTAATGAAGCTATGATTATTTTAATGGTCACAATGGGTCATTTTATACAACTGATGTCAACAATGAAATGGCTACTATGGGGACCAGTATCATCACACATAAATAAAATCTGGCTCATTGACTACGTTTACATGCACACCATATTCCAGTTCGGGTCAATATTCTGGTTAAGTTAATTTCGCTGTGGCAACTGGAATGTTACGTTTATATCACTGATTCTTGAGAATTTGGATAAATCACGTCCCACTAAGAAAAATGCTATTTCTGCTGGAAATTTACAACATTTTAATGAATAAAAAGAATCAAGGGCATTATCAGGGGGTCCTTTGCACATTTGTAAGGTTCTTTTATAGGTTTATTTTTAATTTGTATTAATTTAATGATTATATGTTGGCCCATGGCCTACAAAACCAGTTGTCCTCGGATAGGATATAATCATTTCAACTTGATTAAAACAATAAAAAGTAATAATTTCATTGAATAATATCTTTACCACATCAAAGAGTACATCATAATATGTATTAAAAACTACAAGCGATGGGTTTTGAACAATATTTACTATTATTTTGTGGTTACTCAAAATGTGTCCCAGATATTCGTCACCACCGTCAGATATATATTTTAAAAATAATAATAAAAAAACTACAAGGTCAATTACATTCCTGAGGATCCCTTTTCAAACCTTCAGCTCTACTGCATGCTTCAAGACCGCTCAGGCTCCTGGAAGTTTGCTATTTTCTCTTAAATCTCTTCATATTTTTGGACACTGCTACTGTCACAACCATAACATGTCAACACCGTCACTTCTGTATAAAAAATATTAAATTAGATTATGGAATAAATGTATACTTTTTAAGAAGAGGTCTAATTTAGGTAGCAACAGGGCGAAAACAAGCTGGCTAATGTGAACAACTCATGCTTATCATGTGAAAGAGCAGGTTTTTGTCACCACCTGACGGTGGTGACAAAAAACGGTGACGGTGATGACTGAAGTCTGAAAAATGCTTATAACAGTGCTCAGGATTGTTATTTTTTGTACCAAATACTTAAATAAAGTTGTTAAGCAAGAAGTACGGTGGCCGAGAAGGGCAAAACAACATTACAAAATGTGAAACACTTTTACAAAGTTTGAGACAAATTTACATTTTGGAAAACATGTTTACATATCACAAAACATATTACATTACCAAAACACTTTTACCAGTCCCGAAACAAATTTACGTTTCGGAAAACAAATTAACAAGACGCGAAACACTTTTACAAGTGCTGAAACAAATTTACAAATTACACAAACCGGAAAGGGAATGTACCAGAGCCCTGATTGACACGGACTTGACACGGAAGTGAAAAAGTGCCCGGTCAATTTTGATTTTTGTCGTCAGTGGCAGTGGATTTCATGGCCACCCAATATGGACAGCGACCGGGTGCTCTTTTGTCCGTATTGTGGACAATACGTGAGCCAATGGAGTCAGTTTTGTTTTTCATGTGGACGGGGTTTACAGCGGTAGCCAAGCAGTTGTCCAAAGGCCTGTATCACGCAGTGGGATTAAGGCGTTATCCTGAAAGCTAGCCTGCTAGCCTATCCTGAAAGCTAGCCTGCTACATAAAGCACCCGCTCCTTAGCCAATCAGCTGTTTGCCAAACCGTGGCCTGCCCAATCATTGAGGATCCCTCTGAACGACGAGACCAAATGAGGAGAGCATTACGGCGTGAAAGGATTTCCCTGGGCCGATCAAACGCGTTAGATTTTGCCGCTGACTCTCTGTATGAGAGAGAGGCTGTGCAGGGTATCCGCGGGGTCTTGAAAAGTATTGAAAGGTGATAAATCAATTTTGGGAAATTTAAGACCCTTAAAAAGTATTAAAAAGTCTTATCACGACTTTATAAAGTCTTAAATTTGGAAAGTATTTTTTCTGAATTAGCTGTCCAAGAGTTTGAGTCCCAAAAACTTCGTAAAAGTGTGTGAATTTATTCATTTTTATTAAAAAAAACAAAGATGAACAGGTACATAAAAAACGAGGCTATTGTGGGTGCGTTCGTAAATTGTCTCTGAGAGCGGCAGAGTGAGCAGGCAGGTGGAAATTCAGAAGCATAAAGTATGCTCTGGCACTCCCAGTGCATATTACGAATGCACCGAAATGTTAAGTGAATCCATGCGTTCAACTTAGCTAGGGCCGAATCACGGACGGAATCGCGGAGTTAGCCAAATAAAAAGGAATCTATTTTTAACGCGGAATTTGACATAATTTGAATGAAATGCTGTTTTTGTGTGGAATATGGACGTATGTCTGGGGAAAATTACATGGAGGGAAGTAAATCTGGGTGGCACAACCCCTCCAGTCGTTTCATCTGCACCACCAAGAAAAAAACATTACAACACCTGCACCGGCGTACGAGTCCAAAAGGAAAGAAACTTTCCAGGCTGCAGCAGCGCACAGACATAGATTGTGTAACAAAGCGAAGAGGTGCCACTCCGCTGTATTTTCACTGGCTAACAGCAGCACACTGGCTTAGCTTGTCTATTCATAGAAGAGGTATCACTTTGGCTTATTTTTCATATTCAATCTATGTTATCACATGCATACTACTGCTCATGGTAGTTGAATTGTTAGGTCTGTTTGATAATTAATTTACATTTTTAAAACAAATAATAATTTAGCATCTACTCCTTCAAGATAATTTATTATGCTCTACAACTCATAAACATACACTAACACTACATAGTGTTTGAGCAACATAGCCTATCTCCCCTGTGCTACAAAAGATCCGTGGTAAAAAAAAATACTCTGTTGTTGTGCGGTGAGGTATTAAAAAATATTGAAAGGGTCTTGAAAAAGTCTTAAAAAGGTATTAAAATTAACTTCAAGATTCCTGCATATACCCTGCTGTGATAATGTGAAGCAGCTTCAGCCTGGCTAAAAGCTGCCTGCTATACAGAGCTGACACTCTGTAGGAGAGGAAAACACACATGAGAGATCATTAAAGGAAATTTGATAATCAAAAGTATTTTAGAGGCGTTTTGCGACATTTTAGGGACATTTAAAATAGCACAGTTAATTAGCTCTAAATATTTTTGGGGGGCTAATTATTCCTGTGTGAGAGAATGGGCCTGATTGGCAGCTGAGGTGAATGACACCTGGGGGAATTCAGCTCTACCTGTCATACACACAACACATCTGTGCAGTGCAGTGAGTTCATAGGTTTCAGCGTCAGATATGGACTTGAGCTGTTGATGTGTAACTTGTGCATTTACACCGTCGGCAATTTGTTGCCAAGCATTCTGCCTTCTCTTCGCGGCAGCCGCGGTGTTCGATTTAGTGTGTAGATGATGTTTTTCCTCCTCATACTTTTCCAGTATAATACGCTGCACCTCCGCCGTGACATACGCTGTGCGTTTTTCCTTGTCACCCCTTACATGTGCGCATTCACGGCTCTTTATGAGGCAAACCTGGATCGAATGAGCGAGTTGATAACTGGCGTCGTGATACTGGTTATCCCTGAACACCATGATATCAATTAGTGTAGCCAGATAGGTCTGAAAACTAAGCTTGCTTCGTGATACAGGCCTCTGGTCCACGAAGATCCAATCTGATGGCTCTAATTACGGAGTTTATGGGGGAGTTATGCTTCCTGCGGTAGAACCTGGCTTCATTCAGCTTGGTTTTCAGGGACCTCAAGCTGATGTGTACACCATGCACACTAGACACAAAGTCCACAATAACCGCATACGAGTGCCCCTCGTTAAAATACTGGATGCGCTGTTGCAGCATATTTGGCTCCTCTGCCTGCTCTGTGTCGCTAACAAACTCTATGCCCATCTTGGGTCACCAACACAATTGACGACAAAAACCAAAATTGACCGGGCACCTTTTCACTTCCGTGTCAAGTCCGTGTCAATCAGGGCTCTGGTACATTCCCTTTCCGGTTTGTGTAATTTGTAAATTTGTTTCAGCACTTGTAAAAGTGTTTCGCGTCTTGTTCATTTGTTTTCCGAAACGTAAATGTGTTTCGGGACTGGTAAAAGTGTTTTGGTAATGTAATTTTGTTTTGTGATATGTAAAGATGTTTTCCAAAATGTAAATTTGTCTCAAACTTTGTAAAAGTGTTTCACATTTTGTAATGTTGCTTTGCACTTCTCGGCCATTGACTTGAGTGGTATAAATTTTGGAAATGTATGTTGTAATGAGGCCACTGTCACCACCGTCAGATTAGTGTCACCACCGTCAGAGGCAGTTATATTGGTTTTAAATGAATATGCTTACAATATGTTTCTTTGGTGCTGTTGAGTTATTAAAGTAATAGTCTCTTTAATACAAAAATATGTTTTTCAAATAAAAAAAAAAACATTATGGTGACGGTGTTGACAAAAACAAAGTAGCCTAATAACTGGAAAAACCTGTTTTATGAAAAAAATGCAAAATGAGGAGGTTGCACCAGTACATTGCTGAACAGCCAAGACCTTGGCCTATAATGATATACCTTCAGATTTTGTAATTTAACGCACTTTTTTTTTTCCAAAATTAAAACCTGTTTTATCCAAATTCCCAAGAATCAGTGATATGTTACTTGGCATATTCCGGTGTTTCGGCGTATTCCACTCTCTTACATAATGCGACACTCAGCTGCGGTGGACAGCAGTACACGTATAGGCGTCTGGTCTGCCGGAAGTACAGAAGAAGTTTTCTTCTGTCGCTATTTCTGTGTTTTCTACCATTGATATCCTCCATGATATTTAAGTCCTTCATTAGCTGAAGGCAGACTGCAGTCTCCTGGCTCTTGCTGCTTTTTGCCATGCTGTAGTGTGCGCCATGTCATTTTCCCCACTTGCAGTAACCATAGCAACAAAGATGCCCCAGAATTCCTTGCGAATCAAGCACACACAGTCGTGACTGAATATTCCGGTTTGGGGCATTTTCCGACTAAGGTGTTTACATGCCTCAACATTCCGGTTGGAACAGGCATATGCCAGGGGTCTTATTCGGGATTCTCTCCAACCGGAATATGACTTTAATCGGGTTCGGTGCGTGTTTACATGACTCGTGCGCAACCGGAATATTGTGAATATTCAGAATAATACCGGAATATGGTGTGCATGTAAATGTACTCATTGAATCCACAAGAGTCTCAGCTTCCAGTCAAACCCAATTTATTTATTTGCATGCCAAAATGTGCATGGTTTGTGGCCAAACTGCATAGGATTAGTATAAGGTGGGAATGTCTGCAAAGGAAAGACCCGTGGGTGCCCATAGCACCCATTTTCACTCAGATGTCTTGAGGTCAGATGCCAGTTTTTCCCTTTCAAAAATTTAGCCTAATACTTAGCAATATTTAGTTCCCTTTCTGACAACCTAGCACGACATTCTTGGTACCAAGGTAGTCTAGTTTCATATGATCCCTGTATCTTTTCTTTAAATCAATTAAGTAATAATAATAACAATACTCAAGTGAACACCCTCCACCCCCAACCTTTAAAGATCATGCAAGAATTCCTGCTGTATCAATCCTGTTAGCATAAAACCTCCTAGTTTAAAACCTGTAGTTTGACCACTTACCCAAAAACAACAAATGTTTTTCTTTTCTTCTTTTTTTGGACTGTGATTCCCTGAAAGATGACGTTAGATAAGAACCACACATACAACTTGTGCTGTATCAAGCTGAAATACTCCAGGTAATACCTCAGACATGAGAAATATAGTCACAGATCATGGACTAGATCATCAAAGATCAGAAGGTGGTTCCTTTACTTTTAAGAACAGCTCCCTCTTGAATACATCTCAGTCATTCATATGAAATAAGCTAATTTTATACAGGTATTTGAGTCTTTAACCTACATGCTGAAGCTGTTTTTCAGCATGGCATTTGTTTCGTTTGATCAAGCTAGAGAACTTGCTATACATGCTATAATTTATATTTGTCTTGTTATCCATTTTTTTAAAGATAATTATATGAGGTTAGATTTGTTAGATGATGACATTTTCCAGTAAGCCTATAAATTTTGTCAGTAAAACAACAAATATACCTCTAATTCAAAACATTTATGGAGTTCAACGTACACTGAATTTTTGAGCTTGAGCTGTCTGAAATGCATCCATAGCACCTTTTTACAGCAGCCATTTTGACATGAAATAGCAGGGTAAACAGGTGTAATTAATGACATAAATTAAGGTTAGGTTTCACTTAGAGCTAGGGCACTGGTGTTGTTCATGCTGACTCACTGGAATGGCTGTGTTACCCCTAAATGGAACGGAGCCTTAATGTAATTAGTAACACCTGTCTTTACCCTGTTATTTCATGTCAAAATGGCTGCTGTGAAAAAGTTGAAGTTCAAGTGTATTTAGAGCCCAATATCACTGTAAACAGTCTCAAAGGGCTTTACGGGTTGGAGAACGTTAGTGGGACCAAGACAGATAACCAGGTGCATAAGTGTACCATATTGACCCGAATACAGGATGGGGATTTTTACCTGTGAATAAATCTGAAAAAGTAAGGTCATCCTATAGTCGGGGTCTGGACCTTTATACTTCAATGTACATTGGCAACAAGAAAGATGGAGAAACACGGTGAACATGCTGAGGAAAGTGGCTCAAAAGTAGGGCAAGTTAACAAACAAATGAGAAGACACTTTTATGCTAATTCTACGATGATGGTGATAAACATTGCAGAGTCATCAAACAGCTGCCAAGCAGCACAGAAATATGGTGTCACGGAATGTAGGGTTAGGGTTAGGGTTATAACAGTTGTGAATGAGATTTTGTAATAGTTATTATACAATATGTGAATGAAAAACAAAATGAGCCATCATTCAGGTGAAAGCCTTGGAGATTGCCCAAGAGCTGACTATACTCGCCAATGAGTTTAAAGCCAGTCTTGGCTGGTGCAGACGAATGATACGGCGTAAAGGACTGTGTCTGTGGCAACGGAGCCTCCCGCCTTCCATACTAATTTCACACGGACATGCCTCAAGGTTAGCCAATACAGAGTGGTTATTGTGCTTGATGGGGATGAAGATCTGAGTATTGTCAGCATAACCATGTAAGCTAATGTTATAGCTGTGAATGATATCACCCAGAGGGAGCATGTAGATGTAGAACTGGGGTGTGTTTCACAAAGCAGGTTTAGTGAAAACTCAGAGTTTGTTAACCCTGAAATGAGGGAAACTCTGAGTTTTCCGTTTCACAAAGGGAGGTAACTCAAAACAGAGAAAGAGGGGTAACTCTAGCCTGTTTCACAGAGGGAGGTAACTTAAGCTCTCGGTCAGTTACCGCAGTAACAGACTCCATGAAACTAACCTGGTTGGGACCAGGTTTTTCTCATGAAACCTCGAGTTTCTCTCTGTGTCCGCCCTCTTTCAGCCACACACGGTATTTAACTTCCTCATTCATTCAGTCAACAGGCGGACGCTTTTTCTCTAGCTCCCTCCTGCCCTTATCTGCCCTGCTCTGCTCTCTGTCTTGTGCTGTCTCTATCAGAGCCTCTCTCTGCATTTCTCTCCGAAAATCCACAACAATGGATCTGATCAGCTGGTCTCTCAATGCAATTGATCAAATTTTCTCTACAAAAAAACTGGGCAAAGGAGAGCCCGCATGCCCCGCCGGAACGTTTGCCGCTGGGTACACCATGGACTCCTGGGAGAAGTGGAGGGTGATGTGCCTGTCGATTCTTTCCGTCGAGGATGTTGAAGACGTCTACATGATTGGATTTATGATAACAGGATGTCTGCTGTTTGGTGCTGGTGGATTCCTGATTTATCGCAAAGTTCAGAGGGTGTTGGCAGCGCTTTTGGCTCTGGAGAAGCTGCCAGCCATAGAAGGTTTGTGCCGAGCTAACAACACTCATGCGTTGTGCAGGAAGAAATTCCTGGACTTTTACGCCAGATGGATAACAGCTTGGAGAAGTTGGAAGCTCGACACTGAGGAAATGTGCCATAATTTGAAATTATTCGGAATCACCGAGAGAACCACAGAGACTCAAGGCTGATGGAAATTGCAGCCTGACCAAAACAATCACCTTATCCACAATTCGGCGCCCCAGCGACCTTGGAAGGCCGCTATCTTCAATTTCTCCTGGATGTTTATGCAGACAGCCGCTCTCTCCCACTCCCTCCCCATCACCCTCCAGCCGGGAACTTCAACTCTGTTCAGGACTCACGAGGCCGTCTCCCGGGCAACGGCTGGGGGTGTCATCTTATCAGACGGCAGAGACAATGTATAGTCTGTATGGGGAAGATGGTCCTGGACTTACGCATACACATACACAAGGACACACATACACGCATCCCTTGAAACTCAACGCCTCGTTGGCCCCCCACCCCCTCTCCCTCCCGTTTTCAGTGCAGCTCGTGGGTGTGGAGCACCATAGTGGCTGCATACGGCCCTCGTCTGTGCTGGACATTTCCCCCTTCCCAAATCCCTCCCCCCTTCCACATGTGCAATGTCTTGAGTCATGTTGTTTATTATGTGCTTATTGTGCTGGGGTGTGTTTTTTTGCTAATGCCATGTTGTGCTCCCCTTGGAGCCCAGTTTGACATTTGGTGTCTCTTGGACGGGATGTAACTTAAATTGGAATTTCCTCTTGTGGGATTAATAAAGTGTACTTACTTATTTACTTACTTACTTTCGACAACAATCCCGTGGATGAAGGTGCAGTGTTACTGTGCAGAGAATTAAATATTCGTCGGGAGATGGTAATAAAACCGTGCATGAGATTATGCAGAGGTCTTACCTGTTTGAGCAATGTTTTTATATTTCATCTTAAACTGCTGCCAAGTGTGCTTCTCCCCCGCGGGACTGCAGCTAAATGAAATAAATTAATAGACTACCATTCAAGCAGTTTTCCCCTGTAATAGGCCTATTATTGTGATTGCAACGGATTAACCCTACATTTAAACTTACGCACTGACCCGAGCAGCAGTGTTCTCCCACGCCGTCTCCCTCTCCTTTGCCGCTGCAGCGGTGTTGCACTTTAAAAAAAAAAAAAAGAAGCAGCCCGACGCTTCCCCGTTGCCATGGTGACTCGTCAAATCGGGGCTCCATTGACACTGTCTTTTTACAGCTGTGGTGCACGCGCTTAACTCCAGGTGAAACTACTCTGAGTTGATCAAACTAACTCAGATCAGCTGTTCTGGAACCGAAAACTCAGAGTTTCCTATCTCAGAGTAGATCAACTCAGATTTCGGGGTAAGACTCGGAGTTTGTTGAACCTGCTTCGTGAAACGGACCCCAGGAGAGGTCCAAGTAGGGCTGGGCGATATACCGAAAATTTACCGATACCGAAATTTATTTACGATAACTGACGGCACTTTGCTCATGTCGGTATGTTCGGTATTTTAAAAAACAAAATAAAAGTCGTTTTTGTCTTTTTTTGGCTGTGTGTAGGTAGGCCTGTTCATGTCCCTTTAAGACTCTGTACTACATGTACAACGTGTGTAGTCACGTGACTCCACCCATCCAGTCAGCAACAAGAAGGGAAAGAGATGCTGAGGATGGACGACGGTTTAAATGTAGAAGCGGCTGCAGCTGAGGTAGTCAAAGTAGATTCAGCCGAGGAGGACTTGCTTGTCATATTTTATACTACTAAACTTGGTTTGATTGTCAGTTGTTCAATAAATTTAACTAAAAGTATTTAATATGTGTTTTCTTGAGTTATTCTCAGACAGCACAGAGTTAGAGTCGCACTTCTCAGGCATGCAAATTTGTCACCTTTTGGCTACAATCGCCGTTTTTTTTTGTTTGTTTGTTTGTTTGTAGTTTGGAAGAGACGCCTGGCTTCCGAGTCTGGTGGAAAGTTTTAACGTTAGTTTGAACCACCTTACGTTAAATTAGACCTTGCATAACGTTATGCTTTGAGCAAAATGGCCAACATTAGTTAGCAAGACAAGCGGGCCACATGCTGGAATTTCCATTAGCAAGATAGCGAACTAATTAGCCAGCTAACGTTAGCTAGTTCTAATGTTAATTCCAGCATGGTCTGCTTGTCTTGCTAACTAACATTAGCTCTAAGCATATGCTTGCTATGTAAGGGCCTAGTCTTCCAACTAACTAGCAACCCACCCCCACCCCCACCCCCCCGTACCCCTGTGACCCTGTCACCTTTTTTACTCAGAGGAGTTTGCATGTCTGACTTCTGTAAATTCAGCCAAAGGTCAGGTATATAACAATTTTGACCAAGGAGATAAAAGTTGCACCAAAGCCAAACCGCTGGATAACATAAAACAAGTAGGCCCATTGCACGCAATCAAAGGCCTTTTCAGCATCCAGAGACAAAAGTGCCTCTGGACACTGAGAAGACAAAGTGTAAAGGATGTTAAGTCCACGCCTGATATTTTTTTTAAAAATTGTCTATTTTTAATACAACCGATTTGGTCTGAGGAAATAATGGTGGGTAAAATAGATAAGAGTTCAAGACGGAAGGTGGGGTGACGGATGGGTCAAACTATCAACTTCCACCCAAGCAACTAGAGTTTGAGTCGAGCACAAAGTGATAATGGTGTTTGTTTTTTGCAAATGTTATGTTATGTTACTGTAACCTAGTGATTTCATGCCTAAACCTAACCTTAACCAAGTGGTTTTTTTATGCCTAAGCCCAACCTTTCCCTAACCTTAATCAAGTGTTTTTTTATGCCTAAACCCAACCTTTCCCTAACCTTAACCAAGTGGTTTTGTTGCCTAAACCTAACCTTTCCCTAATATTCACCAAGTACTTTTAGTGGCTAAAGTAACAAAAATGGCTAAAATGCCATCTGACATGATATGCAAGATATGTTGATTAGAAATGTATTTGTGATA